>NC_139020.1:109236929-109666557 GCF_964662115.1 Mustela nivalis | reverse complement strand
TTTCTTTTTTTTTTTTTCTTAAAGATTTTATTTATTTATTTGACAGACAGAGATCACAAGTAGGCAGAGAGGCAGGCAGAGAGAGAGGAGGAAGCAGGCTCCCTGCTGAGCAGAGAGCCCGATGTGGGACTCGATCCGAGGACCCTGAGATCCGAGGACCCTGAGATCATGACCTGAGCCAAAGGCAGAGGCTTAACCCACTGAGCCACCCAGGCGCCCCCTTCTCTGTGATCTTTAATGACATCTTCCTGACTAGCAATTTCTGAAAGTAAATTCCAGGGAGTCAATATTTTAAGGCAGTCTGAAACCCAAACCCTGACTGGATTTCTTTCCCCCACTGGATCCCCATTATACTTTCATTTCTCCTGACAAATGATTCTTCCTGCCTCATATTTCTGTAAAAGGAGGTTTTCTCCAAAAGGAAAATGAAGGAATCACGACAAGACCTTTTTATGGCTACAGAGGAGGTAAGAGACAAACTCTCTTTAGAGTTTGGCTACTCTACTCTACGAGCACAAAGTAAGCGCTCATAGCTTTGAGTTGAGTCCAGTCTCTACCAGATTCACATATCCACACTGATGGTTGTGGGGTGGTACCTCAGGATCTTCCTCATTGTCACAGTTCAGAAGGGAGAGGAAAATGAGAACTCACTTAAAAGACACTAGTGACATTAGAATATGAAATAAGGTTTCTGGACTCCCTGCCACCCTTTGAGCAGAAGGGGAAGATAGGACATTCCCTCCTGAATACAGAATGTAGGAAATGGTTCATTTAAAGCATTTTAATGGCTAGACTAGATTTTCTTTATTAACCTTGGGGTTCTTCCTAGACCTTTACTTTATTTCTTCAAAAATTATCTCATGCTATTGCCACTATCTGTTGCATCTATTAGTTGAAATAGCTCTGCTCTTTGACCGGTGGGTCCCAGGTTTGACTCTCAGGATCCCATGGAAGCTGTCCTCACGTGACAAGCCAAGAGGAGAATTTTGATGGAATATGGAAAGTTGGGATGGACTAAAATTTACTGCTGTTAAAATATATAAAATGGGAAATTTCTCCCACTAACAATACCAGACAGCAGTATTATGGCTGAGATTGTTAATTATCTTGATTAGAAATATTCAAGAGACAAAGGCAAACACTTGGCTTGGGATCCTCATAAACAGTGTGCCAGCCCAACGCTCCCAATGCACAATGATATTTCTGTCTGGGAAAGGTCCTTGGGAATCTCACACAAATACCCAGGCCCCCATTGCATCTTGTGTGGCAGTAGGCAGGCCTTTTCACAGTCCTCTGCTGATCTAGGACTCAGATTCCTCAGTCTTTCCTCTTCTCTCATGGGATCTATGTTTCTATGTCCATAGCATGTCACAATGAAGTTCCTCCTGCACCAAAAAGGGGGAAAGAATCCCTCCAATACCCCCATGGAAGGTAAGAAGAAAGAGTGAGAACTGCTAGAGAAAGAGGAAGGGAGACCAGAAGGAAGCCAGGAAAGTGGAGGGAAAGGGGAAGGATGAAGAGGAGAGGAGAAGGAATCTACAGTTGGAGGGTGGAGGTATTTTGAGGAATGAAATGAATAATGATTTGTTCTATGCAAGCCCTAAGGTCATGTTACTTTTTTCTGCCTCAGTCCCACCTCCTCTTCCTGGACCCAGCCCCCAGATAGTTTCTTTTCTTCCGTTATCACCCAGCATCCCTCCCTCCTCCCAGCTCCTCTCATGGATCCAGTTTTCCCTGAGCATCACTGCTGCACCCCCAGAAAGGACCTGTTCAATGCCCTACACCTTCCTCTGTGGGATGATCTGTGAAGTGGTCTCTGGAACCGCTTGCCCTTTCTCTCAGCCATCAGACCCTAACAGTTCTAGAATAACTCAGCACCTGTGTTAGGGGCAAGTATTTCTTGTTTTAACATTTTCTTATGGCCTTACCTTACCTTAACTATTTTAATGATGCTTTTGGAATCCCTTTTATCTGAGAAATCCACAGAAAATGGGAGATTTGAAGGGTATTTCCCCCCTCAAATTAATAAATGGAGAGAACACACACTGGGCCACAGAAAGTGATGTTTTAAAGGACTGTATGCAGATTTTTCGTAGAGGTGGGAAAAGAAGAGAACATCATAAAAATTCTCCACACCCATCTATACCTCAAATCAGAATCGATGCTCTCACTTTAAAGGATCTGGTTCTGTGAGACAGGGTGAATAGGGAGACAATACAAGTGACTTGAAAAAAGTTTTGAGTTTTTTAGTTTCATAGTTTTGTTTATGTGTTAAATCTGTATTTGAAAAAATAAGTAATGGCAAAGGAGTTGTAAAGTTGACCATAAACAAAACATTTTGTTTGTTTGTGAATTTACTGAAAACAGGTTTTCATTGAAAATAAGGTTGTGAAGCTGAGTAAAAGCCCTTATTTATGAGAAAATAAAACATTTAAGGGTAACAAAAAGAAAAAAGTTTGGGGTCTGGTAGGTGAGAGGACAAAAGGCTTGAGGCAGAAAAAACAATCTAGTATTCATTAGGAAAGAGAGAATTTGAGAGCATAAAGAAAAGATCCCCACCATTATCTGTCCATATTCCTTATTAAAAATAATAAATTACTGTAACATCTACATTGACTTCATCTCTATCCTATGTAGATCAGACTTGGGCCCTGTTAGTCCCAGCAAGGCAGCAAACAGGTCCCATGCCATTCCTGAGAAGCCAGCGAGCTGAGTTCCCACGGAGACACCCCTCCTGAGGCCACTCATCTTAGGGGCTGATCTCCTTGATAATGCTGCCTTTCAGAGATCCAATCTTCCTAACCCCATTTCTTCCACAATTTCAGAGATAATCTTCCCTTTTTTGTACTTCCAGGTAAATAGAAATACTAATCTTTCATCAATGATGAAATGTAAGGGCTCTGGATTGGGGAAGGGAAGGAGGAGTAGACAGGGACAGAGAAGAAGCAGGCTTCACATGCCAGCTCCTTTCTCCCTCTCCTCTCCCAGATCCTATGTTATTTTAGGATTGTTTCTGAAGTGTTACCTCTCTGAACTTTATGTTCTTTAGGTAAATACTCTGTGACTCGTTTTAGGTAAGGAAAGAGGGAGCATTTTATTCACCTACTTTCGTTTCAGAGTATAATAGTAGTAATAGATCACATTTATTGAGCACTTACCATGTGCCATGCTCTGTGCTAACACCTTACATCTTTAGGCTCATTTACTCTTCCCTACAATGCTAAGACAGGTTCACTATCATTCTATACTCCAAAGATGAGGGAGCTCCTCTTCTCTGCCATTGTAGTGCAAAAAGGGACATTGTGTAAATGAATGACATAGTTATGTTCCAATTACATTTAATATACAAAAGCAGTCACAGAACTAGTTCTAGTTCAAAGGCCTTTTTTTTTTCTCTTTAAAGGTGTATTTTTTTAAAAGACTGATTGATTGATTGATTGATTGATTGATGAAAGAGACAGAGAGAGAGCATGTGAACAGGGAGAGGGGCAAGAGGAAAAGAAGAAAATCTCAAGCAGACTCCACACTGAGTGTGGAGCCCCTTCAGGGGACCCTGAGATCATGACCTGAGCTGAAACCAAGAGTCAGAGGCTTAACCCACTGAGACACCAGGCACTCCTCTTTAAAGGTGAATTTAGAGTTGTTACTAGAATTTATAGTAGTCATTGTTTTGAAAAGAAGCAATCGGGGCACCTGGGTTGCTCAGTAGATTAGGGCTTCTGCCTTCAGCTCAGGTCATGATCCCTGGGATGGAGCCCCGCGTTGGCCTCTTTGCTCGGCAGGGAACCGGCTTCCCCCTCTCTCTGCCTGCCTCTCTGCCTACTTGTGATCTCTGTCAGAGAAATAATAAATAAAATCTTTGAAAGAAAAGAAAAAAATCAAACCATTTCAAAACAAAGACCAAGGTAGGGGAAAATATATGGATTGTGGCTATGAAATGTTACTGTTGGTTCTTGTAACTCAAAAGCAGTAGCAGTCTTTCAAGGAAATATTAACAGGAGATTTCCAAAAGAGCTATGGGAATAAGTACATCATTTCTCCAAGTGATCTGTTTGAGGAAGAAAATGCTTGTTTTTGATATTTAGTACCTTAAAGTGTGCATAATCTTAAAGTAAAAATTTTTATTTCGAGGCATTTTTAAAAATTTGATCAGGTTTTTCTATTATTGTGCGTGTGTATTTTAGATGCAAACTTTTCACAAGTTAACATTTTTACTATTTCTCATAGAGAAATGTTTAATTAATTATATTTGTTTAGTTTGCAGAGCATAAATATGAAATGATGAAGTTCAGACATCATGCTTAAATATTTCTATTGAAATTTGCCTTTCCCATGATGGAAACATTAGCTAAAATACTGTTAGTATTTACAGGAATCTTGTCTTCCAATCTACCAAAAAGGGCATTCTCCCTACTTTCGGCCTCTAAATTGTAAATGCTTCTTGATGGGTTAGTCGGTGATGATATCATCTGTTCATGAGAGCAAATTTCCTTGCTATAGTGACTAAACTATCACTTTAGAGAGAGCACGATGGTTGTAAATTTTTTCTCAAGGGCACAAATAATTTTCTGTTGCTCCAGTGATCCAAGAAATGCCAGATTTTATTAGGCAGTTCATGTACTTATGTTTTATGCTGACTAGAAAGATTACAAGTCCCCATTTTTCTCTTTCTAGGGACAGAAGTGGCTGTGACACCAACTGTTGGAATTCACCTTCAAACTCCAAACCCTGAAATGTGTCCTGCTCCATGTTTTGGCACTTTAGACCCCCCACCTCCATATGAAGAAATTCTGAAATCAAGCCGATAGCTCCAGTTCATCAACTGACAACATTAGAAACATTTTTTAAAATGTAGGAACAATTGTTTTATTTAGTGTGAATTTTCAGAAATCAATGAATATAGCCTGAAAAAGGACATTTAATATAGTCTGCAAAAAGACAAGAGAATGAATGTAGAGAAGAAATTTCGGTCAGGGAGAGGTTTCAGTAGTGAATTACTGGTCTTTTCGTGTATCATTGCTGTGTTCTGTTTCATGCTATACAACCAAGTGATTATCTCTCTATCAACACTCCCATTAACGCATGGAGTAGTCTCCATGAAGTACGATTCCACTCCAGTACACATCACAGCTCTCTCTGCCTTATTCTCTGTTTTCATCCGACCCCTCCCCTCGTATGGAGTTAATAAGAGTTATCATAATTAAACGATGGTCCAAGCGGAGATTCAGACATGTCCAGACCCAAACCAGAAAGAGAATATTTGAATTAGGGTACAAGATGAGAGTAGGAACAAGGGGCACTCAGAGTTGAAGGATGAAGGGTGAATGAAGGAGATTAAAAGTCCCCGTTCGAAAAGGTGCCTGTCTCAGCCTGAGGAGAGAAAAAGTGTAGATGGAGGCTGAAGGAGACCCCAAAGCTGTGCAGCATGTGTAATAACACAGTGTGGAGAAGGAGGAGGCTCCTGTTTGGATGGTAAATGTAGGCTCTAGAGCCCACAGTCTTTCTCTGGTACCTGGAGACTCGGCATTTCTTGGGGAACTATGATAAGAATCTTTGGCTTAGATATCAATGTTCTTGTTGAGAACACTGACTCCAGAAGTAGCGATGGGACAGTTTCAGCATTTTTGCAGTGACCATGAGCAATGGGGGGCCAGAAAATGAAATCCATGCTAGAACAGCCAGTGGTGTTCAGCTGACAAATCTGTCAAACAAAACAACTGACAGCTCCACTTGTTTATTTAAAATACCTCTTAAGAAAGTTTGACCAAATTTATCTCCTAATCTTTTCGCAAACTTGTTTTTCCAAACTTTCCTCATCTCCAGCGACAGTAACAGCAACTTTTGAGTTGCTTAGACCAAAGAACTTGGAGTCATTCTTGAGTCCTCTCTTTGTGTTTCTTCCTGTATCCCTGTTGTCAGAAAGTGGCTTGGCTCAGCTCTTAAATTCAGAATAAGCCTAGATTCTAAACAGTTCTTACTACATCTCTGGTAGGAGCCACTCACAACCAGTTATTGCCTGATGACTGTAATAGTATCTCGACTGGTCCTTTTGCTTGCAGCTTTGTCCTTCTATATATTTTCTTTCCAACACAGTAGCTACAGCAATATTTTCAAAACATAAGGAGAATCATGTCCCTTACCTAAACTCCAGTGACATTCCACCTCACTCAGAGGAAATGCTGAAGTCCTTGTCCCAGGCCCCTGTAGGATCTCCTTTCCCATGACTTTCGCCCTTACTTATTTGTCCCAGGAACACTGTTATCAGACCTATCAGGTGTTAACCTTCCTGCATCTGTCTGTTTGGGCCATAGTACTTGTTGTTTCTTTTTTTTTCCCCTTTCTTTTCTTTTCTTCTTCTTCTTCTTTTTTTTTTTTTTTTTGACAGACATAGACAACAAGTAGGCAGAGAGGAAGTCAGAGTGAGAGGGGGAAGCAGGCTCCCCGCTGAGCAGAGAGCCCGATGTGGGGCTCGATCCCAGGACCCTGGGATCATGACCTGAACTGAAGGCAGAGGCTTTTACCCACTGAGCCACCCAGGGGCCCCGCTTGCTGTTTCTTTTGTCTGCAACACTCTTCCTCCAAATATCAACATTGTTTCACTCTTTTACTTCCTTTAATTCTTTGTACCAATGTCACCTTCTTCATGAGACCCATGCTGATTATTCTACTTTAAAAATTGCAACTTCTCCCCATCCTGGCACTTCCACCTCTTTGTCTCAGATACACTTTTTTTTCATAGCACTAGCCACCTACTCTACTACAAAATTGAATTCTATTTATAATCTGGTGGACTTCCCTTGCTAGAATGTAAATCTATGAGGGGATAGATCTTTGTGTTATTCACTAATTTATATCCCAGGGTCTAAAGGAGTCTGGTATTTAGTATGTATAATAGCAAATTTTGTAAACCATCTTACCTAGTTTGGGAAAGTCCCAAAGGTAAATGGATGAGATTTGATAGGGATAAGACTTTATAACAGTGAATGAGGGTAAGAGCCAGGGACAGATGGCTTATTGCTACTAAAATAATCTCATTAGTATCTACTGATGAAAGAAGCCCAGAGAACTTGTGTTAATACACTCTAATAATCTCAGGTAGGTAAGCAAGGTTTAGGGTGTATACAAGGTGCTTCCAGATTTTATTCTCATGATAATTTTGTGACCTAGCTACCCCTAACTTCGAGTTACACATGGTAGATTGAACATATCTGCTCCCTTCTGAAATGTAGTAAAATTACAATAAAAGAGGAAAAATGTTTTTAATTCACAAGAACAAAAAAATTGGCAAGAAGATGACAAAGAACATTAACAGCGAGATTTTGGTATACAGAGAGATATCTGAAATGGAGGCAGATGGATAAATCATAATTCATTGGGGTTTCAAGTTTCTCCACTTGGCTTTAGTGTCTTCAGGGACAAAACTAAAAATAATCAAGCAAATCCATGCTGTAGAAATGCAGAGACTCCCCCAAGAATTAGAGGTAGGAGAGGTGAAGAGAACTCTGGAAATGATGATCTACAGGAAGATAGTATTTTTTTAAAAGATTTTATTCATTTATTTGACAGAGATCACAAGTAGGCAGAGAGGCAGGCAGAGAGAGAGGGGGAAGCAGGCTCCCCACCGAGTAGAAAGCCTGTCTTGGGATCATGACCTGAGCCGAAGGCAAAGGCTTCAACCCACCGAGCCAGCCAGGTGCACCCAGGAAGATAGTATTAAGCAAATTAATTAGTATTAAGAACATATTAAGAGCCAGTTCCAGTCAGGACATGACAACAAACAGCTGTAGAATGATAAGGGGATATTAAGAAAAAATACATAATAAAAATACATAATAATAAAAAATGTGGTGATAAATTAACAATTGTTACGTGGAAAGTGAAGGAACTGAAAAGACGATTCTATATCTATGAAAAACAGAAGCAGGATTAACCCCCCAACCCTGAAATGGTTAAACTATGAATAATGTTAATGGTAAGTATTGAGTTTTACATTGGGCATTAGTTATATCAATAAGCTAAACAGAGGGGGAAGTGTGTCTAAGGAAAGGTGGCAGGATTTAATAAGAAAACTAAATCCTAATCAGATTGTGGGAGGTCAGTGAATAATATTTAAAATTAAAAGAAAGGGATGCTTAGGTGGCTCAGATGGTTGGGTGTCTGCCTTGGGCTCAGGTCATGATCTCCAGGTTCTGGAATCATGAGCCCCACGTCTGGCTCCCAACTCAGTTGTGGGCCTGCTTCTTCCTCTCCCTCTGCCTCTGTCCCTGCTCTTGCTCTCTCTGTCTGTCTCTCTCTTTCTCTATCAAGTGAATAAATAAAATACTTTTTAAAAATAAATCAATTCAATTAAAAGAAAATTTTTTAAAAAATTATTCAGTATGTCATTTGGAAATTGGGTCCTAAGTATCTGAGGCAAAACACTAAAACAGTTGAAAATTATTGCCTCAAGAAGTTGGAGATAATGCTATGTGGGGTTGGGTTAGAGCTGAGAAGTGTTGGCTTTTATCTGAGCCTATGATACAATTTGAGTTTTAAAACTAAATGCATGTGTTACTTTAATTCTCTCTCAATCTCTCTTTCTATAACCCTATCTATCTATCTATTTATCTATCATGATCCATCACTGCCTTCATTTAACAGATTAGAAAACGTGGGTTCTGGAAAAATTACTGACTTGCCCAACATTCATTGTTTACTAGCATGAGGGACAAAGCTAGAGAGGAGGCATTTTCATCTTTCAGTTCCTATTCTAGATATTTTCCCCCGCAACGATCATTTAACTGCAAAAGTGGCTACAAGCGGCACCTGGCTGGCTCAGCTGGTTGAATGTCAGACTCTTGATTTTTGCTCAGGTCATGCGCTCCACGTTGGGAGATAGAGCCAGGGTCTGGCTCTGTGCTCAGCAGGGAGTCTGCTTGAGATTCTCTTCCTCTCCTTCTGCCTCTCCCCTGTCGACATGTGTGCATGGGCATGCACTTTCTTTCTCTCTCTCTAAAATAAATAAATCTTTTTTAAAAAGTGGCTACAAACATCAGAGAATGTGGGTTATAAGTAAGTGTAACTCAAATAAGTCATGCTACAGAGTTTTTGTTCATATCCTATGAGCTACGTATGTTAAAATTCATTCCCATTACAGAACGAGCAGTGGATATAATTGACACCTAGAAAAGTACAAGCACATCTGGAAACAGGGCTAACGATTCAGCAGCTGGAGTTTGCCAAAGACGTTAGTGAAAACACGGTTGAAGTGATCGGAATTTATTTTTGTGACTTGCATTTATGTGTCAGGGCATGCCTAACCAAATTGCATGCTTGGCATGTGGTTGGTTGGTTGGTTTTGGGGTGGGGGTGGGGGAGAAGGTGTGGGAGGTGTTGGCAGGTAAGTAGGGCTGATAGAAAAAGTTTGTTTCCATAAAAACTTTTTTGACAAGATGTCTTATCAGATAACCCAGATTACATTTTCATTTAACTCTAAAAAATATCCATTAAATGACCATTATATGTTAATTATCATGTAACATTCTGGATATATTTCTCCACCAAACTTATTGGTATGGTTTATAATATTAGAGTTTCCATTACTTTGCTCAGATCTCCAGACAGAGACTTAGAAGTTCTAGCAGATGCTCCTTATGGTCCATGGAAAACTACTGAAAATAATAAAAGTAATTTGGATTATAGGACTATCATAACATTTAAAACGGAAATTTAAAATGATAAACCTGTACATTTTCTGTCATCTCATCTCTGAAAATCTTTACTTGCATCTTAGTTCACCTATACATTGTTAAACTTTTATTTAACCTGGTGTTTCAGGTTTTAATTCTAGTAGGACTAGAGTTTTTTCTTCTTATGTTAAAGAGCGTTCATTTTTTAAATGAGGCTTTTCTAATTGTGTAAAGGTGTAGCTTTTTCTTTGAGCATCCAGCAGAGGGCATGAAAGCCTACTTATGATTGTAACCCAATGCTAGATTTGATTTAATGGCTAATGAAACCATAAAGCTGAGTTACTACTGATACCAGATTTTTGACAAACCCAAGCAGAATGGAATGATAATGATGTTCAAGCTTACAAAGAGGAAATCTATTACCTTACCTCATATTGCTCACAATGAAGCTGAGCATCAGGTGAGATACTTGCCGTGAGAAGGTCTAGAAAATCTGATATACACTCTCACTTCTGAGGAGGGGATCTCTGAGTTTGAGTTGCCCACAAAGGCAGGCTAATGCCCGTACAGGATGTCCACGTGGTATGGAGAATCTACATCACCAACCCCACAGGTCTAGCCTATTTCTTTTGTACCTGACCACAAGTTCCCCTTTCATTTTCAGTTTTGTAGTTCCAGATTTGTTTCATTTGTGTTAGGAGCACAACTTTTATAAAAGACAACTTTAAAATTCAATATCTTTCACGAAGATGAAATAGAGTTGGGATAGAACTGAATAGCATTCATGTGGACAATGAAATGAAACTCCAGCAGAATATTATATCTAGGACAAAATGTGAAATATGTCAGGACCGTGTGAGAGGAAATGAGACGATGAAAATATGTTGTCTGTGAAACCCCACTTTTGATAAAGAATGGTTTCTTTTTAATCAGAACAACAACAAAAAAGACAAATATATACATCCCAAAGGAATCTTTCACTTTTAAATTCATTTTGCTTTGTGATTTTGTGCAAAATAATCCTATCCAGGCTATTTTTGCCTTTCATATTGAATACTAGATCCTGGGAAAGAGTGTAGTTAATTGCTTTATTATTTTTACTAAGTGTATTTCTAGGAAAATGAAATAAAAGTGATATCCCTTTACAAAACGGAATCCTTTGGTGATAAAAATGTAATTTAAAGTTGTGCGTTTAGACAAGAGTTATTCTTTTCTTCTAAAATTATGTCAGTCTCTACCTATCTAATTCCTGAAGCAAATAACATATATCAATCAAGATGGCAGATTTCTATATTAATAAGATGAAAAATGGTATTGTTCAGAAGCACTGAAATTATCAATAAACACAGGTTTCTTATTTTTATTATTTAATTGGGTAAGGCTTCCGTTTTGGAAAAATCTATTTTGTGGGATGCCACAAGCAAAATTAAGAGAAATTTTTTTCCCCCTAGCAATTAATACAGTTATGTTTGCTTTTCTATTTAATAAGTAGTTTTTGTTTTTCCGGTTGCATATGATAACTGAAGTGTCAATTCAGATTATTTTCTCTTTTATATATCTAAATCTGGGTAAATTTATAATGTTAAAAGAGTCTTAGCTACCACTAACTAATTGCTTTCTAGATTTAGCTATTATTTTTTCTTGAAGAATATCAAGAGACACAAACTAAGAAAGTCTAAGGACACATTTTAAATAATCAGTGAACGACTACATACTTACCTGATATCGTGGAGAGTATTTGTTGCCTGTGACTTGGCCAAAACAAAACAAAGATCAGAGCTATATGAGGAGAGCTGGATGAAGGGATGGGATCCCAATCTTTTAACGATTCTAAAGCATTACTGGGGAATGTTCTGATAAGCTGCTAAATGTGAGGGACAGCCACCCATGGGACACACTCAAATAATAAGAGATGGTCACCAAAAAGGGTGGAGAAACCCAGGGCTTTCACCCTGCTGTTGGGGGTATACATATTTGTTTCAGTTCAGAACACAACTATATGAGGCTTTAGAAGAGAGTTTGTTTACTTTAAAAATACATTTTCTTTTACTCTGATTTTATTAGCATAAGTAAAGGATTTCATAAAGGAAGTAACAAGAACTGACATATACTCAGAACAGCCATTAATGGAATTTAACCCCATGTGATTGTCTCCACTATAATTCTAGCTCCTGATTTTCATTCTCCAATAACATATTTTTTTTCCTGAGTATCCCTCATCATTGTTTCTTCTTTTTTATTTTTTTTTTTTGAAGATTTTATTTATTTATTTGACAGAGAGAGATCACAAGTAGGCAGAGAAGCAGAGAGAGAGAGAGAGGAGGAAGCAGGCTCCCTGCTGAGCAGAGAGCCTTATGTAGGGCTCCATTCCAGGACCCTGAGATCATGACCTGAGCTGAAGGCAGAGGCTTAACCCACTGAGCCACCCAGGTGCCCTTCATCTTTGTTTCTGACATGGTTGGCTGACTGCTTCAGCTTCTGCTATATTAACCAATTAGCTTTTAAAATTTTTATTTACTACCTCAAAGCCTTTCCCTTCTCTAATAAAATAGAGCCCCTTCTGATGTCCTCTTCTAATCCATATTTCCCATCAATCACTCTAAAAAAAAAAAAAGGCATGGTATAATGTTTGTTTTAATTTAGTAAGAGAGAAACTGTGTTTTACAACTAGAGCATATCTCAGCTCCTTCCCCTAGTTTCTGGGTGATGTAGGCTTAGCTTTACCTAGAATAACATAATAATAAAAAAATAAATAAAACAGCAGAAAAGTTTGATGATTTCAGCAACCCTCAGAGTTTTCCTTCCACATGCAACCCCTCCTCTGGCAAAGTCAGGAAGACAATTCAAGAGCCCAGTCGACTGGGCTTCATGTTCCTTTATCTGTAGGAAGTGAAGACTGTATCAAAAAAGCATCCTCTTTCCTTCTTTAAAACATCCAATTTCCTTTTTGACTCTGATTTTCTTTTTTCCTCTGCTGAGTATTAACAACAAACATTTAAGCTGTTGGTTTTTTGCAACTGATGAAGTTTTAGAGTATAGGTAAGGTTCAGGTGGAGTCCGGAACCAATGACAAAGAAAGAATTCTTGAGATATCTTTGGTGCAAAGTGGTGGCTTATTAAAGCATGGGGACAGGACCCATGGGCAGAAAGAGCTGCTGCCCTGGGGTTGTGAGGGGTGGCAGGTTATGATGGGGTTGAGGGAGGTAAGGAAAAAGGGAGGTTTCAACAGAATTTTCATATACTATAGAGGACCTATAAGATACCTGATGCCTTGAGGCCTTGTCATTGACCAGGTTTTTCCTCTAGCAAGGTACTAACATTAAGATAGTTGGGAGATTCCTAAAGAGCATCCCACATGTCCCACCCAGCAGTGAGGGTGGGAGAAAGTTGCAGGGTGTCAGCTTTTGCTTTGTCTTCAGCCTGCCTTCTGTTTCCCTCATCAGAACCAGTCAAGTTTTTGCAGAGGAAACCTGATAGTACTTTACATTTTTCAAATTTCTCCTAAACCTTGGTTCAAGTGGACAGTACAGAAATCACAGTATTTGATTTGAATCATATCAACAGCAAAGTGTGGACAATATTTGATTTGGAATTTGGGGTCCAATTTAAAAAATATTTTTCAGACAGTTGCAACAAAACAGACATTGGAAAAATTGATACTGAGGAGTTAATTGTTACTGTTGTTGATTGATAATAGCATTGTTGTTACAATGTTTAAAAAGTCTATGTTATGCATATATAATGAATTATTTATGAGTGACATAATGTGATTTCTGAGATGTGTTTCAAATAACCAAAGTGAATAAATATTATTTTCTTACTCTTTGGGCTCTAGAAATATCCTATATACTAAAAAACTGCCAGCCCAAAATGGTGTTACTTAGAAAGAGTTCCCAAACTGGGGCTTAATACTGAATCTTCTTACAGTTTCAACCTCCCCAGAAATGTAGCCTTAACAGGTCAGTCAGGAACTTTTTTTTCAACACCAGTAAGGCTGTCACCTGAGTCCTCTTTATCTCCCCAAAGAAAGAGGAGATAATTAGCATGATGAGACAACTTGCAGGTAGCCTCCTCTGGGACAATCCTTTCCTTTTGCTAGTAACTTCCTTGACCCACCTCACCCCCCATTAATAAAAACCTTCTATTTTGTACAGCTCCCCAGATTGCCTCTCTACCTGATGGATAGGGTGCATCCCGATTCATGAATTGTTCAATAAAGCCAATTAGGTCTTCAAATTTATTTGGTTGGATTTTGTTATTTGACAGAGCATATGTCCATTTTTCATTTGCTAACTCTAATCCTAGTTTGTGGCTTTTCTTTGCATGAGCAATAACATTTAATGAGCTATTTTACCTTTTGCTTAGAGTATATTCTATTTTAAGAATATATTGACTAAACCATCCTATACCAAAATTCAGGCTCTTAAATATGAACTTTCTTATTTTTGATCGCCTGAAAAGTGCTTTTACTTATTTTTATTTAATGTATTTTAAATCAACTCAGTTTCAAACTTAAATGTTTGTTAAGTGGAAACTTTATCATAAGTGGAAAACGGGCTTTTTCAAATCCATATAAAAATAAATAGAAGGCTATAAAATAGAAAGATTTAATGTACCACTGAAAATGTCAAATACCCTTGTTAGTAGGTTTGATCCACTTTGAGAAGCTCCTCAATATATCTTTTGAAATTTGGATTACCCCACATGGGACTAAACCAAAAAAAGCTTAAAATTTCCATCTGCAGAAATATTCAATTAGTGATTATTAAAAAAGTTGATCAGCTGTGCTCAATTTAGTTAAATAAATGCAAATCAAAGCAGAAATATGATATCATTTTCTAACTATAATTTCAGTAACAGTATTAAGGATTGCTAACATCCTGCATTACCAACAGTGTGAGAAAACAAGCACTTTTATATTCTGCTGGTGAAGTGTAAATCGGTACTTTTTTTTGGAGGCCAACTTGGCTATAGGTATCAAAAGTTTAATATATTCACATAGATTCAGTTTTTCTACTTTTAGACATAGTTAGTAATACATTTGTTATAATCCTATAAGAGGACAAAGGGGTTTTTAAGACAGTATTCACTGTCACATTGCTTGTAATAGCAAAACTGAAGATGTTTAAAGGGACAAATTAGATAGACAATGGTTCATATAAACAATGAACTATGAAGCCATTAAAATGGATGAGGTGGTATGGAAAAATATCGATAAATATATTTAAATATTGATTTTATTTTTAAAAGGAAAATATCGAGTAACAGAATGCCGTATATACATTGTCAAAGGATCTCTGTATGCCATAAATTTTAATTTTTGTTTCTTTGAAAGGATACAAGAAATATGGGAGAAGTACATCTCCTGGGAGAGAGACTGTAAGGGAAGTCCCTGGAGGTGGGTAAGAGGAACATTCATTTTCAGTACTGTTAATTTCTGAAAAACATTATGCATATATAATTTTCTGTATTATAACTTTCTTCTAGGTGCTGGAATAATCGTGGGGTTTTTGTGTGTCTTTTTCCTTATCCCTTTTTATTTTAAACAAATAAAATTATTTCAATAAATCTTTAAGTGACAAATTGCAAGCTTTTTTTTGAATGGAAAGAGGTTAACCAATATTGGACTGTGCATTATATTATTTTCAATTGATTACTGCATATCAGGGGCTAACATTATTTACTTGGGAACAATTACTTCTGAGCTCAAAAACTGCAGAACCTACTCCAAGAACTATTTTTCTACCTAATTCTCAGTTCATCCCTTTAAAATAAGATTCAAACTGTTCTCTTCAAAACCAAAAAGTAAAGCAACTGATATGAAAGAAGATTAAAGTGTAAAGGAGAGGAAGTCACCGGAAGATTAACTGAGAATCAGAATTATGTCTGTGATGGTGAAAACTAGCTTAATACTTTGCTGCATAAAGGATTCCACAAAGAAGCTGTCTGCATTAGGAACACTAAGATGGTTGCCATGCCAAATAAAACTAGCACCCCGGGGACTTGGGTTGTATTTCTAACGATGGCATTGTGGGTTTTTAACAAATATCTTCTATTGAATTTTACTACCTTGGAAAGAGGGAAAATGCCATCTCCTCATATTTTTCATTTTAAAATAATTTGTGGGGGCACCTGGGTGGCTCAGTGGGTTAAGCCTCTGCCTTCAGCTCAGGTCATGATCTCAGGGTCCTGGAATGGAGCCCTGCATAAGGCTCTCTGCTCAGCAGGGAGCCTGCTTTCCTCTCTCTGCCTGCCTCTTTGCCTACTTGTGATCTCTCTCTGTCAAATAAATAAATAAAATATTTTAAAAAAGAAAAATAAATAAAATAACTCGTGAATATCAAAACCTCCTTCTCCGATGTGCCTCAGTGGCTCAGTTGGCTGAGTGTCTGCTTTCAGCTCAGGTGATGGGATGGAGCCCCAGCTCTGGCTCCTGGCTCAACGGGGAGCCTGCTTCTCGCTTTCCCTCTGCAGTTCCCCCTACTTGTGCTCCTGCTCGCTCACTCTCTCTCTCTCTCTCAAATAAATAATAAATAAAATCGTACAACAACAACAAAATACCTCCTTCTCCCGGTTAAGCTCTAGGAACATGAAAATACTTGTAATTTTTAGCACATCAGTTGCTTTCTCTTGCTTCTTTCTCTGTGCCTGTTGTTCTTTGTATAAAATTCTTTCTCCCAAGTTGTCTCCTTTGAGCATGTCCCTCCTCTGCAAAGCCTCCCCTTACTCTCTGGAGGAAGTAATTGCTTTCTTATGCCATTGCCTACATACCCACACTATAGCAATTATTTTATTGCACACTAACTTTAGTTGTTTGTGTCTCTGTCCCCTCTATGCTGGAGGATGCTTGAAAACACACAGATGGTCTTTTAATCAAACTGCACAAACATATGCATGAATGATGTAAGAATAATCCAATCAACAAGTCAGTTGCATGCAAAGGCTGCTTAGCTTTTGCAGGCCACACCATGATCATCATTCACTCATTTATTCAAACAGAGGTACCGAGGGCCTGCGATGCATCAGGCCCGGGGCAGGGTGCTGGGAATAGAGCAGTACACAAAGCAAAAAATGTTTTGCTCCTTTGGAGCTTGCAGTTTTGTGAACTATTTTAAAGATTTGTTGATTTATTTGAGATTGAGAGAGAACAGAGGGGAAGGGCGGAGGGAGAGGAGCGCTGAGCCCAGAACCACACAGGCCTTGCTCTCAGGACATGGAAGCCATCACCCGAGCCAAAACCAAGGCTGATACGAACTGGCTGCCCAAAATCATGTTAAAATTTTTGTCCCTTTATCCTAGAGACAATAGGAAGACATTTAAGCAAAAGGAGAAACATGATTGGTTATGGTAACTACACAGACTCAGATGGGGAGAGGAGGCTTATTTTATAAACGAATTTCTACTACAGTTGTAAATAAAATAAAATTAGAAAATCGTCTTTCTACAAATCCTAACCAATTATTGATTCAGATAAGGATTATCAATTGTTAAAGGTGTTATTTTAAAATGATTATTATGGTTGATGGAGAATGGAATATTCCTACACTTTCCAGAAGAACTCATAATAATCCCTTGCTTCTGTCACTAATATATACAACTGAAGAGCGGATGGATTAGAAAGCCATCATCCTAACCCAGTGAGTCATTTTAGCATAACTGAGGCTAAATCAACCAGACATTAAATCTCCAGATACGCTATCACAACACTTTTAGTGTCTTCTAGAAACTTTTGAACTTGATTACATCAAGTCTTCAGATTTAAATTTCAACTTATTAGAAATAGAAGGCATAGAGAAACAATCTGTCATCAAAACAGAATCCAAAAGATAGGACAAAATTAAAGAAAACTGGTTCCATTGTTTTGTTTTGTTTTGTTTTTTTCAGAGTCAGTGAAAAAGCATGTGGCTTGAATCAAAGAGATTTAAGGGGCATACCAACCAAAGGAAATGCAGATTCTGGTTTGGACAAACCAGTTGTCTTATGAATTTTTTAAAACTTGGGAAATTTCAATAGGTCTAGGGAATTAGATAATATGAAAATGTATTGCTATAAAAAAGCAGAAGTATTACACAGGAAAAAAAAGTAGCTTACAAGGCAACATATATGAAATTATCTCTTAAAAAGAAATACATGCATATGTGGGATTGTCTTTGCATATATGTGTATAAATGTAGAATTTCTGGAAGGATATGCAGATACTCAGTGAGGTTTTAGGAAGAGTGATGCTCTCGGTGGAGAGAACACAGGGCCATATTGTAAAATATGGAAGATACATTTTTGATTATTTTTGTTCTACAACTTTCTGCAATGCACATACACAACATCTATAATAACAAAAGGCTAATTCCCAAAGAAATTAAAATATATATATATATATATAAGTCCCAGGATATACAAAACATTTTTATTGAGAAAAATTTCAAATCATTCATAGATGTCAGTTATCACCAGAATCCTCTGAAATATTTCCTCATACAAATGAAGTCTTTCAGGGTGGAAAAATTTATATTTCTAAAATCTGATGAGTCATTTAATTAATTTTATCCTGCCTTTCCCAAGAAGAATTTCAAAAGACTTATTAAACTATATAAAACATGATAGAAAATACCTCATTAAATAAAAGTAGAAGTAAAAATTTTAAAAGCCAAAGTTGTGAAAAAGAGAACAACAAAAAATAAGTTTTAAGCTGCATAAAATAACACCAATATAACAAGTAAACATGATCTACAAATAATTTCTTAAGTGTCAGTTACATGGTTAGTTATATCTATGAAATAAAAGTTAATCAGTTGCTTTCAGTTCTAAGATTCGCTTAGAATTTCTCCCGAGAATACTGGTAAAAAGAAGTCATGAACACCATTCACAACAACATAAATAGATGTATTAGGTTTTCATCATCTCATTTTCACATAAATTTTAGCTTTTTAAATTTAAAACACTTCTTTTTGGGGGGCCTTCAGAAATTCACAACTAAATCTTCATTTTTCCAAAGAACTAATTTCTAGTTCAGTGGATAGCCTTTTAAGGTACAGCAAAAGTATTAATGCTATTCATGCAATTTATAAGAAATCAGAAAACCTGAGATTAAACTGTGTAACTTTTTAAAAAACCTACCATTTAAAAAATTAAGATGATTACATTAGAATATGAATAAAATCCCATTAGCAATCATTCACTGATTTCTTTAAGTGTATAATTAAATATATAGTTCTATTTTTTCAAATAAGTACACAATTTATGAGAAAAATTGATCTTATTTTCACTAAAGAGCTGTGAGTCTTTATTTCTTCCAATCAACAACTATGTTAAATTTTATCACATGTCAGATATTTTCCTGGGTGCTGAGGATCCAGTGGTGTGAGGACACCTGAATCAGTGAATTCTATTATAATGTATTCATGAAACATTTTTGGATGTCTAATTAATCAACGAATGAACTCTCTGGTTTACCTATCGCTGCTGTGGTCTAATAGTTTGGCAATATATAGGCAAAGTTATAGTGTGATAAAATAATACACAGATCTCTTATGTCGTTAATGAGAAATAAATCGTCACTGCTCTAGTATTAATTAAGCACTTACATTTGACATGCCAGGCTTGGAAGGGAAACTTCTTATCTTTAAATTCCACCAGTGGCTGGTATATGAAGCTGTTGATTTATTTTTCTATTTTAACAGTCAGAGTAATGGTAGGGTTTGATATACTAGTGTACATTTCGAAGGATCATCTTCTTCCAAGTTATCAAATAACTCACTCAGATGAGAACACAAAGAATGAACCAAAAGCCAGGAAATTTGCTAAGAGGCTGTCAATCCCTTCAAAGATTGGAATCTCTGGCCTCTTTAGAAAGTTGCTTTCTAGTCTTAAAGTGTCATTTTACTTGAATATCACCATGTCACAATCTTTAATAGCAATATAGAAATCACAAACAAACATTTGTATATCCTAGCAACCTTACCTGGAAATACAGGGGAAGTGTATGAGGGCCTGTGAAAGAGGAGGATAGAAAGGGGGAGAGAGAATATGAGAGTAACAGAAAAGGAGCAGGATAGGAGAATCAAACTGCTTGATTAAGCTGAGCAATTAATTTAGTTGAACATATTGAGGTTTAAGTAAGTGTTCCTGGATTAACCCAAACATTCTGATTGATTATTTCAGTAACATACATGCAGATAGACATGTGGCACTCTAGACCCTCGTGTCCACTGCATACATTTTGGCAGTCTCTGTCCGAGGGGCTGCATATGACTTGGCCATCGAAACAGCTGCTGTTGAATAGGCTTTTCTCATGGAATACGGATAGTGCCTTTCAGGTCCAACATCTGTTGGAAAGAGATAAATGTCGTGATATAAATAAGACTCAGTAAATCTGGGGGAGAAAATGTCATTTTACCCATTCTTCTCATAAAGAGGAAAGAATACAAATATTCTCAGACAGAATCATCTACGAAGAACCCAAGTAGAAATTTGAAGATTTTCATCTGGAAAATTATTTTTGTTTTTTGTTTTTTGTTTTTTTTTTTTAATTTAAAACTTGGGTAATTTTCTCCCCTCCCTTTCTCTTTCTCTCTCTGTCTTTTTTCCCCCTTTCTTTCTTTCTGTCTCTTTCTCTTTCTTTTCTTTCTCTTTCTTTTTTTCTGATGAGGAGATGGACTTTTCTTACTTTTAAAGTGATATTTTTAGAGACCCGTTAGAAACACATTACATTTTTTAACAACAGTTATTTGACGTGGCTCTCAGTCTAACTCTGGATATATATAGAATAGATAAGATGAAATTAGATATATGGGATTATGGACACACTGAAATCATCATTTTATATTTAGATATCAGATATAGCTATAACTGTGGGTTTGTTTGTTTTCACCCATTATGCCACTAACCAGGTAATAAGCCATGAATATTGCAAATAAGTTGCCCTTAAACAACAGAAATTGTTAAAGTATCATTTATAATAAGTAGGGATCATGTATCATTTATAATAAGTAGGGATCAAGTATGCAAAAGGCTATGTGAAAAGTGTTCACCACTTCATTATTTTGTGCTGGTAAGATCTGTTTCCATTTGGCTGGGAAGACTGATACAGGAGGCATGTAAATGTGTTATTTTATTTTGTTCTTACCTTTGAAGAGGTATAAGCAGCATGTCAGCACGGCACCAGCCAAAAAGCAACCCAGAGACCCAGCCATTCCGAGCCAACAAGACCAACCAAATTTATACTGGATGCCAAGAAATATATTGTGCAAAACCAGAGAAGAACGTTCCACATAAACATCAACAGCATACCACACAGAACCAATGATTCCTGGGGCACCTGAAAGAAAGAAAAGTTGCTAAGAATAATGCAGGCCTTCCCAAATTTAAATTCAAGGAGATCTGACTGCTACCCAAAATGCATGGCATAATTTAGAGAGATAATAATGATGTGAAGGATTCATGTGAAGGATTCAGCTCAAAGTTTGGATACCTCTTCTATTTCTTCCTTTTGCTTTCTATTTTGCATTTCTTCTCAACTATATATTAGTTTATACATAAAGAGAAATACAAAGATTTAAACAATGCAGTCTTCCTCTGTGTAAAGTTAAAATGATCATTGTGATTTTCTTTAATTCCTTCTTTCCAACGTTTTCTTAAGTGTTATATAAAATAAAATATGAAAAAAAAGAAATAACACAATATCAAAGACAAATAATATATAGCCTATATTCATTATCTATTGATTTTTAATTAAAAGTATATATCTTTAAGACTATTCTATTTCTCCTCTGCCCAACCACATAGACCCACAATTAAAGCTATGTCAACTACATAATCAGCACCCATAAGGAAACTATGTTTTAGAAGTCAATAATTTTAGTGTGTTGGGGTCAAAAACAAATAACTTCAGTAAAAACTGCTTTTATTTTTAAAATAAATTCTTTTCTACCACCCCTACACAAAGAAATTTTGTTCCTTTTAAACAAAATTTAATACCCAAAATTGTCTATCTGACAATTGGACTGGCTTGAAATGATGTCACAAGAGTCCTTTCACTTTAAGGGTATTAATTGTACATCACTGATTAGATGCAAGGGAAAAAGGTGAGGAACTACGGGACAAAAAGCTATGTGAAAAGTGTTCACCATTTCATTGCATTCTTTTCCCAGTAATTTAATGCAAGAAGTTTAAGAAGGACCAGATCATGAACATGTAACCTTCAGATAACAGTTTAAATTACCACATATTTTCTATAATATTATAATCTAGAAGTTTAATATGGAAATTCCTTTATGAAATTTACAGATTATGAAAAATTATACATATACACACAAAGAGATATGTATATATGAAATATGTATATATTTAATTTCATATGAAAATAGTATGCCATAAATACTTATATGTAACATACCATGTGTATGGCATTAGTAGTTTAGACATAAAATTAGTATTTTATATACAATATATATGGCATACTACATGCTTCCAAGCCTTTGGCCATCTATAAAAATTTAATTTTGTCATTCCTTTAGCCATTCCTGTAGGGATTTTCCCCATCAATTCATTGTTTTTTTGTTTTGGTCTTTGCTCTCATTTATTCATTTATTTTTTTAATAAAAAATGGTATATCTAGCGATATTTCAAAAAGTATTCTGGAGTAAAATTATATAGCATTAAATGATCTTTTTTTTTAATTTGTTGAGTAAAACATATTTTTACATACAAAGGTTCCATGTTATCACTAGACTAGACCTGGGAATAAATGTCTTAAAAAGGAAAACTTGGGCACCTGGGTGGCTCAGTGGGTTAAAACCTCTGCCTTCAGCTCAGGTCATGATCCCAGGGTCCTGGGATCGAGCCCCGCATCGGGCTGTCTGCTCCGCGGAGAGCCTGCTTCCTCCTCTTTCTCTCTCTGCCTGCCTCTCTGCCTACTTGTGATCTCTGTCTGTCAAATAAATAAATAAAAATCTTTTAAAAAAAAAGTTTTTTAAAAGGAAAACTTACTAAGTTCTTGTGGCTTTTTAATACAACCTAAGGATCATCAGCCTTGACTCAATGTGTGTGTGAAAAACTTCACACAGTTTTGACTGTGTGTTGGGTTAGGCTCTCTGCTATGTGCTTATTCCATCCACACTGGATCTTCAAGACAGCAGTTCAGAGTAGGTATGATGACTGAGGCTTCACCTTATTTTGCAAATCAAGAAAAGGAGACCAGTTGCTAAACTCACACATCACACATGTATATCTCTAAGTATTTTTCTTTCTTTCTTTCTTTCTTTCTTTCTTTCTTTCTTTCTTTCTTTCTTTCTTTTTTTTTAAGTAAACTCTGCCACCCACATGGGGCTCCAACTCACCATTCTAAGATCAAGATCGCATGCTCTATTGACTGAGCCAGCCAGGTGCCTCTCCAAGCATTTTTAGTTCCCAAATCCCTATCCATTCAACTTGTACTGCCTGGTGAGATTCCCACATACATTTATTTGCTTTGCTAGCTTTTGGCTGCTACCTTAAAAAAAAAAAAGTGATGGTTATCTCTCTGAGGGTTGTGCCCAGTGGTTTTCAATCTTCTTGCACTTTGATTTCACCAGTGTATTTTCTCTCAACTTGCATTAAGATCCTAAGAAGACATCATGTTGTGACAGAGGAAGACTAAACTGAATTTAATGACAGTAAAATATCACTGTTGCTCTTCCATCAATAAACACCATGTAAAGTGCTTCTTGACTGTTTATTAGTCATGCTTGATTTATTAGCCTTCAGGACTCCATTTATTCATCTGCTTCTTAAGTGGAGATATAATCTGCTTTATTGTTACATTTATGATCAAATGGCCTGGCACATGAGAAAAGTCTAACATAGGACTTGGCACAATTTAGTTCACAACAAAAAAAAATTGGTGGGAGTGAGTACAGGTATGGAGAGGATGGTTTGAGACTTACTTTAGAATTTAATTTCAGAAATAATAATAAAAAATAAATTATTTGAAAGATTTTAAGCATTATGTAACTTTTTTTCACCATTTTAACTTTTTAAATGGTTAAGGACTAAAGTTTAAGGACTTCAATAAACTTTGCTTTGGGACATTAACAAAAATTAATTAATTCTACAGCTAAAGGAAGTAGGGTTGGTGGATGTGCTCTTTTTACCTGTAATCTAGAAAAGCAGATCATATATGTTCCTCAAACGAACTGCTTGACGACAAGCACCCTTCTCCTTCATTTCAAGATCAATGACAAGCATTCCTACCCCCACCACTAGTGCAGAGAGTACCTGCTATTAGCAATATGGTTCCGGAAACAAAGCAGATGCGGACTTTGATGTATGGCTCATCAGGGAGGAATTTCACACAGTCAAGACCAAGAAGCAGGGTGATAAATCCAAAGCCAGCTAGAATATCTGCTGTAATCATCAATGCTCGAGTTACCACCAGCTTCACTGGAAGATCAGGACAGGTGGTTACATTGTGGTCAGAGGAAGGAAACATGTTAAGGCACACAGGTGCATCCAAAACAGATAATCACATACATTGATACATGCCCACTGAAAGAATTAGACTTTAAATCTGCATGAACATGGAATGCTATCATAAAATGCAAAAATATAATGAGATTATTGATATTATTATTTGTTTAAGCACTGATTATTACTTAGTCCTGCTGGCCCCCTAGAAAAATGCCTGGCATATAATGTAGACTAAATAACTATTTCCTTGCTTATTTCCTGTTTTGGAATGAGTCTTGTTGACAAATATTACAGGTGAATGCTGGATTGAAAGTAGAGTATCTATTCTGCAGAAGTTACCCCAGTAAATATTTAAGAAATTAATGATCACTGCATTTGTTTGAAGTTTTATTTAAAAATGTACTCAATAACTGGCTAAAATACGGTATAGGGAGCAGAATAAAATGCTTCAACATGTAACTAACTTGTCAATTCAGGTTGGTGAGAGCCATTAGTGGGTTTTTAGAAGGAGAAGGAGCTTCTGTTATTTAGTAGAACACTATATCTAGAAGCCAGATCTTATTCTTTTTCATTTCATTTTCAGGTGGTGATCCTTCTTGGCCAACATTCCACATGAAGCCGTCAACGTTGCACTGTCAACTGAGCAAAACTGAAAACTATAGCCACTTGAGAATATATGGCAGAAGGTCCAGGGAAGAGGATATTAGGTAAATAGAATGGACTAGTAGTAGTCATCATCTGCAATGGAAGCATCCTCAACTGTGAAAACTGTTGAGCTGTGAATCATAGTTATGCTAGATTTAAAATAGGAGAATTTGGGGCACCTGGGTGGATCAGTCAGTTAAGCATCAGCATTCAGCTCAGATCATGATCCCAGCACCCTGGGATTGAGTCCCACATTGGTCTCCCTGCTCAGCAGGGAGTCTGCTTTTCCCTCTACCTCTTCCTGCTGCTTCTGATCTCTCTCTCTCATGCTCTCTCTCAAATAAACAAAATCTTTAAAAAAATTTTAAAAATAAAAATAGGAAAATTTTATCACAAACGGAGGGTTAATTACACAATGTCAAAGCTACTGCTATTTTAGCTCTTAGAGAAGTGATACAATTTATTCTTTTGATGGTACAATAATTATGTTTCATTTTCATAGTGATTGCAGTTTCCTGGAATTTTAAATAATTTTTGCTCAATGGTGAGATAAATTTAGGGCTTATTTAGTAATATGTTGCTTATAAAATATGGCCAATTTATTTAAAATAAAAAAATATTTTTATGATCCATCTAACAAAGGAAATTAATGCAAAAAATCAGCATCTACTTGATTTTACTTGATTTTTTTTTTTTTAAGTAGGCTCCACACCCAGCGTTGAACCCATCATGGGGCTTGAACTCACCTCTTGAGACCAAGACCTGAGCTGAAATCAAAAGTCAGTCGATTAATTGACTGAACCACCCAGGAGCCCCAACTTCTACCTGATTAATAGGTGAATATTTAAGATCTTAAAAGGTGGCATTATTAAAAAAAAAAAAAACATTAAACTTAAATTTCTAATTTAGGTCAAATCAAAAGTCTATTTTTCTCAAAATTCAGGAAAGTGAAAAAGATGTAACTAACGAGGTAGTATCAGTTTTTATATTTCAACAATCTTGAATAATATATACAAGTGAGTCTCCTATTCAGCACCCCAAGCCAAGCAGTCCCACACTTTGGATGGCCTTCCTTAAATATTTTTAAGTCTCCTTTTAGAATCTGGGTCCAACAAGGCCAGCATTGCCATCTGGATTGGATGCTCTAAAATCATGGCCCTGGTTTTCCCCTCTCTAACACTCGATCCCACACAGAGTATGATTTCTTTCTCTCTCTTTTTTTTTCTTTCTTTCTTCCTTTCATTCTTTCTTTTCAAAGATTTTTGTATTTATTTATTAGAGAAAGAGAGAGAGAGAGAGAAGGAGGGAGGGAAAGAATGGGGAAGAGCAGAGAGAAAGGGAAAGAACAAGTTTAGCAGATTCCTTGCTGGGCTCAGAGCTTGATGTGAGGCTCGATCCCAAGACCCTGAGATCAAGACCTGAGCCAAAACCAAGAGTCCGTCTGTCAATTGACTGCACCACCCAGGGGCCTCCAAAGTATGATTTCTGATGCTCTGTGGAACGCCCCAGCTTATGCCCATGGTGTCAGCCCATGTTCTAAGAGGGCAGTTCTGCAGGCAGATAGCTAATACTAACCAGCCAGGAATTTCTTTCTGGGAATTGTCTGAGATCTTGCTGGTTAAATGAGAATGTTAAATATTCTGATTTGGGGAGGGCGTACTCAACAGGAGTCCTGAAAAAAATTTGTCTGAGTCTGTATACCCTTGGTCTACAGGAAAATGGAAAAAGTTATCTAATTATGATTCTATAAAAGATATCAAAGACTAAAAATAAAATATCTCAGGTAATATCCTAACTTAGAGGGTATAGTTATGTTATTTTCATAGAATACATTTTCATCTTGTGTCTAAGCATAGGATAGAATTTTTAAAATCAAAGTGATGAATATTTAAGATATTATTTGAAATTAATAGCTAAGAATATATTTAAAAAGGTGAGATGGTATAGACAAATGATTAAAAGAAGAAATATTAAAATATAAACAGCAGTTTTCTCTGTGCAGTACTCTTATGAATATTTTCTGTTATTCTTGCATAAATGTACATAATGCATTTCAAAATTTTAAATATTTTACCTTTTTTTTTCTTAATCGCTTTCACCATAGCACTACATTTCTGGAATAGTCTAGTGTCCACATAAACTTGCATTCTTATGGATCAAATCATGATTCTTTGTAGGTAGAATTAGGTTAGCTCAAGGAGGGAAAAAGAAAGAATTAACAGGTCTTAAAAAAAAAAGTGAAATATGGGCCTTAGGAATTCGGTTAAAGAACACTCAAATCCTAAATAGCAGAAGAAGATATTTTCGACCACTGCTCCTTTTAAGTGCTTATCCCTGGACTGAAATAGCCATCCAGGGGAAAAGTCACATTCCAAGGGTTTGCTTTTCATTTAACTTGAAAAGGAAGTTGCCATTCCCTGCTATACCCCATTCTCTGCTTTGAAAGAGACCGAAACCAATTAGCATTAACAAAAGCTCTGGTATTTCTTGGCATGACTGGATGTTCTAAATAAATAAATAAATGCTTTGGAGAAAAACTTTGAGAATCAATGGTAACATCTCTTAATCTATGAAGTCTCTTTCTTTCTTTCTTTCTTTCTTCTTTTTTTTTTTTTTTTAAAGATTTTATATATTTATTTGACAGAGAGATGGAGAGAGAAAGCACAAGTAGGCATAGCGGCAGGCAGAGGGAGAGGGAAAAGCAGATTCCCCACTGAGCAGGAAGCTCAGTGCCGGTTCGGGTTGATCCCATAATCCTGGGATCATGACCTGAGCAGAAGGCAGCCCTTTAACCGACTGAGCCACCCAGGCGCCCCTGAAATCTTAATTTCATAGAAACTGGGTCTTGCTAACACCTGATCAAAATTTAAAGCTAAGGGTCAGGAGGATGAAGGAGAGGAATTTACCCTACCTGCTAACTGTGCATCATCAGGTATACTGATGTTTTTATTCCCTGATCCTGCCTGTGTGTTTCTCTTTACCTATCTATTTCTGTCTGTTGTTCTGCCTCTTTGTCTCTGCCCACTACTTCCACCTTCTCTCTTTCTCAGCAAATTTTCTGTTGAATTACTGTAAACTTCCTATTTGACTTAAGTCACACCTAAAAGACATCTCTGAAACACTTTTCATCTAATCTGTGGATTCTAATCCTCAAATCACAGCACCCTGAAGAATCCATTTCAATTTTAAAAGTGTATACTTTAAGTCTATTGTGTGTAAGATGCTCTGCCAGGCCCTTTGGGGCATCAGAGATGAAAAAGTTAATATTTTTAGCCTAAAGGAATGTATAAATACATGGAAAAAAGATAAAATAGGCTCAAAATGTTTCAATTCACATTTCTGAAATAAAATAAATGTTTTAATCAAAACTTCTGAAGTTAGAACTTTACTATAGACTGTAAAAAAAACAAAAATACGCAATGGAAACCCAAGTTCAGTGTTGTTTGATACCCTCTCCCTGGCAAGGGGTTTGTCTAAGGCATACTTACAGGGGTGTTCAGCAAGTATAGAATCATACTCGTCACAGGTGCGGATCCCATCAAAGGCATTAGTGACACACTCCCACCAGAGGCCTCGGCATTTTGTGCTCACCTAAATGTTGGAGAAGACACCATGCAAAACAGCTCACGCAGACACCCTTCAGCTCCCCTCCATCAAAGGAAGGCCTTAGCTGTTGTGCATTTGATAGTACAGTACAGTGGTTGCAATTGTGATCTGAATTTCATTTACAACAAGCACAATGTATTTTAGAGTATTTTCTATTAAGCACTAACAGCTAAAGGCTTTCCCCACCAGGAAATGAATTCACTTCCTGATGGGGGTGCGGGGTCAGAGGTGGGGGGCAGGAGGAGTGGTGCTCAATGTAGATAAAATCACAATTAGATAGATGCAAGTGTCTATGACTGGTTCCATTATGGAGTCGTAGTTTAACAGGGAGACAATTCTTGGCTTTCTTGTGCTGACACATGTTCATCAAAAAAAAAAAATAAATACATAAAAATCAATCAATCAATCAATCAAACAATGGTTGCTAACTGTTGGCAGCCTCAGTCTGTTAAGAATGTACATTAAATTTTGCTCACCATAAACCCTGAGTTCCATGAAGAAAGGTGTTATGATATACAAAGTTCATAATTTGACAATGATTGCCAAAGAAAGTTACAACTTAAGAAAACAATAAATCAAATATGAAGAGCCACAACTGCTTCCTCTTTGTTCCACTGATGCACTACAAACGTTTAAGCTATGAGATGGATGTGAGCAATTGAGCCTTGATTTCATGCCGTCTGACAGCCATAAGCCACTTTCACTTAGAAACTCTGCAGATGACTCTAAGTGTCCACCTAGAGCTAAAAGATATCAGTGCCCCCAACCTTTCCTTACTTTATCTGTTGGCTGCAAGTCACAATAGGTTTCTTCTTTTTTTCTTTTTCACAATAGATTTCTTAAAATGGTAAACATGCCAAAGGAAAATAGTTTCAAATATTCCTGACACAGCTCATGCATATGGAACAGAGCTAATATGATTGTTTGTCTTGATTCAATTACAGATTCACATTACCTGGGAATTCTGGGAATAGTTTAGTACAAGTTAACCAAGAATTATCTCGGAAAACAAAACATAAATTTTTCCTTAAAGAAAGAATAAACCATAGAGTGGGAAGAGAAATGCAAAAGCAGGGAGATCATAACTGGTGCGAAGAAGGAAGAAGGGAACATAAAACACTTTGATCTGCAAAAGCAAACCTTATCAGGAATATTTGTGCTTTGAACCTCTCTGCTCCATGTTCTGCCTTGAAGCCATGAGCTGTGTTGTGAACCAAATAAAACCGCACTGCTTGCCATACCACCACAAATTTCAGTGTTGTGCTTCTATTATCACTTTCCATGGAAAATACTCTTAATTGGTAATTTAAAAATTTACATCGAGCCTATACTATGAAGCAGTTACTACTTACGTATCTTACGATTTCATTTATTCGTCAAAGGATCCTGTGAGATATCAATTATTTCCAGCTATTTCACAAATAAGGAGAACGAGGCACAGGAAAGGTTAGTGATAACCCCAAGAAAATATAGTTAATAAGTGGAGGAGATAGGACTCAAATACAGCAGTCTGTGTGTTTGCTCTTAAACCCTGCGGTATACTTAAAAACCCATTTTTTAAAAAATGCCAAATCCCTTTCCGGCAGGCATTGGAAATTGGAAGATAGCTTTGAGTGAAGTGTTAAGCCCAAACTTTAATATCATCCTATGGCTATTCTACAAAACCTCACTTTGGCTTACTGTTCCTAAGGTTAAATCTGAAGGGCTATTTTGGAGTTTAGGAATATTATATGCCTAAGGAAACACAGGGACTACAAATTTAACAAAGAAGGTCCACCTTGTGAAGTTTAACATATCAATTTCTAAAGAAGGATGTGAGCATCTCAAGTTAGATATGCATGCAAGTTAAGCTATGGGTAAAAAATGTATAGACTTTAAATCTAAGTTGATACTAACAAGGTGTGTTGGATCCTTGGGTAAGATCTTTCTTACTTTTTTTGAGCCTTGGTCTTCTTATGTGTATAAAGGAGATGGTGTTAAGATAGCTATAAGAATTAATAACATATACATAATATAGATGATTTGCTCATAAATGATCTTAGTAAAGTACTTAAACATTATAACAACCTGAGTAGTGACTGTGTGCAACATTACTCACTAACAGTGATAGAAAAGAAGAAAGGTTGACATAATGGGTTGAACGAGGGCCCCGCAAAAGATGACCACATCCTAAGTCCCAGAACCTGTGGATGTGACCTTTTTTGGAAAGAGGGATATTACATATGTAATGAAGTACAAGAATGGGCCCCAAATTGAATGACAAGTGTCTTGATGAGGGACACACAGAGCAGGAGGCAATTGTGACCACAGAAGCAGAAATTGAAGTGATGTTGCCATAAATCAAGGAATGCCAACAGCTTCCAGCAGCTGGAAGTCATAAGGGATGGATTCTCCCCTAGAGTCTTCAGAAGGAGTACAACCCTGTCAACACCTTGATTTCAAAGTGGCCTCCAGAACTTGAAGAGAATAAATTTCTCTTGTGTGAACCCACCAAGTTGTGGTAAATTGTTATGGCAGCCCTAGGAAACAAATACACTAGAGATGCTTGGTAGAGAACTGCTAGACCATACGAGAAAACAGGCCTTCTCGTAGCTTATTGCCCTTCAGTGTCTCGATTAACAGGAACATACTGCATCCAGTTGATTCCAACCTGAGCTAGGTTATGTGGATTCAAAATCACTGCTCTACAATCGGACTATCCACAGTTCCCGCTGTCTAACAGCCATGAAAACGAGCCGACCAATCCACCATGGTATTTATCATTATAAGTAAGCTTATTTAGAAAGGAACCTGTGATAGATATGTGACAATTCTCATTTTACACTAAGAGAAGTGTCTCTTGGCAAAATAATCCAGCAGTGGTGTCATTTCCAAGGCTATTGATCATTTACCTGCAATGACCATATTTAGAAAAGCAATGAGCTCATTAGAGGAAACAAGGAATCCAATTTCATTAGGTATTAATGCTCAGGGGCACACTGTGCAATTGCTTGGTATTCACACTCAGTTAAGGTACGTGAGAATAGGGGCTGTAATTAACTAAACTTCTGTGTTAATATAGCACTTACTGGAGACACCCTTAAAGGTGCCTTTGTGCACAAAAGACAAGGTTAAAAGATTTTATATTATTAATCATATTTAGGAAAGCCCCCCTTGTCTGTAATATATAATCTTCACTTACTTATCCCTGTGTTTCACAACGGCTTATTAAGAATTTCCTAAAAGGCAAGTAAATCTAACTTCTTAAAAGTTTTAAGACAAGATGCTGTTTAAAAAGCAGACTGAGGCTTAAAATATTATGGTTAACCTTTCTTAAAGGGCAAACATGCAAAATGTTAGCTAATAATTCTTATCTTACAGGGTCATTCAAAATAGAAGATTCCAATTTTAAGCCTATTCTTTTAACATGCAATTTATACATTAATAAATATAGATAATGGTACAAGAGGAATTTCTACATTTTTTCAGTGAATATCTATTAATCTTGGAGTGAAGGGCAGATTATCTCCTCAATGGGGAGAACTCAATTTATCTAAGATATAACAATAAAAGTACAAACATGAGGCCAGTATAAATCTCTTAGTATTAATTACTTGCAATAGTAAAACACAGAGATCTTATGGAACAGTCCAGATTTCTGGCTTCTGTTGGAAACTTGGTCCTTCTGGCCACCCGGACTCCTCAGTCCCACATAACAACAATTAGCACCAACTGAGCGGCTGCTGCCGTTAGGTGGGATTTGTGCTCACAAACCTGGATGTTGGCTACCCAGGTCCCAGCAGCATGTAACTTTCCTGCTCCTGGAGTATAATAAGGAGAACATCTCCCTTCGCCTTCAAATTTTCAAATTTCTACCTATCCTTCAAGTCCCACTTCAAAGACATTCCTTCTTCCATGAAGTTCTCCCAGTTTCTCCAGCAGGAGTCAATTTCTTCTTAGACCATGCCATAATTTGTCCACCTTCTGTAGTATTTACAATACGGCATTATTATTTTTACGTGCATTTATGTACATCCATCTCCTGTGTCTGTCTGTTGTCATCTTTCAGACCTTATTCATTGAGTCTGTCATGTATCAGTGAACAGATTAACGAAATGCTGGAGATACAGCAGGGACCAAGACAGGTGTGGCACCTTGTTGCAGGGAGCATACAGACCCGCCTGCTAGAAACATAAGACTTGCTGAATAGATGTCTATTGAGAAAAGAAAAGTCAGTCAATTTTCCAAATCCACACACATTACTGACATTTGAACTCTGCCTGGTACACCATATGCATTGTCGATGCGTAATCTGTGCTTTTGGCTTGACTGAGTAGACAAAACAGCTGAATCTGGGAGTCAAAGAACTAGTACTTATCAACAGAGTTTATGCTGACTTGCTGTCAGCCTGGACCCTATCTCCATAACTCGCTCTGGGAAGTGTTTACCACAGGACCCAGGATAAGCCGGTACCGCTCAGAGAAAGCTTTAGGAACCTATATCGACAATGCCTCTTCCCTGTTGAATTTATGGTATCCTAAATTGGCTCCTTAATCCTGGGATTTCTTATTCTTTTCTCTTTAGCAGCCTTCCATTAAGGCTTCTCTATCCTACTCTTTGCCAATTTTTTCTTTCTTTATCACTCCAGAAATATTTACGAGCAGCAACACACAATTTTGCCTACTTTCTTATGTTTCCTGTAGTTCTGGATGTGTTTGTCTTGCTTCCAAGTATTTTCTCTATCATTTGAAAATTAGAGAAACTTAAAAGTATTTTTATTTACTGGCATATATTTTTCTCCAGCTTCGTGGGAGAAAAAAAATATATATGTACAAACATACATACACACACACACACACACATACACATGATAGGCTTAGTAAATATTTATTGTGGGCTGACCACTATCAAATAAGATTTTTCTTTGTTAATATGTTAGATTATAAAAGCGTATCCAGTGGGATGCGTGTGTAAATATAACACATAGAAGAGGAAGTATGAACAGTAGAATAAGTCATGAAAATATATTATTTTAAAAACTATCTTGCATCCACATACTAGAGGAATTTATACTTTTCACATCACTGTGGCATTCTTCTGCTAATGTACTTGAACACTGAAGATGCAACTTACCTGTTTCTAGTATTTAATTAAATATATTTATTAAGATGCAAAAGTTTTAATATTACAGTAAGTAGCAGGTGTTACTACTAAGCCTGGAAACAATTTCAATCTGAGCATGAAAGTCATTTGAATTTTTTATACTATGGTTCTGAACTTTTGTTTGAATATTTTATATTATTTTTCTTACTATATTGGGTTTTAAAGAACTCAAAACAGATATTCATAATGTTAAGGAAGCAAGATTAAAATAAGCATAATAGGGGTGCCTGGGTGGCTCAGTCATTAAGCATCGGCCTTTGGCTTGAGTCATGATCCCAGAGTCCTGAGATAGAGCCCTACATCAGGCTCCCTGCTCTGCAGGAGGCCTGCTTCTCCCTCTCCCGCTCCCTGTGCTTGCACTCCCCCTCTCTGTCAAAAAAATAAATGAAATCTTTTTAGAAAATAAGCATAAAATGTTACTTTTCTTTTCTTCTCCATTTAGGTGCCATGGATTTATCTGTTAACCTACATTTGGTTTAGTTCTGCCTACTTATTTGTGGAGGACTAGCCTAAGGTGTAAAAGGCAAAAATGAGATAATGCATACTTAGTAGGCAAAATATAATTTTTGTGGCCTTCCTGATTATATGACCTAATTTACATATTTGAACTACTAAATATGTCAATTTTAACAATTATTGTTTAATTTGTTTAAGTCACATGTTTAATCATTTTAGAATGTTTATGAGAGCATGCTATCACAACTTTGAGATGATGGCTACATCAGTCCTGACAGATCACAATGTACGTTGAATAATGATAATAAAATATTCATTTACTTTTTTCTCTCTCCTTTTCTTCATTTCTGTCTTTATTTGAAGCACCAGGCAGGAAAGTTTTATTCTCTGGGCCAGAATACCCTCTTCACCAATCTTATTATACATCCCAGGGAATTTGATTTTTATTCCTATCTTATAAAAAAGAGGAACCAAGCCCCTGTCTTGCAAAAGTTTAAATTGTAGTAAGGTTAAAAAAAAAAAAATCTTGCCTAGGAAAAGGTGGTGGTCTCCCTACAGAGATGTTTCTCATTTATGGCTCAGTGTGTGATTTCCAAAGATCACCTGACATTACATTTCCTTCATTTATTTATTCTTTTCACAAATATGCCAAGTATCTTCATATGTGCCCAATTAATTCACAGGAATCACAAGTTCCCATGATTTGGAAGTTGGTGCTAGGTGCAATAGGAGGTTGTGAGATGAACAAGAGAACATGCGTAGACACCAGTGTCTGCTGAAGGAGTTCACAATGAGTTGAAAAGTAAAACTACTACATAAAAAAATAAGAGTACATGCCATGTATAATAATTTTAATATTTGTTTTACGTCTAAAACAACTGTGGCATCATTCCTGTAGTCAGAAACCCCTGAGGAAAGAAAACCTGGTTATGGGGATAAAGTAAATACAAATATAAGAAACTTTCATTTGAGGTAATAAAATTTTAATCATAATAGTGTTGGGTATATAGCAATTTCTCAGTAAATAATTAACACAAGAGTAACTGAAAATGGATAAATCTTGTGAAAACATTCTCTTCTGATAATTGAAAGGCCAGTAACTTCGGAAGAAACTATTTTTTTAATTTCAGTATAGATAATGAAGAACTACCTATCTTCTGATTGAGTTAACATACTAACAATTTAATTAATCACAATTTATTTTTCTTTTTAAAATGTATTCAATGGGTACCGTATCCTATTTTGTCTCTATTGTCTTCCTTATTCCCTGATTAGACAAAAAAGGAGCAGTCATAAGTATAAAATGGGCAAACCACAGCTCAGAGAAGTAAACAAAATTTCTCCAAGAGAATCAATAGTGAAAACAGGAATAGAACGTAAATCTCATATCTCTCCCTTCAGTGAACATCATACAAAATGTCATCTCCTCCTCCAGAACAAAAAACAAGACAATAAACTGCAAATAGACAATAATATATCTCTTGTTTATCGACTGATTTGTGTTTGCCCGGTACTGTGGTAAATGCTTTAGGTTCACAAGCTCATTTAATCCTCACAAGACACTTATAATGTGCATATTATTACTCTTTTACAGAAGAGGAAATGTGCTTTATAGCAATTTAAATGTCTGCAATTTAAAAGCATGCAGGTATTTCCCGGCAGTGTGGAATTTAATCTCAGGTCCTCAAACATCAAGTTGGACCTATAACTTCCTCACTATAAAGCATTGTATTCTGGGTCCCCTTGAGGTGCTGTATCATAATCTAAATGAAAAAAAAAAAAAAAAGAATAGTGGGATGGTCCAGGGGTGTTGCTGCTTGATGACTTTTGTATAGAGACTAGTTTTCTTCTATTTAATCTCTTGGTAACCCTATTATTCCTCCAGCTGCCTAAAAACGATTCAGTGGATTTCAGCCTTGACTTCTCCCTTGAATCAGCTCCTTTCCCCACATGGAATTATCAATCCTGCCGATGGGAATTCTTTAGTTTCCTGTGTTTTCACATGCCTCCCTATGCTTGCTGTCTCACTAGTCCAACCACCATAGCTTCCCTTCTGTTCTATGGCGAAGACCTCCTGGTTAGTCTCCCTACACATTATGTACTTATTCCAGCCATTCCCCAACAAGTAGCCAGAACAATCGATCTTTGTGAAACACATGCATCTGTTTGTTTTCAGTGAAGCACCTTTCTCTACTGAGTAAGATATTGATTTTATGTGAACACAAAGCCTTTGGGATCAAGCTCCTATATTCTCCTCCCTACATTGGAAATTCTTACGGTGCTGAGGCAGTCCAAAGTCACAAATGTTGCTCTCGTATCTGGATCTCTGCCCATCCTCCTTCCTAGGCTGGGGATACCCTACGACTTCTCCCTCACCCACCTATTCTTCAAGTCCTAGTTTAGGTATTTCTTCTTCTGGATTGCCTTTACCCATTATCTGGGATTGGGCGAGTTGGCCACTCAAAGTTCTGAGTTATGATGGCATGTGTCACACCATACTGTAACTGTCAGCTCACTTGTCTGTCCCCGCCAGCGTGCTGGGAGCAACCTAATGTAGATCTAGGTTACATCTTCCTTCCTAACCTGTACCCATCACAGCACCGGATGGACAGAGATATCAAACAGTATTTGTGGGATGAAGGGAGAGAGAAAGGGAAGGAAGCAGAGATGAAGGAAAATGACTGGAAAGAAAAAGTGTAAGTAAGGAGAGGAAGAGCAGAAGGAATAGAAGAGAGAGGGAAGGAAACAGGAAAACAGAGGGAGGAAGAAGGGGAAAAAAAGAGGATGAAGGGAAGGACAGGAAGAAGAAATAAATAAGGAGACAAGGAGCACGGGAGAAAGGAAGGGTGGGCATATGAAGTGACAGAGAAATGGAGAATGTTCGCGATAGATTCCTAGTAGAAGTTTCGGGGGGAGGCTGTAAACACCGTCAGTCCTTCAGTGACTGGCTACATCTCCAGGATTGAGACCAGTCAAAGTTAAGGAGTCCTGAGGTTATTAAAGAATGTGAAGACAGAGAAAGGACTTTAAAACAATGCAGTTGACTTTGTTTCCTAATCGAAGAAACTGGGCTGAAGACGGAGTCCAGTCTTGTTCAGTGGAACACAGGCAAGACGCAAACACAGGCTGGAATGATCTTAAAGCCCAAGTTCTGTCCGGCATGTGGGTCTTCCGAGAAACACAGGGAAATCAGTAATGAAGGACCAGGCTGGGGACTCGGGCTGCTGCTGTCCCTGGTTTAGGATTGTGAAATGTGCCAGTCCTGGGCCATTTCTTTTGTTCCTAATGTTTTTACTTCATGCAAAGAATTTCCTTCTTCAAGGGAGGCCTGAGTAAGGCAGAATAATATTTTATGCTATTTTTAGGATTCTGTAGTAAGACAAAAAAATATTTGAGCTTTTTCTGCCTCGTGGCCTTGGTTATTCACCTTCATCCTCTAACAAGCCCTGATCTTTTACTCATTCTTTACTTTGGCAATGTGTCCTCTGGTCTGCAAGTCCCCTGCTGCCATTTCTACCTTTTGAAATCCTTTGCATCTTTTGGAGGCTTTGCTCAAATGCCTTTTCCTCCCTGAGGCCTGCTTCAATGTCCCCAATGGGAAATAATAATTCTATCTTTTTTCCTCCAATGGTATATTATTCATTTCTTTCTCAAACATGAACTGGCCTATGCCTTTCATTATAGTGTCGTGTTTATCTTTTTTTCCACACTAAATGTCCACTCCTGGAAGGCAAGACCCACTCTCACTTTATCTCTGCCTCCCCTGGTAGGATCAGCGCAATACTTTTTATAGGCCATCCATTTCATATTCGTTATGTTGAATTGAACTGTAAAATCTATTTTCCAACTCTGACGCCTACATCACTCTCGAAGATTAACAAAGCTAATGGAGCTCAAAATTCATAGTACTCCTTTGTATTTAAATACTCCATGGGTAGGTTTTTTTTTTTTTTTTTAATCACTTCTGTGTGTCCACTTTTGTCCAATAGTTGCTTAAAGTAAGACGTTAATAAGGACCAAAGATGATACATCCGTAAGAAAGGAAGCAAGGAGAGAGAACAGTAGAATTGAGACAGCAATGATTGGAACCCCCAAATCTGTGGATAACTGTATGCCTTTATATGCCAGCCAATTGGGGGAGCAATTATTACCACAGAGCCATGTCCTTTTAAAAATATTGATAAATAAAGAGATTGTTGGAGAGAAGAGGCCTCATTTGTTTTTGTTTTAATGTCGAGGCTTTTTGAGAAATGTGTGTGTAATACGTCTCAAGTATGAGAAAAAGAAAGAAGCTAAAAAATACTAACTCTTCTCCAAGATTAGCAAGGATTTACTTGAGGTGCATAACCTGGGCTGCTCGTTCCATTCATTTTAACTAGCAGTGTTCTTACACAGAGCAGATGGCAAATTGGTTGGATACTGAAATCAGAGCAAGAAGGTGCTTTAAAGGCCAGGACTCTCAATCTCTCTCAGCAAGGTCTGACCCTTTCTAAACTTCCATTTCTTATCAAGTGAAGTTAGTAATACTGTCAACTTGAGCAGAAAGATTTTCAAATTGTTTTAGAAAATATTTTAACAGTGCTTTTAGATAAGATTTTGCATATTTGTAAAAAATTACTTTTGAATGTGCTCTAGGTCAGCATATTTCTAAATTAATCTCTTGCTTCTGGCCATCCAGATTCTGGGACTAACGGCAGAAGAACATTTTTATCTGCGCTTTTCTCTGAGCACCGCTCAAAGGGCATTGTGTTTCTCATTCACCACTGACATGCACAGCCAGATAAAATACATCATCGGACTCGCATATAGCAGACATTCTTTGCAGTGTTTCAATTCTATCATAAGTTTCTGGCTCTAAAAAAGTATTTATAACTAACCCCGTTAGTTTTGAAATGCCACGTAGAAGCCAGAAGAAAATTAAAAGCAAAATAAATAAGTAAATAAATAAATAAATGCAAAAATAATACACATCAAAATAGAAAGATTATTACTTTCCATTTCTAACTTCATCTTGAGAGTCTAATAAATAAAATTAGAAGAAAAAAATATAGAGACTAGCTCTTGGGTATCTTTCCTAAACTTCATAGAGGTGACATTATAGCATTTGTTAGAACAAATTGTTCCCCTTAGGATGTACATAAGAAAGCAGATTGGGTTGTTATATAGTTTTTGAGTTCCTGATATACTGTTTCTTTTTCTTACCTACACTTTTTGAAGCCTTACTAATGAATCATAGCTGGTTTTGAAGATTAGATTTTGCTCAGTTCTACCTCTCTCAGATTCCTCTAGCCACAGGAAATTATTGTAAACTTCCAAATTGCTTCTTTCCAAGCTTCTCCAGTAAGAAAAATAAAATGCTTGAAATGTGAACCACTCACTCATTTCTTACTTAACAATTTGCTTCCAAGAACAGCTTGTTTTTGAGAGGGTTTTATAAATCCATATCTGTCGCTATACTTCGAGACCCACAGGAAAGACTTGTTCTCCCTCAGAGTACTTGTTCCTACTTGCAAACTCCTTGAAATAACATTCTTCTCTTGCATAGTAATTGGGTAAGTTTTATATACCTTGAGCTTGATTACTCAATTTCTTACATTATCACTTTTTAAGAGAGGCTCTCATGCTACTCATAATGCCATCACCAAGATTAGAAAGTGTTTGGTTGTGAGAAAGGATGTCACTGGAATGGTTTTCAATTTAGTATATGCAGCAGTGGAAGAGGTGAGTTTCTGGAGGGTTCAGTGACAGGGGTTATGTGATTACCTTTATGTGAGTTCATCCTGATGAAAAAAAGAGGGATTATTCCGTTACTTCATCTATAAAATGGGATAACAACACTACCTACCTCATTAGCTGTGATGATTAAATGAGCTTATAAGGTAAGACTCAGTAACGAGAAAGTCCATCCATGTTGGCTATTATGTCTTTCATTAGCCCTGAAGTGTCCTGAGACAGTGGGACTGAGAGAAAGTTCGGACAGGCTTGGGTCAGAAAAAGAAGGCGCTGACTTCTTACCTCCAGGGAATCGTCAGCATTCACCATCCAACAGTCTGTCCAGGTGGCCACAACCAAGAACCCAGTAGAGAAAAAGGCAAAGAAGCAGGCGGCGTACTGAAGAAGATCCCTCATTTTAGCGAGCAGCCTATCTGGAAGGGACACATGGGCAGCTGCCAGCCCTGGGCCCACTCAGGTGGCTGGAACGTTGTCAGGCTTCTGAGCTTCTGCTACCTGGGAATGTGAAAACACCAGGCTTTTACTTTTCCTCACACCCCACTGCAGACGTCTTAAGTTGTGGTCAGAGTAATGCGAACAGGCTGTGACCCACAGAGGGGTCCTGGAGGTCATTATCCAAAGCACCCAGCCTCCAATCAGAAGCCAGGTGAGTCAAAGTGCTGAGTGTGTTTTGGGTTGGGGAGAAAAGGAGACCTGGTAACATTTTCTGCCCAGACTGTGAGCTGATGTGAAATGATGGTCACCCGAGGCACGTGCCAGGGCCAAGACGGAGAGAAGGAAGAAGGGTCACACCCCATGCTGACGCCTGTAAGCTGATCTTTCTCAGGCCCTCCGGGGAAAGTGAGCGATTCTCCTCCCCCGCTGTAAGGAGGCTACACGGTTGACTGCGTGCTATTTTATTATGAGGACTATTTTAATATGCGTTGACTACCTTAGGTTACCCGTGCAACTGTACTAAACAAGTGTTAGCTCCAGGGAATTTGCATTCCACAGTGCTGGGAAGAACAGCCCCTTGAAGGGGTTCCAGGACCTGGCCCCAGGTGGAGCCACAGCTCCTAATCTTGGGGCACCACAGGGTGGGAGGGAGGGCACGGGCATTTTCATCCAGTCGGCTCTGCGCTGAGATCCTGGCTCTGAAGCTCAGACGCTGAGGGCACTTGGGTTGTGGTTTCTGTAATATTGGAGGTATGAATGCCATCTTCATGAGATGATTGTGTGCATTAAATGATACTGCATTTCTATATCATTTAGAAGAGTATCTGACAACAGTAGCTAAATGGTAAAAATCAACATGAACAAGAATTCCTACAGGATTACTTTTCTTCCATGGACCACTGTTTGAATATATGTCCAAAAATATCCTGTTTATGTTAGGAAAAAGGATTTCAAAATAAGTGTTTGATACAACCCAGGCAACTGCAGTTTTACCTATACCTGTGTGGGCGTTCGTTCTTATTCGGTATAAATATTCCATAACCAGTAGTCTTTTAAAAATACTTAAAAGAACATGCACACACCATTTTATCATCATCAGAGAGACTTCTCTTAACTACAACACAAAATTCAAGTGACAATAGTAAAAACTATTTTGCATAGTTCTTCATCCGAGAGAGAAGGACATAGAAAAAGAAGGGCTTGGTGAGGAACAGGAGAAGAATTACAAATAGGTCATTACTTTGGGAAAATCAGCCAATAAGATATTTATTTCAGGAACAGCTCAAGGAAGGATTCGTTTTTTTTTTTTTTTTTCTCCAACATATAAGTGACTGGGTTATACTATTTACGGTAAGAGCCTAAAATCAGTATTGATACAATATCCTTTGAGGGCATTAAACTAGTAAGCTTTCATGACTAAAACTTGTTATTTTCTCATTTTAATTCACTTGCATTCAAATATATAAATGTAAATTTAAAGGTAAAAAATGCAAAAGTTGATGCAAAACCGTATGTTGGACTATAAACCCAATTGTCACCGAAAACAAGGATATATATGTTGACAGTAATCATTAATTTATAAGCTGCATTAGGGATGACTTCAATTTTACTTTAAATTTTATTGACTTATTTTGATTACCAGTTGGGAAAAATAATTTTTGGTTTTTAAAGTACTCATTCAAAAAATGGAATTACCTATGGTGTAAGGCAGCTACAGTGCACACATGCTACTTTGGTGAGTCACAAATCTTTCCCTGTGCCCTAAAATCTAAAATGTTCACGCTCTATTGATCTGGGAGAAGAAACCCATTCCAAAAGCATATAACACATTACAGGAAAAGTCCCGGACTTAGTAGCTAGCTTTCCACCCAGGGACTTTTCACAATGAGCTCTTTCTGTAACAGTGCACCCAGGGCAATGGGTCTAAAATTTCCGTGTACCGTAGAATCTCCAAAGTCACTTGTTATAAATGCAGAAGTGGGGGCTCCAACCTCAAAGATTTGAATTCAGGAAATCAGGCACGGGGTGGGGGGCAGGTGTTCATGCATTACAAATGTCTTGTATAAAATTCTGATTCTGAAACAGATGACCATGCTTTGAGAGACTAAAAAGAACAGAAGAAAAATCAGCATTAAAACCAGCATGCTACTTTTCAGAATCAAATACTATAGATCACAAAGGTATGGGAAGGGAGATGTTGGAATTGTATCTTTGGTACCATCACTTCCCTCCTGAGCCAATAGCAGGTCCGAGATCCAGGTATCAGGACTTAATGGAGAAGATGAAGAGAGGGAGAAAACACTGAGTGTGTTGTATGATCAACAAGTAAACACACACATGGACACATGTATCTTGGGAGATTCTTCCACAGAAAAGACACAGAATGTAACTTAATTTGTTTAATTCCCCAAGTTGTACTGGACATTGTTAATGGTTGTAATAGGGAAAAACTGTACTCTTTAAGATGGCTGACCAAACCAGCAAGGGAGCTCCAGACCTTCTGGGTTCTTCTTTCCTACCCGGTTTCCTGCATGCGCCAAAAGTACCACGCATGCAGAAGTAGAAGGGTATAAATTCCTTTCCCTGCTTGTGCTTGGGACTCAGACCTTTGGAGAACAACCTCCTCTGAGCCTACTGGTGTTAAATAAACCTACGATCCTCCAAAGTCCCCAAGTGCCGCTTCATTCTTCCGCCAGGATCCGGTCCAGGCTCTGTAACAGTTGAAGGAGGTGGTACTATTCCTGCAACTATAGAACTGTTCCAGAACCAAAACCTTGGTACTTTTGGGGGTGCCTGGGTGGCTCGGTGGGTTAAGCCTCTGCCTTCGGCTCAGGTCATGATCTCAGGGTCTTGGGATCAAGTTCCAAATCGGGCTCTCTGCTCAGCAGGGAGCCTGCTTCCCTCACTCTCTGCCTGCCTCTCTGCCTGCTTGTGATCTCTCTGTCAAATAAATAAATAAATAAAATCTTTACCAAAACCAAACCAAACAAAGAAACAAAAACCTTGGTACTTTTAGAGAATAACACAAGACAATCAGTTCTCAATGTTATTTCTAGGGTGAGGCCATAATAGGAAAGGGGATTTATAACGTAAGTCTGAATCCAGAGTCACCTGAGTGGAGTTGTTCACTTCACACTGTGAGCCTGGCTCTGGGCCATTCACCGTAACTTCTCACAGAAGGGCACCAAGTCTTTCATCGTCCATGTTTTCTGTGTCCCCAGAACCTAGCCTAGGACTGAAGTCAGAGTCATCTGTCCATAAATGTGTGCTGCACGGAATTGTCTGTTTAGGTTTTTGAGCGACTTGTTCTGCTTCTATACCTGCCATCCTCATAGGTGTTTGCACACTGAAATCTTCCTTAGAAATGCACACACATTCCACCATGAAGTCTTTCCTACCCTGAGTCAGGATAGCACTTTCCTTCTTGGATCCCGGGCACATTAGTTAGAAACAGACAGAGCTTCCTGATGCAGTAGAAACACAGAGGACAATTATCACTGTGCATGTGGCACAGCAGTGTTTACAAAATATTTTCAAATGCATTATCTCATCTGAGCCTCACGAAGACAGCTTTGTTTTGTTCACCAGCGCATCCCAAGTGCTGAAAATTCTGCCTGGCATGCAGTAGGTCTTAACAAACACCAGCTGAATTGAATTGAATCTTCCCAGCTCCCACATTTCACAGAAGAGGAAGTAAGGTTGGAGTTGGTCTTTCTGAACCCTCCAGGGTCCCCCAGGATCAATCCTAGGCTGGCAGAAGGGGTGCTATGATCTTTACAGCTCCCCAAGACATTTTGATCCACTCATATACACTGTGTTCCCTGGGACCCACCCTACTCCTGGCTGAAGCTTTAGAGCCATCCGGTGAGGTGGGGCGTGGCGTCCTCAGCCTAGCGGCTGGGCTGCTGGTTAATGAAAGCAGTGCATTGTAGGACAGGAAAGGCTGCAGCTCTCCTGTTGGCCTCTAGGTGGAAGCAGCTCTGCATTTTCTGTTGAGAAAGACCGCAAGTGGTTTTCAGGTTAACTCCGTTGTTTCGGTTAGTGTCACAAACTGTCCCTTCTAAGCTCTTTATAATAGTACAAGTCCTTAGAAGGAATAGTTGATTTACACCACAACTTGTGAATAATCTTCTCATTCATTTTTAATTTCCCAGAGCCCACTGGAAAACCTTACACAGTAAAATCAGTAGCTGTGGTGAAAGGGTCAAGCTGACTATAACCAATAGCAAAATAAATCAGTAGTTAAAAGCTTGGACCTCAGAGTCAGGCAAACTCGAGTTCAGGCTAAGCTACTTAACACATGTGAGCTCCTGGGCAAGCTACTTAATTGCCTGCTCAATAAAATGAGAATTATGCATTCTGTTTAAGATGGCTGTGAGAAATAAGTAACATTTTTCAAGGTCTTAATCTCCATGTCTGGAAAATAAGAAGCAACCAATGAACTATGATATCAGAGCAGATGAGTTGAAACCCCTTTCCCTAGGCATATAGTGAAGTTGGGAAGTCTCACCCTTCTTCATAGTGACAGGGAAGTGGGACTCAATACATACCACCAGCAGGCTCCAAAAATATCTCCTAATAATTTATCTACTTTCTTGAAGTTCACCTCGTATGATGGTGGGGGTTGGGAGATGCATGGGCAGGGCTGAAATAGCTGGGCCACTAAGAGTTGTGACACGGGTTCTAAGACATCTCTTTTGCAACCCCTGCCTGGGGTCTCTTGTATCATTGTGGAATAGGGTACTTATCATCTAGTGACCTCAGTTGAAACTGAGACTAAAATGTATCCAATTGAAAAGCCTATTATATGGGCTTATGTGATGTTAGATGGAATTCTAGTAGTCATCCTAGCTAGATCATGCTGGAATTTGTTGTGTTTCATTCTGAGTACCACCATTTAAGGTCAACTGGAGCCCATCTAGAGGAGAAGCTTCCAGTTAGTGAAATTAGTAAGGAGGAGATTCATAGGTATCTCATATTAGGTACGGCTGCATAACATTAGGGTGAAGACAGCATTTTAAGTCTAAATAAAGGAGACAGTAAACATGGTAGTGGGTTTTAAATAATAAGGCGATTGCTGTGTGGGAAAGAAATGGTGATCTTTCTGGGAGGCTTCAGAGAATGTAACTAAAAAATATTTAAAAGCATAGAAAGGTAGAATTGGGTTCAATTAAGGGAAAATTTTCCAAAAATTAGAAATGACTGAAAGGAAATGGTCTCTTCTGCTGAGTTTCTTGACATTGAAGATATTCAAATAGAAGAAGGATCACCATTGGTAGAGAGTTCATGAATCCGTTCATGATGGAATATTTGAACTCTCCATTGTGGAGAATGCTTGGGAGAGCGTGATGCCCTCAAAATTTTATGCTCTTAATTTATCTCTTACCTTACATAGAATGTGAGGTTTTCCTCAAGCCAAGCCTCAGACAGAGATGGCCCAGTGAATCATTCAGTGCATACACCAGTATTTGTTCTGTAATTTTTTTTCACCTGGAAAAATAAGATTTCATCACTGTACAGTACAATCCATGCTTCAAGGGTGCTTTGGGTGAACCGTGCTAGAATAAACCTGGCATCAAAGGTTCATATTTTACTCCTTTTCAGGTTACCACGTAATTCAAAAAGCCATCCCGACATGAAACTTTTCTCTTGACTGGCCTATGCCCTTGCATATATATCCTTATGTTCAGTTTTAAAGGGGTATTAAGTGAATCTAACAGAATCAGGCTTGATCTCACAAGCTGAACTTTTTCCAATTCACTCCAGCACATTCAATTTGCCATTACTAATGTTTTTTCACTATTTTGCCTTTCATCCTTGTTTTCTCTCCACATACGTAAGTATCCATGTACTGAGTCCATTTCAGCTCGCCTTTTTAAATGACAAAGGCTATATGAATGGTGGTTGTTCAATGTATCCTTAACCCATGCTGGGCAAGGAAACACTGAAATTGTCAAGAAGCTGTAGGAAATGCTCTTATAAACTGTCAGGCTGCGTCCTTGTCCCTACCGCTGGACCCACCCTTACAATACAGTGAGCTCAATTAATGTACTCTTAGTTCAGCATTCAGGGATGACAACTGCACAGAGAAAGTTCCTATCAAGAGTGGAGTACTGACTTCTAGTTTCATTCAGTACACTGGTGCTAAAATGACATCAGTGATAAAACAATGTTATTAAGGGCCCAGAGGTAGGAGGAGAAAGTATAAGATGAAGAAACACTGAGTGCTCTGGTATATCCATGGTTCAGTATATGTTTAGGGCAGTAGAGAAAAAGTAAAGCTGGAGTGGCAGGTTATGGTCACATTGTGGAACATATTCAATTCCAGATTGAAGAGCATGGATTAACTTGCGATTTGTGGAGTCAGTGAAGGTTTTAGACGAGAAAGCAAAAGTGATCAAGTAGCAGAGAGACCAAGGGGCATCCCTTTTTATTGCTACCTGTGAACTTAATTCCTATCTGCCCTAATCCTTAGCCTTTAACCAGAGTGATCTCCAGCAACCAGGCATCCCGGGGAAGCAAATATAAACGCCTAGTCAATTAATTATATTTTTAGGAAATTTCCTTCACTTTTTCCCTTGCTCTTTGCCCCACCTCCCCTCTTACCAGTGCTCTGTCTTCCAGCGGCTTCCTAGATTCAGAGCCTTTGGAATTTATCTGTCATTTAAAATCCCAGTACTGACCCTTGGACTTGCCAATTAACAAAATCCCCTAGATTTTACCTTCGGTTGTCCTCAGGACACAGCTTGTACTCCCCCTCCTGGCCGGTCTGAATAACCTACATCCCATCCTGCTCAACTCTGGTTCCAGGGCCCCTGCCTTGTATCAGTCAGCTTGTAAGACCTGTTTTCTTCCACTCACCAGGAAGACACAACTCCATGCCTTGATTGGCTCTCTGATTTCTTTGATGCGTGACCTAAAATCCTACTCATTTAGCAACAAATTTATCAGCCTAGTTGTTTTTTTAAATTTTCATAATCTATCTACACTTTATATGTCCAGCATTATTTTCACGGTCGGTCTTGAGCTGGAGAAGCACTATGGAGTGAAAAGAGAATAGAAATGCAAAGGACTTGATTGTTCAGGGGGAAGAGAGTATAGTGGGGACATTTTGCTATTCCCTCTCCATATCCTACTCTGTGCTCCATGTAAGTGACCACTGCTGGAACCACAAATACCCTGACATTTCCTGACTTTATATCTTCACTCCTTTTGCTATGTCTTCAGGAATGAACCCCACGAAACCCCCGCATCTACTTATCCCAAACCTGTCTATTTTTCAGGATGCCTTTTATAGAAAGCCTGTTATTAATGACATGGGACATAATTTTTCCTTCCTGATATTTTCTCTATCCATCTTGTGATGGTTAACTTTGTTATCAACAGGAGTGGGTCACAGGGTACCCAGAGGTTTGCTCAAACATTGCTCTGGATGTTTCTGTGAGGTGTGTGGGATGAGATCATTATTTAAAGCCATATATTAAGTAATGTAGATTGTCCTCCCTAATGTGAGTGGGTCTTATCCAATCCTCTGAAGGCCTGAGTAGAACAAAACTAAGCTCCCTCCCAGCAAGACAGAATTCTTCCCATAAGACTGCCTCTCAAATTAGTAAATAAATAAAATCTTTAAAAAATAAACAAAAATAAATAAATGTTCAACAATGCTGACTACAGTGATTATTATTACATCATTGTAAAATCTCACATATTGGGGCTGTTTGTTGGTTGAAGAATATAAACTTCCTAGAAATAGAAACTACCTAGTTTTATTGAATTCCAATATATATATGTTGAGTGAATGAATAAATTAATAAATCAGTTCCATGTGTCAGGTATCATGCAGGAAACTCATTAGAGAATAACATATTCTGGTAGGGGAAGGATACCCAATAATATTTAGCTCTTAATAGATATTTTCTCTCTGTCAGATAAAGATAAAAATTTACTATGTACATTCTAAATAAATCTTTCTACAATGGCCCAGTAACAGTATAGTTTATTTGGAATATATTTTACATTTAAAAGTCAGGACATTTAGTAGAAAATACTGAGCTAGAATTCCAGATATTTGGCTCAGTTCAAAGTACACTTAGCTTGTATGATAATGAAGGAGCTTTAACAATTGCCCAGTAAGTTTCACCATTGTAGATAGTCAATTTATGTAACTGAGGTACAAAACAAAACATTGTAGATAGTCAATTTATGTAACTGAGGTACAAAACAAAACAAAACTTCAAGTAAATTTCTTTACCTCTGCTTCAAATGAATAAAAGTTCTATACACTAGTTTTTTTTTTTTTTAAAGATTTTATTTATTTATTTGACAGACAAGTAGTCAGAGAGGCAGGCAGCGAGAGAGAGGAGGAAGCCGGCTCTCTGTGGAGCAGAGAGCCCAATATCGGGCTCGATCCCAGGACCCCAGGATTATGACCTGAGTCGAAGGCAGAGGCTTTAACCCACTGATCCATCCAGGCACCCCAAATACTAGTTTTTAAAGAATTAATGGAAAGAACTTTCTATCAACTTAGTTATTATATTTAACTGTATTTCATGAATATTTTCACTTACATTATTTCATTTTGTATTTAAGACATAATTAGAAAGGCATCATATCACCATTTTGCAGATGAGGAAAATGAGGACCATTTGTCCAGTGGTTTAACCAAACTGATAGAACTAGACAGTGGCAGAATCCGAGTTTGGATTTCAGACAGTCAAAGTGGAACATAGGCAGGTGTCCAATGGAAAGTCTAAAAGCCAACAGAGATGAGTCAGGGAAATGGAAGTCCTTCTGAGAAGATCAAGGCCCACTCACACCTGGCAAATATTCAGGGGTAGGCTTCTGCTCCACCTGGTCCCTGGAGTCCAAATCCTGACTCCATTGAATCTTAATGGGGGATTCAGATGTAAGATCAATGTAAGATTGCATAGGTAGAATCACAGGGCCTGGCACTCATAAATATTTGGATTATCATCTTGGTACTACAAAAACTCTCTACTGAAACTATGAAGCAAGTCACTTTACTCATTTGAATTTATCAGTGAAATAGTTCCAACCAATCTGCCCTCAGGGAGGCAGTAAAATCAAGTGACATCACTCATGCAAGGTGGAAGGCTCTATTGTACTTTGTGTCCTATTGTACACATTTGTAGAAACATCGTAAAGTTCTACCCTCCTTTAGAAAGACTTTCTCTTTCCACTCTGGCCTCTCCCCTCTCTCTCATAGACCTACTCACTGCAATCCTCTTCAGTCTTTAAGGACTGTCTCAAATGTTATCTTCTTATGAGTACACTGTGAGGCCCACATTTGTATGTACTCTCTGCTTTGAATGAATATTAACTCTTGGCTTATAATAATAATAATATAATAATATATATCATGATAATAATTATTATTATCATTGCAAACATTTATTGAGGGCTTATTACGTGACATAGACTGAGCTCATTGCTTTTCAAATATCATGTCTTTCCATTCTCCCAATGATCAGAAGAGACCATTGCTATTATAAACACACATGTTATGAGTGAGGGAACAGGTGACTATCCCTGTTTTTACGCTAGTACATAATGGTGCTGGGATCCTGGGTCAGACTGACCCAAGAGAACAAGGTGTTAGTACCCCTGGGTAATGTAGACTTCTGTCTTACATTAGCACCAGACTCTTTCCTACTAGATCACTGGAAACCCATGATTAAAATCAGAGGACTATCTTGGAGATAATCTTTTTAGCCATCTCATTTTGCAGATGAAGAAAATAAGACTCCAGGAAAGTATCTTAACCAAGGTGACACAATGGTAGATAGGACCCAAATCGTTTCCATTTGTCACTTTCGACCATGCCTGTAAGATTCACGTGCACACACACCTTCTCACAGCAAATGCCTAAAAGTTAAATTTTATTGTATTATTTTGTAATCAAAGATCACTAATTAGAATGCACAGAGTTATCTGAGTAGATTATGGTTGTTAATGGCATACATCAAATGCAGACTATTAAGTGATGCTCTTGCATAGGTAAGGAGATTTAAATACATGATCAAAACATTGGTGGGCAATGTTTTGTTTATTTTATTATTTATTTATTTATTTATTTATTTATTTATTTTTGCCAGAAATCAACTACATTGATCAACCAAGTTCTACTAAGCCAAACTGATTTACCTGGATGAAACTAGCTAAAAGTGATATGATTAAAAATGGGGCCTAGGAGTAAAAATTCTTATGGTTGGGAGACTAATCATGTGACCTTGCATTTTAATGAAATGTTCCAACCACAAAATTCAAATGTGAAAAAAAATTTTCTTGGAGATCAAATGCATTAGCAACAATTCATTGATACCTCCTTTACCTAATTGCACTCCTCTACCACCAAAGGTTCTCATTATTATCAATAGAAAATGCAAATTATTTATCATGCATGCAAGATCTTTCCAATATGACCCTTTTCTTCTCTAGATTCACCAACTATGACCCCCTAATATACATGCAGTTTCTTTGATCCAATAACACTCTCTGGAATCTGGACAAAGCCTTTTCCTCTGTCTAGGAGATCCCTTTCCTTCCCCTTGCTCACTGCTTTACTAACTAGTCTCCCTCCATCTGGATGTAGGTTTCATTATTTCATAGGTGATTGACTTTTAAAACTGATCATCAGAATCACCTGAAGAGTTGTTATCAAAAAGCAGATACCCAGAGTGATTGTGATTTCCAGCATCATAATTTCTTACAGGATCTCTGGGAGATTTTGGGAAAACACTGTCTTAGACTCCTTAGAGCCTATATTTTCCAATGGCATCCTTTAACAGACTGTAATTGTGTCTCTTCTCCTAATGAGGTTGGGAGCTCCTTATTGGCAGAGACGTGCCTTCTAGATCTCTACCAACAGCTAGTATTAGGTTGTTAATCATGGTTGCCTGAATAATTGAAGTTGGCAAATCAGTTGAGAAAAAGTTGAGCTTTTTTTCTCAAAATGTTGCCTATGCCTGCAGTATAAGCATATTTGTTCCTTTATTCTCTGATAAGCTTTTCAAACCCTCTTGGTTAAAGCTGATCTCTTCTTACTGTATATTGTCATGGTAGATTTTTAAAATTCAGTTATCTAACTTATACTACATCATTAATTTCAAACATACTTATAGGACATAATTAATTTCAACTTATAGTACATCATTAATTTTGATAATTTATCAGTTGTGTATAACACCCAGGGCTCACCACATCAGGTATCCTTATGGTAGATATTTTTGTTTTTCTTTTGCAACACTTTATAGCTTGAACAATATTTATGTATTTGGGCTTCTCTCCCACTGAGTTCTGAACTTCTGAAGTCAGAGTAAATCTTTTCAGTTTTGTGATTCTTTCAGTAATTATCAACATACCCCATTCATACTTGTTGAATTAAAGCAAAATTTATATTTCTTTAATAGACTAAATTTTCTAATTTTTCCTATCACTGAGGTTCCCAGAATAAAATCCTTATGCCTACATAAAATGCAACATTCCACAGAAATACATCTAATAATCTTCAGTTGATCTCATATATAAAGACTTCTGATTCTCAAACAAAAATCTAGGACACACACACACACACACACGTGTGTGTGTATGTGTCTCCAACAGGAAGAGCGATGAGGTTTCAGAAGGTGGGAGTAGGACATAACTAGCACAATGATACAAGATTTGTCATCATAAATAAATCTGAAAAAAACTTATTCTGAAGTCAGTGATGTATATTTGTTTGCAAATTGTGCCTCAATCACCTAATTCCAATGTCCCTTCAGTTTCAAGATCTCTTCTGTAGGACTTATCAGTAAAAGCAGTACACAAGAACTGGATGTGATGCTTGGCAAGGTGAAGTTGGTGGTTCCTGGAATTATTGTTCCCAAAGTGATGATCTAAAATCCAGATACAGGGTCAACAGAGACAGAAATTTAGAGCTGGGTAACTTTATCAGGGATTAAAAAAAAGAAGAAGAGTGAAGAAATAGACAAGGTTTAAAGAAGGCAGGCGACCAGAGGAAGATAACCATTCAGTTGGAAAAGCTAAATCTTTTAGAAATGGAAAACCTAGTGAGTACTCATGTTTAATTAACCCACAAATATCTTGTTGGGTAGAGGAAAGACTCTTTTTAAAAAAAATATATTTTATTTATTCATTTGACAGAGAGAGATCACAAGTAGGCAGAGAGAGATCACAAGTAGGCAGGCAGAGAGAGAGAGGAGGAAGCAGGCTCCCTGCTGAGCAGAGACCCCCGATGCGGGACTCAATCCCAGGACCCTGAGATCATGACCTGAGGCAAAGGCAGCAGCTTAACCCACTGAGCCACCCAGGTGCCCAAGGAAAGACTCTTGAAATAAAGAAATTAGAATCAACTGTAAATGCTATACACATAAATGATGAATGAACAAATGTACAGAAGAACATCAGGATCAATTTATGTCTATAATTTTAAGTAGTGTCATCATACTCTATTCTTTCAATCCTCTGCCATCCTCTTTGGGCAGACATGTCTCATTCTCTAAAATATAACTGGGCTCCAGCACACACACACACACACACACACACACACACACACACACACCTGGTTTCTTCCTTTACAAGACCTGTTTATGTCTAGAACATTCCCTCTTCCTCCTGCCATGTGGGTCTTTCAGCTGAGCTCCTGCAATAGCCAATGGTTTTCTCTAGTAAGACCCAACTCAGATCTATAATGAGGCTACACTCATAGCTCTGACATTCCAAAGAACCCAGGAGTTGAAGCAAAATTAAATGCCAAGTCCGTAAAACAAAATGAAACAGCCTAAATCCCTTTGGTCAGTTAACATTTGCAAAAATGCTGTCAGTAAGTTATTAAGCAAACACTATTTATTTGACCTTCACAAATTGCGTGTGAAAGGCAAAGGTAGGACTGCTTATCATTTATCTTAAAGTGCATCTCACTAGCTGGAGTTTGAGCAACCTTTCTGAATATATAAAAACGACAGTGGTTAGGTGTTGGAAGGAAAGAAACATAAATACAGTCCTTCACAATAAGACATAAGGTATCTTTGAAAGTTTTGGAAGCATATGTCCCTCTTTAAAAATAAATATATGTGTAGTCCAAAGACCTGCTATTGAAATTTATTTAACTATATCCTACTTTGCTATCTTCTCTTTGAATAAGCCAAATGCTAAGATAGACCTAATTGATCTGTGCTTATATTCCTATTAATGATCCTTAAAATTAGAGCAAATAATAGTATTAGAACTTATCATATAGTATATGTAAAATTAAAAAAAATTCTGTTATGTATTGCTTTTAAACCAAAAAATACTCTTTCTTGTTTATTTTAACAACTGTTATTATTTGTTTGTTTGTTTGTCTAATAAATGATTGTCAGCTGAAAAATTAAGTCCAGTAAGTGATGTGCCTGGATCTAGCTAGATGAGTCAGTACCTGAAAGTGGAGCGAATTCTTAGATCTTGCATGCTGAACTCCATGTGCTGTATGAATTAGGTTCAACCACAAGAGGATTGTTTTCCAAACAGATGGCCAACAACGCGTCCAGTCCTGCAGAGTGATGAAGAATGGAGTGCTTTGGGATGTTAGAAAGGTCAGGAGGAGAAGCAAGTAAACAGTCAGCCTGCCACTCCTTTAGATGGCATCTTCCATAAGCTGCCAGTTTTTTCCAAGCTAAAGCAATTCATAATCCTTATTGATAATTTATACATTTAGCCTTGTACACATTAAAGTTCTCCAACTCTGCCAAAGTGGAAACTACCCCCCCCCCAAAAAAAAGGCTATTGTCAGTGTTCAGTGTTGGAGGGAAAATAAAGAAAGAAATTCCTATTGCTGTTCCCAGTGATTCATGGCCCCACCCCTCACATGGTAGACCAGACTAGATTTTTGGTGTCTGGAGTATTTTACTTGCTTTTTGGTCTCTTTAGAACCATTTTATGCCTGAGTTCCATGATTCTAGGAGATATATCATAACAAGCTCCAATTCTGCTGCCTAAAATCCCTGTTCTTACTTTTATCACCATAAGGGAAGATAAGTATCTGAGACAGCCCATGAGAAGTTTCTTCTTACAAAAAAAAGAAAAGGGGGGTCAGGTTTTCCTAACAAGTAAGGTGGGGCTTTAATTGCAGGGGAAGGGTTTAAGGATTTCTCAAATCTCATACCAGAATAACAAAGAAATACTCTGCCTGTCTTATGTTTTTAAAGTTTGGGTACATTTTTGTCTGTCATGTACGTTCTATGTCATAGATTGATTCTGAAGAACCAGTAATATATTTTCTATTTTGCTCCTTGATTCTGAAGAATTTATTCATAAATAAAACATGTTGCCCGAGCACTGTACTGGATATTGAACAATCAAAGACAATTAAGAGTCTGTTTTCTAGGGGTCCACAATCTATCTGGAGCATAATAGCTTTAGGGCAATGTAAAGTAGTTAAATACCAGGCATTACAACTACATTTGAGGATTTGAGGTACATCTACTACCTAAAAAGTTCAGAAAAGGAGAGTCTCCATTAGAAGTTTATACTAAAAAACAAAATTCAGTCAGCATTTCTTTCCTTAAGCTTGTCAAGCAGATTAGAAATCAGGGACTGCATTTCTTTTTCCTAAATAAGTCGCTCCTAAAATAACATGTTCTAATGCCCGTATGCTTAATGAAATCATTCTTAAACTGTTTCTTTTATCATAACTCTGAAGTAAGAATTTGCTAGCTAATAGGCTCAGTGACATTCTAGAGATGGAGGTAGGTTATGGATGAGAAACAAGGAACAAGATGTATAAAGTCTCTCAAAGACCCAGGGTTTAGCCCCAACTCAGACCATTTAGCCCCAACTCAGGTCATTATTTTAGGAAAAAACATTTCACTACTTTTAGTCTAATTTCCAAAGCATGGGGAGGAAAGGAAGGGAGCTCTCAGCGTCCTGAAAGTCCTATTTTATTTTTTAAAATTTTATTTTATTTTTTCAGTGTTCCAAGATTGATTGTTTATGCATCACACCCAGTGCTCCATGCAAAACGTGCCTTCCTTAATACCCACCACCAGGCTCACTCATCTCCCCAACCGCTCCCTTCCAAAACCCTCAGTTTGTTTCTCAGAATCCAGTCTTTCATGGTTCGCCTTCCACTCCAATTTCCCCAATTCATTTTTCCTTTCCTTCTCCTAATGTCCTCCATGTTATTCCTTATGCTCCACAAGTAAGTGAAACCATATGATAATTGGCTTTTTCTGCTTGACTTATTTCACTCAGCATAATCCCCAGTCCCTGATTTCCTACACCCTCCAGATGCCAAGCAGAGGACACTGAGAAATGGAGTTATTGGGCTGGTAATGTCAGGGATGACAGGGTAGAACAAACCCAAGGGTTGAATTTTGAGGTTCCTGCAGATATCAGCTCGCACAGTAAGATCTGAGATGCTGGTGGAAACACCAGTGGTAAGAAGGTTGATGCCAATAACCAAGAAGTAGGAGGTGGCAGGATGGAGCAGGAGGCAGGAGGCAGGCCCTGGCAGGCTGAATAGATAAAAGCCACCTGCATCTGGTAGACTTTGATACCTACAGCAGAACTTTGCCAATCCCAGGTTTTATGTTTCCCTTTAAGGAAAACAATGGAGGGAAGCTAATTTGCAGATAATTGTTGCGTGCCAACAACCATATTATGCACTTCCATAAATGCTAGGTCTTTAATGCCACTGTGCTTTTGAGGAAACAGGTTCAGAGAATGTTGGTAAGTTGTTCCAGGTTTAGGGACCATGAAGGAGCTTGATATCCAACCTGAAAACGTCTGGTGATGAGCTCTTTGGCTGACAGTGAGCCTTGCCTTTTTTTGGTAAAGCTTTTCAATTCTTTGGGTTGAAAAGGAAAAACAAAATCTCTGAATTCTGTCCAAATAAAAGATCTTTCATTAACCAGGCTTCAAGTACAGTAAGTACTGTCAGGGTATGATCTATGGGGAATTGAGGAAGGCTGAGATGTAGGGCCTGGGACCTAGAGATGAAATGGATGCATTTCACACTAGAGCAGGTGTTCATAGCCAAACAAAATACTCTGAGATATTGAGGCAAACACCTCAGGAGGTAGAACACAGAAAAGAAAGACCAGTGCCCGCAGATAGGCAGCAACCCAGCCAGGTGGATGTTCTGGGGCTGCAGGCTTATGGGCTCCAGTGTCAGAAAGTCTGGAAGCTGGCAATATAAACAACAAAGGAGAATCGTAGAAGGTTGAGTGCAGATGCCTGACACGGAACCAGGGTTCAAAAGTAGACAAAATCCCTGCTGCCAATTGAATTCTGTCCCTGCTGGACAGAATTGCAGAGTGCTCTATCCAGTAATTAATAAATTAACAATTATATCTTTTGCACCTACTGAATTTAAGGCTCTGTTATGGCCTAAAATTATATCACTAAAAACAGCAGGCAAAAAATGCTTACCTTCATAATTTACTTTCTACTAGAAGAGGGAAACCAACTAGTAATTCGGGTACCAAAAAACAAGGCAAGACTATAATTTTAAGAATAGGTATTAGTAGGCAAATTGAGAACATCAAAGAGTCTGACTCAATCTTTCTGCCTGAACTATTAGCTTATGATTTATAAGCTTTCTTCTTAATGAAGAAACACTTGTTCTCAAAGCCTGGAATAGTGCTGAACCTACAAATTTTCTAGTTTGGAGGGGTAGAATAGCAGAAGAGTCACTGATGGTGTCAGAGGATATTTTAAAGAAATTATTACGGACAAATATAACCCCCCTGATACATATATAGCTTATTCATACCTACCTGATTGCCTATATAAAAATACGTCCACAACAGAAATCTATGCAGATTCCACATTACACAAATCTCGTTTATCATTCAGATCACAGTTTTTGTGAATTATGTTCCTGCAAATAATAGTGTACAACTTGAATGGCTATATCTAGCATCCCTAAACTTTTTAAAAATTTTTTTATTGACATAAATTTATTATTAGCCCCGGGAGTACAGGTCTGTGAATCATCGGGTTTACACACCACTCGCCATAGCACATACCTTCCCCGATGGTTTGTCTCCCTCCAGATCCCATCGCGTTTCATTTTTTCCTTCCCTACCCCCTAAATCCCCCACTTTGCCTCTCAACTTCCTCATATCAAGGAGACTATATGATAATTATCTTTCTCAGATTGACTTATTTCGCTCAGCATAATATCCTCTAGTCTCATCCATGTCGTCGCAAATGGCAAGATTTCATTTGTTTTGATGGCTGCACATTATCCTATTGTATATATATACCACATCTTCTTTATCCAGCATTTGTTAACAGACATCTAGGTTCTTTCCATAAGATAGCTATTGTGGACATTGCTGATATGAACATTCTGATGCACATGCCCCTTCGGGTCACTACATTTGTATCTTTAGGGTAAATACCCAGTAGTGCAATTGCTGGATCATAGGGTAGCTCTATTTTCAACTTTCTGAGGAACCTCCATGCAACCCTAAACTTTTACCAAGAGCCTTAATGATTGGTATTAGCTTGGTAGTGGTGTTAACCAAGATGTTTGACACTAAAATCATTCATTAAAGTAAGTTTGCAAAATACTAAGTCACAATGACCCATATAAATTAACTAGCAAGTTCAAAAGTAAATAGCTAAGAAAGAGCATGGAGAAAATTTCATAATTATCCCTTCTCCTAGTTAAAAGGGGAACTTTCAAGCAGACAAAGCAAGACCTCCACATGACTCTCTGTGTTTTTTTTTTAAACACATCTCTAAGTCTAATTGTAAAGACTTATGAAATAGCAGAGATAGAATATCACATTTCTAAAAGAGAAAGACGCCTTTCCAAACTTATTTAAGTACAAGTACAGCTCTAGATTTGGAAGCCATGTTTCCTGTAAGGCTCATTTATTGCTCTGTCCATTTCCACCACACTGTCATTCCTTCATATAGAAGAAATGTCAGCTATGTAGGGTGAAGGGGGATGTACTCTGTATGCCCATGGTTTTCTCAGGATATAAAATTTGCTTTGAAACTTTGTCCTAATTCTGACTCAGTACATAGAATCATTACAGGTTTCACCTACCCACACCTACATTTATTTGAGCAACAGAAAATAACATTTGGTTTTTCTTTCGAACACACAAGTCTCAACAAAACCAAAGATGGCTTAGTCATTTATCTAGCCATTCTTTCGTAAGATTTTATTTATCATAACGAGACTGAGTCACCATTTTCTCAAAAGACAGGCAGAAAGAAGGAAATGATAGAATGATTATTATAACAGAGAACTCAATAAACAAATTAACATATTTATCTTTATCAATAGGAAGATACATTCATAATTAATTTTTTTTTTGACTCTCTCTGCTTGACTTATTTCTTTTTTTTCTTTTTTTTTTTAATTTATTTTTTATAATTAATTTTTTAAGATTTTTTTTAATTTGATGGACAGAGATCACAAGCAGGTAGAGAGAGGGGGAAGAGGCTCCCTGCTGAGCAGAGAGTCCCATGTGGTGCTCCATCCCAGGACCCTGGGATCATGACCTAAGCCGAAGGCAGAGGCTTTAACCCACTGGGCCACCCAGTTGCCCCTCATAATTAATTTTTAAATGATAAAAAGCTAATTACTAAGTAGTAAGGACTAATTTTGTATGTGTGATTTTTATTAGAAAAAAGCTAGGATAATTCATATCAAAATTTAAATAGTCAAGAATTTCCTATGATGTATTTTATATTATTTTAATGGAGAAAGTAGTTTACTAATCTAGATTTTCTAATTTCTCTACAATAAATATTTATTGTATAATAAACCTTATAGAATGATCAAATAATAGAATTTTTTTACTTTATGTTTCCTCGTGAAATGTAGAACTACAGTTAAAGAGCACTTTTATGCATTCAGCGTCCATTTACTGAGCAACTACTATAAAAATCTGACCTATACACAATTTCACTTGAAGCTCCTCGTAAATTTTGAGTAAGTTAAAAAGATATGCTGACACTGGGACCTTCATGGTAATCACCAGAAAGAAAGGCAAAGGTATAGTCAGGAAGAATGGGCCAGTAGTATTAGCCTGACTTTGGGACTGGCTCCTCAAAGGCAATCAATCTCTGGGGAAGGGTCTAAATTAGAGAGTGGTATATGGGAGCAGGATGTGTTACTCTGTAGAGGCAACCTAAATGAGGAGAACGACAGTGTTATAAAAAAGAGAGTTCATCTTTCAAGAAGCAAGACTCAAGATGATATAATCCAAAGAAAGGGAAAAAAGAATCAGGTTGTCAAGATCTATGACCAGGTTCTTGAGAGCTATAAAATCAAGGATATTTTAAAAGACAGCTCTTTATGCTTTAATAATACACTATAAGCATAGATGATTGCTAAGGATTTTTTTTTTTTTTTTTGTAGCAAGTCACAGAAAACTCAAATCAAGCTAGTTTAAACAACAAAAGAGTTTGGTTGGCATGTCTAAGTGAAAAGACACAGAGGCGTCTGGTTCTGTTCTCCACACTTCTTTAAGTTCTACCATTTTTTTTAAAGACTTTATTTATTTATTTTACAGACAGAGATCACAAGGAGGCAGAGAGGCAGGCAGAGAGAGAGGAAGGGAAGCAGGCTCCCTGCCAAGCAGAAAGCCCGATTCGAGGCTCAATCCCAGGACCCTGGGATCATGACCTGAGCCAAAGGCAGAGGCTTTAACCCACTGAGCCCTAAGTTTTACCATCTTCAAAAATGACAGCTTTGTCTTCCAAATGGTTTTCATCATCCTGGCAGAATGGCTCCAACACTCACATATACACAGTTCACCATGTAGGAGATAGGAGACTCTCGATGTACTAAAATCCCCACTAAAAGTCCTGGAAGCTATTCTGAATGGACTCACTTGGATCAAATGTCCTACTCTATTCTTATTACTGTGGCTAAAAAGAATGAAATGCACTGATTGGCTCAGTTTAAATTATTGCATTAGGTATCCACTGCTGTATAATAATTATACCAAAACTTAGTACCTTCAAACAACAAATGTTTGTTCCCATGAGTCAAGAACACAGGATCAGTTTAGTTGGGTGTTTCTGACTCAGGCTCTCTCATGAAATCAAACCACTGACCAGCACCACAGTCTCACGATGCCATATGATGGGAAGCTTGTACTTCCACAACACTGGTGTTGACGGGTCCCAGTTCCTCAATGGTTAATGGCTGATCACTTCAGATCTTTATTATTGGGCCTATATTATTATTGGTTGCCTGAGTGTCCTCAGACATGGCTGCTGGCTTCTCACAGACTGAATGATCAGAGGGACAGAAAGAGCTCCCAAGAAAACAGCTGCGATCTTTTTATAACCTAATCTGAAAAATATCATTAATCCTGCCAAATTCTTTTGGTCACACCAATCGATGCCAGCAAAATGTGGGAAGGGACTACACAAAGTGTGAATACAAGAAGAGCAAGATTTTTGAGGGTTATTTTAGAGGCTGGCTACCACAGCTTTGTTCACAATTTTGCAGCTACATGCTGTACCACCTTCCATAACACTGCATGAGAACCCAACATAAATTAGACTCCACTGTGTTCCCATGTGATATTATTTATAATGAATTATAAAAAATTCCACAACGAAGTGGGTTTGAGGGCCATAAAACTTCAGGCAACAAAACTAATAGGCTTCTTTTTGGGTAATAAAATCCCTTCACAGCAAAGTATTTTGTAGGTCCTGTTTTCTGAGCAATAGTCTGACATATATTAATTTGGCATTTGGAGAAAATTTTCATCTTGATCCTCCTCTAATCCTAATGTTGACTTCTTGCTTAGTCAAAAAGCATGCACTAAATGTCCCCACTGGAGAAATTCACACTGGAGTAGTAGTTTTGAGTTTCTGGTTCACTGACCAAATTTCCTTATGCGATAGGTTTCATCATGTGGTTAAATTTCTGAGGGAAAATAATTAATGCTATAATTTCAAGTCTTAAGCATCATCAATTTTACAAAAGGTCACAGGATAGAAAGATTGTCTTATGGAAGTATTAATTATATATATTATCTTGCTTTCTATCTCACTCTACAGTTTCACCATGCACTTTTATACCCATCATCAAGTACACACTTTTGTAGTTATCAGGACAAAAAACATTATTCTATCATAAAATAAAAAAGAAAAATCTTTTCTTTCAGAATGACAAATGAATCTTTCTACTCAAAAGGAAGCAGGATATCAAAGATAGTATTCACTAAAGATAAGAACTTTAAAATAACCCATGCTTTCAAATTTTGATTTCAAGTGATAATTTTGAATGTTTATATTTATCCTGTTTCTTGAACACTCCCACATCCTGTCCTGAAGCAATTATAAGGCCTTGGCAACTCTCAGACATTCTTATTTTTGGAAGCTCCATCTTATATCGTATCAAATATAGTGGAAGCTGTGGTGTGTTGTCCAAATTCCCTTGAAGAATAAGTCATTCATTCTTCCAAGTGTCTGGGAGTATTGGATACTGTTGGATCACAGCTGAGATCCTCTTCCAAGTACTGCTTTCGGTTATAGGGAACTTTCCACCTAAGCACATACTCCCTCCTGGGAAGCAACTCATATGTCAGTATATAGAGAAACAAAGTCATGGCTCTCTGCCCTAATTTTGGACAACTCTGAAGGGTTATTCTAAATCAAAAGCTCTACATGGAATTGACCAAATCTTTGTTGCAAGTACATCACAGTTCAACTTCTCATTGTCTCCCATCTTGCCTCCTCATCTTCTTACAGATGTGTACTAATGAGCGCTTCTGAGTAAATCTGTTTCCAGATCTCCATCTCAGAATCTTTTTTCCAGGGTAGTTGACTTAAGACCATTGGTATTGAAAGTAGGCTTAAGAAACAGATTTTAAAATGGAAGTTTAGAAGCCAGATCATTTACCAGTGGAGTATTCATAGCCATTGATGTGCTATATTAGTGAAATTATTAAAAATTTCACTGATGAGTAATTTGGAGAGAATAATGTTGGAATGGAATATCCTGATGGTGTAATATGTCAGATAAAGGGAAACAAGAAAAGGAAAGAACCAAAGTGATAGTTACCTTTTTAAATTATCCACTTAAGGTAAAAGTGCCAGTATATAAAAATTTCTTATCTACCATAGCTGGAGCATTCTCAGGGCTCAAGAGCTCTATAAAAAGTGTTGAATTCCTGCCTGGCATGTCTGCAATGACAAGGTCAAAGCCCAGATTGGAAAGTAGTATCTTTCCACTCTCAATGAGAATAAGTGTGTTGATGTATTTGAAAACTTTAACCCCTCAACATAAATCCCCCCACTCCTCCAGGTTAACGACTAGTCTTCCCCCTATTTTAGAACTATGTAAATGACTCTTTCTTGCAAGACAGCATATATCCTCCTCACCCTTAAATATAGCTATACTTGTCCTCTAGCTCAATAGTTAGGGTTAACTAATAATATAACTTAGCAGGGAAAACTGGACCTGATAAGGAAGAAATGAACACTTGTTGAAGACATTGCTAGATGTAGCCAAAATACAATGGCAGGAGCTGGGAGAGTATGTAGAGGATTAGGACCTAAGAGTGCTAAATGAAAGAAAGGGGACAGAAATCAAAGCTGTGTAAGGAAGAGTTGACTGATATGGGATCACTCTTCTGTGATACAGGATTTAATACTCAATCAAGAATTGTGGTAGAGAGTATTAGTAAGATTCTTAGATGGCTCTTAGTACCTCAGGGAGAGAGATGGCTCATATTAGGTGAAGTGGAAATACTAGAACTCTTGTAAAGGATGGTAATAGGAGATATCACAAGGCTCAAAGTAGTGAGCATGCCAGAATGGATATACCAACTAAGGCCAGAAAGCCACAGCCAATTATCTTCTATGGAAGGCCCAAAACATGCTCCATATACCAACACAACAAAGAATGCACTGGTGAATGAGGTATCAGTATGGTTGATATGGGGTTAAGTGTCCTAGTAAAAGTACTGGTTTCCAGATATGAGCCAGTTTCCAAGACCTGAACCCATTGGTTAAAGGAGAAAAATGAGAGACAAGGTCCCAATGAGGAAGAAACCTAAAAATATCTGGAGACCTGTCACATTAGTGAGGTTCTGAGGAATTCTGTGATGTGTGACTTACTAAGACTCCTTACAACAAATACTGACAAGCCTCTTTAAAAGCGGCATATTTCACATTTGAGAAGACTTTGACATACTTACCAAGTGACATGCAAGGCTGCCAACTTTGAGTGGTCCCAGAACAATAAAGGGTTCTGTAGATAATCTACGCTATTGTTCAGGCAGCCTTGCCACTTGAGCCATATGACCGAGTAAATCCTAATGTTACTTAAAAGTATGATTAAATCCCAGTACAAAAATCACAATTTAAATCCCTAGATTTATGAAGCAAGTTCTAATGAAAGGCCATACATGTCATCTACAGCACAGAAATAAACAACATTTGGGAAACAGTCCCTGGGGCCTGGTAGAGATGGAGTATCTATCCACAGGACAACAACAACAACAAAAATCTGACCAGAGCTATCCATCATGAAATATATTCTATCAGAACCACAAAGTCATAAGATTAGGCATGTCCACAATTTGTTGTTACATAGAAGAGGTACATTAATATGGTAATAAACAGAGCCAGAATTACATAAACAGATGGTCTGGACTCTTAAGTCATACTCGCCTGTACTATAGGTCCCTCTTAGCCAAAATTATGCTCACATGGGGGCTTCACTATATCTGGCTGGATGAAACAGGACCAAAAAAAAAAAAAAAAAAGACACACTTGGTTTATATATAGTCTGGCTCAATGTGTGGTGAAAGCTAAAGATGGACAATTTCACACTATAGCCTCACTCAGGGCAGCACTAAATACAGCAGTGAGGAGGGGCGCCTGGGTATCTCAGTGGGTTAAAGCCTCTGCCTTCAGCTCAGATCATGGTCCCAGGGTCTTGGGATTGAGACCCGCATCGGGCTCCTGCTCAGCGAGGAGCCTGCTTTCCCCTCTCTCTGCCTGTCTCTCTGCCTATTTGTGATCTCTCTCTGTGTGTCAAATGAATAAATAAAATCTTTAAACAACAACAACAACAAATACAGCAGTGAGGAAAAATTCTCCTACCAGTCAGAACTTCAGGTGATACAACTGATCACTCACTGTATGTGATAAGATAAATAATTCTTAGTAAGAATATTCACAAACTAAGGAAAAAGGACAGTGACAAATATTTGGCCAGGAGACTGGAACAAAGATTCAATTTGGGAAAAGGAGGTCTAGGGAAGAGACATGTACATAGGTCTATGGGCCCGGCACAAAGAGTGGTCTTCGGCTCACATGTTAATGCCCAGGAGAGAGCATCCACTACTAAAAAAGCAATAAACGATGGGCACCTGGGTGGCTCAATTGGCTAAGCATCTTCCTTCAGCTCAGGTCACGATCCTAGGACCCTGAGACCAAGTCCCACATCCAGCTCCCTGCTCAGTGGGGAGCCTGCGTCTCCCTCTGCCAATCCCCCTGCTTGTGTTTTCTATTTCATTCACTCTTTCCTTCAAACAAATAAATAAATAAATAAATAAAATCTTTTTAAAATTAAAAAAAAAAAAGCACTAAACAATCAAACAAATGTTGAAACCAACCAGTAAGTAAAACTTATTTGCAGATGTAGCCCCAGCTCAACTTAAGTTTTAAGACTAATCTAACTCATCAGCACCTTACCTTAATTTCCAGATAGGAAAGAAACAAAACAAAAAGTTTATACTTTGGTCTTCACTGTTCTTTTTCATTCACAACATATGAAATATAAATAAAAATAATTTTAAAATATAAAACAGTCAATGAAGTAAAAACTTGTGACTAATAATCAAAAGAAGACACAGTTTACAGAAGCAATCCCACAAATGACCCAGAACTAATTTTTGGAATTAGCAAAGACTTTAAAACAATAATCAGAAATGTGGTAAAGCATTTACAGCTAAAGATAGATGTAACACAGAGAAAGAGAAATACAAATTCTGAAAGGAACCAAATAGAAATTTTATAACAGAAAAAAAATCTGAAATTATGGTTTAATTGGATGGGCTTAATAGGAAATTGGGCAGTAAAAGAAAAAAAAAGTTAACTTTAAGATAAGTCAATGAGCATACTTAAGACTGAAAGAGAGAGAAAAAAAAGATTAGGGTGGGGATGAGAATTAGTTACCTGTGGTTTATAAAAAGTGATCTAACATGGTTGTAACTGGAGTCTCAGAAGAAAAGGGGAGAGAAATTGGAAGAAAAACAATACATTAAAAAATTGTTGCTCAGGGGGCCTGGGTGGCTCAGTGAGTTAAAGCCTCTGCCTTCTGCTCAGGTCATGATCTCAGGGTCCTGGGATTGAGCCCCACATCAGGCTCTCTACTCAGCAGGGAGCTTGCTTCATCTTCTCTTTCTGCCTGCCTCTCTGCCTACTTGTGATCTCTCTCTCTCTCTGTCAAATAAATAAATAAAATCTTTAAAAAATTGCCGCTCAATTTTTAACAATTTGATTAAAAATATCCATGTACACATCCAAAAATTCCAATGAACCCAGGCAGGAAAAACACACATAAAAGCATACCTAGACACATTTTCAATGAAAGCCAAACATAAAAGGGAAACCTTGAAAGAAGCCAGAAACAAAGAAAAACAAATAAAGAAAGAAACAGAAAACAGCATGTAATGTATAGAAAATCGGAAATAAGAGAATGACTTACTTCTCATGAGAAACAATGCAAGTTTGAAGACAATAGAAAGACACTTAAAGGAGTCAAAACAAAGGGAAATAAATCAAAACAAAAAGTCAACTTATAATTCTATATCCATTGAAAGTATCCTTCAAAACTGAAGTTAAAGGGCACCTGGGTGGCTCAGTGGGTGGGGTCACTGCCTTTGGCTCAGGTCATGATCCTGGGATCCTGGGATCAAGTCCCATGTCGGACTCTCTGCTCAGAAGACAGCCAGCTTCCCAGCCCCCCACCCTCCACCTCTCTGCCTACTAATGCTCTCTGTCTGTCAAATAAAAAAATCTTAAAAAAAAAAAAAAAACTGAAGTTAAAATAATGACTAAATTATATCAGTCTTTTATCTGTACTGTCATTTGCGAATGTCTTCTTCCATTTTATGGGTTGCCTCTTTGTTTTGTTGACTGTTTGCTGTGCAGAAGCTTTTGATCTTCATAAAGTCCCAAAAGTTCATTTTCACTTTTGTTTCCTTTGCCTTTGGAGACATATCTTGAAAGAAGTTGTTGTGGCCAATATCGAAGTGGTTACTGCCTATGTTCTCCTCTAAGATTTTGATAGATTCCTGCCTCATGTTGAGGTCTTTTATCCATTCAAGTTTAACTTTGTGTATGGTGTAAGAGAATGGTCAAGTTTCATTCTTCTACACACAGCTGTCCAATTTCCCCAGCACCATTTATTGAAGAGACTGTCCTTTTTCCACTTACATTTTTTCCTGCTTCGTTGAAGACTATTTGACCATAAAATCAAGGGTCCATATCTGGGCTCTCTACTCTGTTCCACTGGTCTATGTATCTGTTTTTGTAGCAGTACCATGGTGTCTTGGTGATCACAGCTTTGTTGTAAAGCTTGAAATCAGGCAACATGATGCCCCCAGTTTTGTTTTACATTTTCAACATTTCCTTAGGAATTTGGGGTCTCTTTTGGTTCCATACAAATTGTAGGATTGTCTGCTTAATTGTTTGCTCTTGGCTTAATTCCAACCAAATCAATAATCACATTAAATGTAAAGGGACTCAAAGCTCTAGCTACACTTTGTTCTTACCTTACCTGTTATCCCCATTTCCTCTTTCCTATTATACCAGTTCAGCTTCTTACCATCTCCATTTTAATGATTGAGAAGGTTTTGTAAAATGGTCTTCCTGCCTCAACTTCCTCACCAATACCAGATAAATGTTTGTAAAATCCAAATAAAATCTTATTAAAGAATTCACCACATGCAACCCTTATTATTGCCTTACTGGTTCCTTTTCCACCTAGATGTAAGTTTCCAGATCTCTTATCTATAAAAGAGTGCCTGGAGATGAATACTGGAACCAAGGAAATGTGCCTATTGACCTCCCTGGAAACAGCTTATATCATTAGAGAATTTTGTAGGCCCTTTCCCTTGGACTAGATTTCTGACTCTCTGCTCTAGCTCCTTAGGCTTCTATATTTGGTTTGCAAGGTTTCTTTGTTTCTTGTTTACTTTGTCTTAAATATTGTAGTTGGTTTCTTCTTTGCTTCAGAATTTAGAGGCCAAGGTTCAGCCAAGCCTCAATCCCAGCTCAACCCAATTCAAAGTAGGTCAGCCTAGCCCAGTTAAGAATATCAGCCTTTGTTAGAGTCACTGGTTTGGCCAGCAGGAGTATTCAAATACTTTGCACTGTCAAAACTTGAGCATATGGTTTTCTTTTGGTTCATGGGCCCGATTTCAATGTGTGTGTGTGTGTGTGTGTGTGTGTGTGTAGGCTTCCCCACACTAACAAGTAATTCTCAGACACCAGAGGTGTCAAGTCAACTCAATTCTGACACTTTCTAACCAGAGTTACCATCAGGACAATTTCTCACAAGACTGCCCTCAACCTCAGATGCCACTCACAAGGCCAGGCTATCACCTGAACTTATGATGAACTGGCTATAAATCAAAGGTTCTGACAATCCCCCACCCCCTGCTTTTGGTTTGATTAATTTGCTAGTAAGTCCTACAGAACTCAAGAAACCAGTTTACTCACTAGATTACTGATTTGTGACACAGGAAATTAAAGGTTATGAGTCAACAGATAGATGAAGAGATACATACAGTGAGGTCCAGAACAAAGGAGCATCTGTTCCATGGAATTTGGGGCCTAGCATGGTGACACATGGAAGCATTCTTCTTCCCCAACTGAGAAGCTCTCTGAGACAACTCCTTTTAGGTGTTTATGTATGATCCATTATGTAGATATAATTGACTAATTCATGGACCACAGGAGATTGATTCAACCTCTAGCCCCTCTCCCCTCTCCAGAAATCAGGTAGTAGGACGATAATTTCCAACCCTCTATTCAAAGTTGGTTCTCCTGGCAACTAGCCCCCATCCTCATATGCTTTCCAAAAGTCACCTTGTTAACATAAAACCAGTAGTTGTGGAAAGGAGCTTGTTATGAAGAAAGACACCTATTTCAACTTTATGGCTATGATGTGTCATCAGGAACTGAGGATAAAAGAGAAAACATTATAACAAAAAATGTCACCATTGCTCCTATAGTTCCTAAAATTCCAAGAGTTTCTTTTTTGGAGTTGTGAGCTAGGCACTATAAATGTAGCACAGATATATATAAGAAATATATTTTATTTGCATGGCTAAATACATAAATTTCTTATAAATCACAATATCACAGATTTCCTTCACATCAAAAGCTGTATCTCCTTCTTAAGCCATAGGTTACAAACTACCTCAAAATTTCAGAAATTTCCTAGACATGCTTTTCTCTTCATTTGTTGATATCTTTTTGCTCCCCCTTCTTCTTTCTGAAGTAACCTATTTTCTCTGCTTTCAGAACTCTTACTCATCCTCTAAAATCTGGCTCAAATCTCATACAGACTGTAAGAAATGTTTCCCAAGCAGAATTAGCCTGCATCCTCTTCCTCAGTGCCTTCAGAATACTTTGAACCAGCACAGATCACAGTGAGTTTTAAATGCTGTCTGCCTGTTCCAACCATTTATTTGTAAGGAACAAGATTCTGTCTTTGGAAGAAAATTGTCTTACTGCTTTGGTGGCATAGGTTATTCCTGACTTTGTTCGCCTTCACAAGAAGAATAACTAAAAACTGTTTAAGAACAAGACAACACTGAGAATCCTAAAACATGAGACTGAGGGTGAAGCATGTCCCTGAACCTCAGGGACCAAGAGAGACTGCATTAGAAGGGTAAGAGAAGTAGCTTCATGTTGATCACAGTGCCCCTCACCTAGGCCAGAGCCCTTCCCTGCCCTAAAGAGCACAGGTAAGATGTTTTCTTAGATGTTACAGAAAGGATGAACTTAGTGATGGACAAATAGCTTCTCTGCAGCATTGGTATTGTTAAGTGGAAGCACCTATTCTAATTTCATAACATAGAAATTGTAGGGGAACCTGTAGACCTCAACCACTAAGAATCTGACCTTGATTGAACTGGTGCGTAAGGTGTGCAACAACCAGCACCCAGACCTTGGCAGACTGAGTTCTTACGTGCCATGCCCAAGTAATGGCAATCAATGGTTATATTCATCTGCAGAGCCAAGTTAGGAGGATACTTGACCAGAAGACTCAGTAGGGTGCAGGTCTGCCTAATTTGGATCCTCAAGTGAGGAGTTTTGCTGACCTTAGAATTTGGTTTGCTTGCCCACACCCAGGCAAAAGTTAAATCATAGCCTCACCTGCTATGAAGAGTGATTCCTACCTCCAGCAGGACTGGTCACAACTCCTGGAAACAGTGTGACCCAGTGGTTCTTGATCCAAGAAGCAAGAAGGCAAAATAGATTATAACCATAGAAAACCAAGTACTGGGCATGGAGTGTTCCCCTGTTATGCACAGGTAGGGGAATTAACTCATAACCAAAGGTGAGGGTAGCTCCTGACACTACCTAACCAGACATCCTGTCTGGAAACTTGAGAGTAGCCAATAGCAATCCTTCTCTCTTCCACTTAGGCAAGGAAGCTGAGAGATAGCCCCACTGTAACTGAACCATACAAGAGTTTGTCCATCCATGTACAGCAAGCCAAAGGAAAAAGAAAATTGACACTCAGTTTCTTCCATGGAGAAAAATAGGCTAAGAAAAATAACCTAAGATAATGACAAGCTAGAGCTCAAAGTTCTAATCTCCCCAATGGCTTAGAGTAAGACAAAAATTAATGTTAGAGTCTCTGGGTAGAATGGCATTTAATAATTGGTGGAAATGAAATCATATTCTTAAGATGTTATCTTCTGTTATTTGACATTTGACATTGTTATTGTCTATTTGTGAGGAAGTTTATTCCATTTCAAAGACTATAACTCTGCAAAATATCTCTATTATTTATTAGTGAGTTAATAAAATATAATGCATTAGGTCAATATGTCCTGTGATTCTTCTCAATAGAAATTTATTACATTTAAGTGATTATGTAAATATTCTCTAACTATTTATGACACAGTTATGCTAGCCATCATATACCTAAAATTGTACTACAATAATCAATGGCAGCCTACATATAGTTTAACAAATCCAACTGGCTTTCCATTCTCCCCTCGTATTTTTCCCAGATGGTTTTGTCACCAACTTTAAAGAGTGTTTTCTGGCCATATGTGACCAGAAGGGCTAGAGACAACTCCTGGAAGCAATACAACCCTGCAACTCAGGGGGAAATCCTATAGTAATGACACAAAAGAACACAATAAAGAATTAAAAGCATACTGATACCTAAAGACGCCAAAACACACAAAGATAGCAGGATAAGAAAAAAAAAGCAGCAGATCTACAAAATATCCAGGAAACAATTAACAAAGTTTGTAGGATTGCAAAGCAACATGTGAGCACTCCCAAACTCCCAGCATTATTCTGATAGCAAAACCCAAAAAGAATACTACTAACAAAGAAGACTATAGGCTGATATCCCTGACAAATATAGATACACAAATGCTCAATAAAGTATTAACTAACAACTCAGGAACACATTAGAAAGATCATTCACCATGATTAAATATGACTTATCCTTAAAATACAAGGATGGTTCAATATATGCAAACCAAAGGATGTGATACATTACTTTAATAGAATGAAAGAAAAGACTCTTATGGTAATCTCAAAAAATGCAGAAAAACATCTGACAAAAATCAACATCCATTTCTGATAAAAACCAAATCAGGCATAGAAAAAACATAGCTCAATATAACGAAGGCCATATATGACAAGCCCACAGCTAATACCATACACAATAGTGAAAGATTGAAAGCTTATACTTTGAGATCAGATATAAGACAAAGGAGCCCACCTTGACCACTCACTCTTATTCAACATAGTACCAAACAAAGACAGACATAAAAGGTAACAGAATTTGAAAAAATAAAAAATAAAATTGTATTTATTTGCAGATAACATGATTTTATATATAGAAAATCCTAAAGATTCAAACTAAAAAAAAAATGTTAAATCTAATAAATGAATTCAGTAAAGTTGCAGGATGAAAAATTAACATACAACAATCAGCAGAGTTTCTACACTATAACAATGAATTTTCTGAAAAAAAAAAATCTTCATCTCATTTAAAATGGCATCAAAAACAATAAAACACTTAGGAATAAATTTAACCAAGGAGGTGAATGAGCTATACTCTGAAAACTTCAAGACATTAATGAAAAAAAAAAAAAACCTCAAGAAGGCACAAATAAATAAAAAGGTATCCTGTGTTCACAGATTGGAAGAATCAACATTGTTAAAATGTCAGCACTGGGGCGCTGGGTAGCTCAGTGGTTAAAGCTTCTGCCTTCGGCTCAGGTCATGATCCCAGGGTCCTGGGATCAAGCACCACATCGGGCTCTCTGCTCAGCAGGGAACCTGCTCCCTCCTCTCTCTCTGCCTGTTTCTCTGCCTACTTGTGATCTCCGACTGTCAAGTAAATAAATAAAATCTTAAAAAAAAATAAAAATAGAAAAAATAAAAATAAAATGTCAGCACTACCAAAGCTCTCTATAGATTCAATGCAATCCCTGTAAATATTACAGTGACATTTTCATAGAAGTAGAAAAAACACTCCTAAAATGTATTTGGAACAACAAAAGATCCTAAATAGCTAAAGAAATTCTAAAAAAGAAGAGGAAAGCAGCAGGCATCAAAATTACTGATTTTTTTTAAAAAAAATTTAGGTGTCAAGTCTTTATTGAAATAATAACAGAGTTACACTTCCAAAATCCTTTCCACTTCTATACATTAGTTTAAAAATGCTTGCCTCATATAGTGCACAGCTACATTATAAAGGTATAGTCATCAAAACAGTATGGTACTGGCATTAAAAACAAAACAAAACAAAACAACAAAAAAAAAAACATAGGCAAAAGGACCAATGGGACAGAACAAAGAACCTGGAAATAAACCCAATAATATATGGTCAACTAATATTTGACAAGAAAGCCTTGAATACTCAATAGAGATAAGACAACCTTTTTGTTAAATGGTGTTGGAATAATTAGTTACTCACATACAAGAGAATGAAACTGGACCCATATTTTATATCACTAATAAAAATTAACTCAAAATGGATTAAGACTTAAACATAAGACCTAAAACCATGAAACTCCTAGAAGAAAACATAGGAATGGATCATAGTAAAGGGTTTTTTATTATAACATCTAAAGCACATAGAACACAACAAAAAATAAACAGGTGGGGCTACAAAGCCTCTTCACAACAAAAGAAACCATGAACAAAATTAAAAGACGTTCCACAAAATGGGAAAAAATACTTGCAAATTCCGTACCTGATGGAGTTAATATACAAAATATATAAGGAACTCATATAACTCAATAGCAAAAAACAAATGATGAGTTAAAAAGTGTACAAAGGATCTGAATGAGCTTTTCTCCAAAGGAGGTAAGTGAAAGGCCAGCAGATATATGAAAGGATATTCAACATCACCAGTCATTAGAGTAGTGCAAATTAAGACAAGTATCACCTCATGCCTATTAGAATGGCCATCACCAAAAATACAAGAGATAACAAATGCTGGCATGGATGTGGAGAAAAGGAACCCTGTAGACCGTTGGTGGGACTGTAAATTGGTATAGCCACTACAGAAAACAGTATGGAGGATCCTCAAATTAAAAATAGAGCTACCATGTGAGCAAGCAATTCCAATTCCAGGAATATATCCAAAAAAATAAAAATAAAAATATTAACTTGAAAAGATGTCTGCCACCCCCCATGTTCATGTCACAATAACTATGACATGGAAACAATTAAGTGTCCATTGATGGATGAATGGATAAAGAAGTTGTGCCATATATAAAATGGAATATTATTGAAGAATGTAAAATAAAATATTATTCAGCCATAAATATTACTAAATCCTAAAATTTATGATGACATGCATGAAATTTGAATATATTATGCTCTGTAAAGTAAGTCAGAGAAGGATAAATACCATATGATCTCACTTTTATGTGGAATCTAACAAAACAGAACAAACTCATAGAAAAAGAGGTCAGGCATGAGGTTACCAGAAACATAGGGTAAGGGAAGGAGGAGTTGGAGGAAGGTGGTCAAAAGTTACAAACCTCCTTCATGGGATAAATAAGTATTAGGGACATAATATACAACATAATGACTATAGCTAACACTGCCATATGGTTAATAGGATTATTGTTAAGGGAGTAGATCCCAAGAATTTTCATCACAAGGAGAACATTTTTTTCCTTTTTCCTTTCTTTTCTTTTTGTTGTATCTATATGCGAAGATAGATGTCAGCTGAATGTGGTTATAATTTCACAATATGTGTATATCAAACATATATGTATATGTACATATTGTGTATATCAAACCACCATGTTGTACCCCTTAAAAATACACAATAATGTATATCAACTATTTGTCAAGAAAACTGAGAAAAATTACCAATTAAATAAGAAAAGATCATTGTGTCCTTTTTGCACTTAGTACTAATGCTGATATTTAAAAGATTTTGACTAAGTGATATATTTAAGGGAAAATATGGTTCATTACAATCTACAGCAAGTAACCTATCTGAAGAAGAATGGAGAGCTATACCCATTCACTGGTTAGAATTAACTATAGGATTAAAATAAAGCTGCACTGGATTTACTCATTTAATCCAATTGGAATTTACTGAGAACTTACATAGCATTAGAGATCAAGAGTATGTGCAAAGAACTTATGGCTAATAACACTGAATAGATAAAGGGAGAGAGTCAGATTTAGAAGTCCTTCATGCAAGGTGGGTGAAGTTTGAACTTAAATGTTAGAGCTGTTTGTTCAAGAGCAAAAATTTTGATAATCTTTATTCAGCAAAATTTTTGCAGAGATAGGGCAAATTTCAGTACAAACAAGATGGAGAGTAGTGCTTAAAGCACTTGAATTAACAAATTTTAGCACTTTATAAGTACACAATTATATTCAGCAAATTGAGAGCTTGATTACACATCATACTTACTATACTTACTGTGTCATAAGAAAAGTTCCAAAGGCTTTTATCCAACAAGTTTATTAATTAACTTGAGTAAATAATATGCATCAAAACAACAGAATATTAGAAAGTTAGCCCAGAATGAGACCATCTGCAATTTGTTAAATTCATTCTTTAAAAAATAATAATAATAAATTGGGTTTCAGTAATGTCTTGGATCATAAATATTGTTCAAAGAAAGGGCCATAATAAGGCAAATTTACCTACTAAATTGAACTATAAATTTCAATAACTACTGAAGTATCTCCAAGAATGACAACTCAAAGAAAGATGATCTGCAGCAGAACTGGATTTAATTAAAAGAGTATGCACACTGAATTTCAATACAGGCAGCCCAGGAAAGTGGGGTAGGCCATCATCTGTTATTTAATGCAATCTTAACTGGTTGAAGTCTCAAGCAATGGATTTGTGTCTGAATTTTCCAGGAAAAATTCACTGTGAGGACCAGTTATGGAATGCTGAGAATAAGCAGCTAGTTCTCACTCCAAAATCCTACAAACTTGCAATCATATTACAAATGCTACTATTCCTGGAGATGCTCCTATTTTCCATCTTTTGTATGTTGTAGAAAATTCATAGGTAAGTTTCTGTGCCTGGCTGATCCATTTGTTTGTACTCAGGAGGGTGTTACCAGATTTTCATTCTAACTTACATATTCAGTCCTATGTGGCATTTGTAATTTGAAAGTTGATGAACTGGAGAAATGAGTACATTCACAGTTAGACATCCTTCTTACATTGTGAGAGGAAACATGTTTCATAATTTATGCTTTATTTCTGATTTATCTTTAGAACACCTCTCTGTGGCCCTCATTACGATACAAAATTCACAGAGCAACACTGCAGGCTTACAAAACAGGAATTTGGCAAGAATTAAATACTGCCTTCTCATATCACAAAGAAAATTATATGCAAGATCATTTGTAAAAGAAATGTAAAGATGAGAGAATCCAGAATGAAAATTCAAAATCTGATTCCTAACCTACAGCCTTCAGGCCTCTGTGCTGCTTCCTAGGATCTGGAGAAGATGCAACCTTAAAAGTAAAATAAATAATCCATCCTCCCCGCCCCCCACCCCGCCCCTGCCCAGGAATGAGAATGTTATAGCAGAGATATAAATTAATGTCAATATGGATTAAAGTTTAATAAGGGGCATGAGACTAGTGTAAAATATTGTGGGATCATGGAGATGGAAATGTAAGTGTCAGGGAGACTCAAAGAGGGCTTTGAGCAAATAGAGATGTTTGAACTAGATTTTACAGTTGAGGAATTACAAATGGCAAGAAAGAGAGAGACTTGCAACCTGGGCTGATGGAAAACCATGAGTAAAACACCAAAGTAGGAAAATGAAAACTGTCATTTACATACCAAGAAAAGCAAGTTCCAATGATGTTTGTGAAGAACTTTGAGTGTAATGTGAAGAAATTGGACTTTAGCCTTAAGGAAATCAGAGGCCCTTGAAGTTCATGCTTGGAATTTTAAAAGATCCCTGTAGAAGAGGGGAAAGTATGGGGAAATAACTGGAATGAGAAAAGGAAAAAAAAAAAAAAAGAAACTGAGGGCAAATAAAATAAGGGCTTGTTGTTTTAGTAAACAAAGATAAAGAGCACTTGTGTAGTACTGGAAATTCTAGCCAGAGAAAGTAGGAAAGAAAAAAATTATAAAAGATAATCAAATTGGAAGAAAAGAAGTAAAATCATTTCTGTTTGCAGGGGATATGCCTTATATGTAAAAAACCTTGATGATTACACACATACACACACACACACACACACACATTGTTAGAACTGTTAATAACAGGACACAAAGTCAGCACACAAAAATGACATGCATTTCTATACATCCAAAATGAACAATCTGAAAATAAATTATAAAAACAATTCCATTTACAATAGTATCAAAAAGAATAAAATACTTAGATATTAACCAAGAAGGTCAAAGACTTGTACTATGAAAACTATAAAACTTTGCTGAAAGAAATTAAAGAAGACATAAACAAATTGAAACACATCCTATGTTCATAGAATAAACAACATAATATTATTAAAATGTCAATACTACCTAAAGTCACCCACAGATTCAGTGCAATCCCCGTCAAAATCCCAATAAAATTTTTTGTATAAATAGAAAAAAAATCCTAAAATTCATATAGAATCTCAAGGGACCCCAAATAGCCAAAACAATCTTGAAAGAGAACAAAACTGGAGGACTCATACTTCTGATTTCAAAATAGACTACAAAACCACAGTGATTAAAGCAATGTGGAGGGCTGCCTGGGTAGCTCAGTGGGTTAAGCCTCTGCCTCTGGCTCAGGTCATGATCTCAGGGTCCTGGGATCAAGCCCCACATCGGGCTTTCTGCTCAGCAGGGAGCCTGTTTTCTCCCTCTCTCTGTCTGCCTCTCTGCCTACTTGTGATCTCTCTCTCTGTCAAATAAATAAATAAATATAATCTTAAAAATAAAAAAAACAATGCGGAACTGGCATAAAGACACATATAAACTGATGGAATAGAATAGAGAGCCCAGAAATAAACCCTCACATATATATAAAGTCAAGTGATTTTTGACATGGGTGCCAAAAGCAGTATTTTCAACAAATGGTTTCAGGAAAACTAGATACTCACATGCAAAAGAATGAAGGTAGACCCTTACCTAACACCATATATGAAAAATAACTCAAAATGGGTCTAAGTTCTAAATATAAGAACTAAAACAAGAAGGTTTTTGAAGAAAAAAAAACACAAGACAAAATTTCCTGACATTGAATTTGACAGTTTCTTGGCTATGACACCAAAGGCATAGGTAACAAAAGAAAAGTTAGGCAAACTGGACACCATGGGTATTTAAAAATTTATGCATCTAAAGACACTATCAGAGTGAAAAGGCAAACCACAGAATGGGAGAAAATACTTGTAAATTACATATCTGATAAAGGATTAACATCCAGACTTTATAAAAAGCCCTTAAAAACAAAAATAAACAACAAAATGAACAATCTAATTTTAAAAAGGGTAAATGACCTGAATATACATTTCTCAAAAAAAGATAACAAATGCTACCTCATATTCATTAGATGGCTACCATTAAAAATATAGAAAACAAATGTTCTCGAAGATGTAGAAAAATTGGAGCCCTCGTGTTACTACTGATGGGAATATAAAATGATGTAGGCACTGTGGAAAACATCCCCCTTTCTCTCTGCCTGCTCTCTCCCTACTTGTGTTCTCTGTCAAATAAATAAAGTCTTAAAAAGAAAAGAAAAGAAAAGAAAACAGTACAGACGCATCTCAAAACATTAAAAATAGAATTACCATATGATCCAGCAATTTCATTCCTGGGTATATGCCCAAAATAATTGAAAGTAGGGTCTTGAATAATAAGTATTCATCCATGTTCACAGCAGCATTATTCACAGTGGCTAAAACATGGAAGCAATTCAAATGCCCATTGAGGAATGAATGGGTAAACAAAATATAGCAATACATACAATGAAATACTATTCAGCCTAAAAAATGAGAAAGAAACTAACACATGCTACAACATAAATGAACCTTGAGGACATTATGCTAAATGTAACAAGCCGGTCTCAAAAAAGATGGATACTGTATGTGAGATAATAAAGTATATACATATTGGTATTTGCCATTCCTGGTACGGAGTTCCTAAAACACTTGTAAAATCCCAAGTGATAAGAGCACTAGGAGCATCTCTTGTTCTAATACTCATTTTTGACCCTCCCTTACATAGAAGTCCCAAAGCCTTGTAGATTCTTAAGTGATAAAGCATCTGGGAGCATCTTTTGTTTTAATGAGTTGGCTCTCGGTGCTCCACTGGATGGCTCCTGAATGGTGCTGATCATCACAAAGACAATGTCATGATTAGAAACTTGGAATTTTCAGCTCCATCATCCATTCTCCAGAGACAGAAGAAAGACTGAAATTGGGATTAATAACCGATCATGTCTACGTGAGAAAGCATCCATGAAATCTCAACAGTACAGGGTTCAGGGAGTTTCAAGGTGGGCAGACACATGCACCTCCATGTGATCAGCACCAACTCAATGCTGACAGAAGATCCAGCACCCGGGACTCTCCTAAACCTTGCTCTGTGTGACAATTCATCTGGCTGTTCATCCGTATCCTTTATCACAATTTTTAATAAACTGGTACACATGTTTTGCTTAGTTCTATGAGATTCTCTAGCAAATTAATTAAACCCAAGACAAGCATCACTGGAACCTCCAATCTGTTTGGTTGGTTAGAAACATATTTGATAAGCATCTGAAGTATATGTGTGTTGGGGAGTGATGTGTACTGTGGGACTATGCCCTTTACCTGTGAGATATGATGCCATCTCCAGTAGACAGTCTCAGAATTGAGTTAAATTGTAGGGCCCCCAGCTGGTGTCTCAGAAAAAGGTTTGGTGGGATGTGCAGGAAAACCACCCCCCACATACACACACACTGTAGCTGGACCTTAGAACCTTTACACAATATGACTTCCCTTATGTGAGATAAATCACAGAGACAGAAAGTAGAATGGTGGTTGCTAGGGGCTGGGGGTGGGTGAGAAGGACAGTTATTATTTAGTGTGTATAGTTTCAGTTTTACAAGATGAAGAGTTCTGGAAGTGGATCATGATGATGGTTGCACAATATTAGGAATGTATTTAATATTACTGCATTGTACATTTAAAAATGGTTAAGATGGCAAATTGTATGTTATATGTATTTAGCGCAATTAAAATATTTTTTAAGATAAAGAACACTTGAACCAAGGTGTTGGCTATGAGAATAAAGAAGAGGCAATGAATTTGAAAAAAATTGTTTGGATACAGAGTTCTCAGTTAAGGAAGAGTATGGTTTAATGATTAAGTAGAGTCAAGGTTATCCCAACTCTGCTATTGATGAGCCACATAGTCTTGCAGAAGTTTCATGTATTAGAACTACATTTCCAGAATTCTGCCAAAATTTGATATCAGGACATACTCCATTAAAGGATATTTGCTCTATATGAACATGCTCTGTAAAAACAGAAGCAACTAACTTCTTTTTAAGTTGAAAATAATGATGATTGATTAGGTTGAATCTCTTTAAAGTGGGTACATTAAAAATGACTTTACATATATTGGATAATAGTAGGAATTTTATAACATGAAACATTAATTTTTATCTCTTGAGAATATAAGATGCAAGACTGTATAACTTAGTATAGAGAATCATATACTTGTTATACTAATACCTTTGTGTATTAATCCACACAAGATAAATTCTCTACTGGAATGTGATATTGCATAACACGCTTCGTGATTGATCGAATGATAAAATATTTTCAATCTAAATGATGAATGTTACCTGCAATCATTCAAATTCAAAATTATATAACTGATTCATAGTTGTAATGATAATTATTGTTTTCTTTTATAGCACTGAATATTTCAGCAAGACTTTGTGGTGCAAGGGAAAGGTATAACTATATTCTTCAAATTAGAGAGCCATCTCAATACCACTTATGTAATATCATATCCCTACCGCTTTTAAATGTCAGCTCTGTAATGAAATAAATTATTTTATATGTTTATGTATGAATAACACTGGGTTTCAGGGAGACTAAGAAAGAGTTATCTAGTCATTTTGGATAAACATGCTTTTGGTTCATCACAAATATGTAATTACTACAGTGTTATTTGTGCATGGCAGGTCAAAAATTTCCATCAACAGGTACATTAGTCTGAAAATTTACAGATTCACAGACATGATGTAGCTAATGCTCCCTGTATACCAACACTTTGTTGCAAATTTAATCATCTAAATTTGAAAGTTAGTATATCTTCAAGATCATAGTGTATTACTATAGCTATATTTTTTTAGTCATTAAAGGAGAAAAATCTGAAAAATGGAAAAGACACATTCAAGCTTGTTGTTTGTTAATTTCATAAACTGCAGTTATAATAATAACCTAAAGAAGTAATTAATAGTATATTGCTTGCACTTGTTCGATACAAGAACTTGTAAGGAAAAAAGATTTCATACACCCAACACACCAAGATGATGGTTGTTACTATTTTCTGCAAACATCATATTGGCTTCCCTCTTGATTTCTTTGAGGATTAGTTTAACTTTAATGACCGGAAGGTCTTCATGTGAAAGACCATAAAAGATAAAAATTGAGAGACTCCAGATAACCCTCAAAAAAAAAAAAAAAGGTAAAAAAAATTATGACTTGAAAATCTTAGTATGGACCTGGATATTGCTCCACTCTTTTTTGTTTCTTTTCATACCTAAGCTACACAACAGTTCATTATATTTCAGTTTTCCCTTTATATGAGTGACCTCCTGGCATTGATGATCTGCATGTCACTGAGATATTAGTGAATGTGAACACTACATTAAAATGGCCTGTATTGATTCCCTCAGGATTGTGAGGAAAATTTCTTTTGAAAAAATTATAACACTATACATGTTTACTATGGGAATTATGGGATAATGATATGTAAAACCCATGAATTCATGTTTTTTCTAATACTCTGAGATCTCATATGTTCTTTTAAATTCTTATTATTTTGGAGGCACGTGGTGACTCAGTTGGTTGAGCATCTGCCTTTAGCTCAGGTCATAATCCCAGGGTCCTGAGATCGAGTTCCATATTGGGCTTTCTGCACAGTGGAGAGCCTGCTTCTCCCTCTTTCTCTCCCTGCTGCTCCCCCTGCTTGTGCTCTCTCTCTCTGTCAAATAAATAAGTAATATCTTTTAAACAAACAAATAAACAAACATTCTTATTATTTTTAGAGCATCCCAGAGAAAAGGTTTATATTTCTATAAAATCATTTCTCAGATAATTTTTTAAAGAAAAGTTTCAAAAAAGCAGTAAGTAAACAGAAGCACATTAGCACATTACCCCTGCACCCCTAAACCAAAAGTTTAAAGAGAGGGAATTAGGACTTGAAATTTTCCAAAGTCAATGTGTCTTTTAGTATTTGGCTGAAGTTGGATAAAAAAAGTTCACAGAAATCAATTGCTGGTAAAAAATAAAAATATAAAAACAAAATGAAAGGTATCAACAAGTCAAAAAGAAATGAGTCCAAGTCTAGCCATGGCAATCCCTATTTATCATAGACGTGTAATTACTTCAGAACATGTAATGATGGTATGAGAAAGAGAGGCCAGATTACTAGGGGTTTATTGTGTGGAAGAGTAAGGTTAACACAAAAAAGTTCTAAAAATAACCTCATAATGTTTCACATGTGTTTGAGTTTATTTTAGTTTCTTTTATGCAAGTAAAAATAATAGTGTATCTTCTCCAAAATATATAAGACATTTAGAATAATGTTTATTTCTTGAACAACTACTGTGAACACCTTCTGTGAACCAGTCTACATGTTAGTACCCCAGAAGTGTAAAGCAGAACTCTGTAGAGTGTATAGAAATCCAACTACCCACGCCAAGAGGATTTAATGAGTTGACATGAAAAGGTAAGGATAGAAGAAGGGGCAGTGATAGATCTAGTCTCCAGACATCTGAGTCCCAGGTAATAAATCCCTGAAGATGTCCCATCTCTTCTCTCTGTTTCTCCCTATGTATTGCCTTTATGCTTTAAGGGCAGAAACTCCATAAGGACCAACTCATTGTTTCAAATAGTCCAAGGCTTACATCCTCCACAACCTCACAAAGAGGATAGAGCTATCCTGTAATGGCATCATTAAAAAAAAAAAAATAGAAAGGGCTCTCATTTCCCAGTTCTGTTTGTTTGTTTTTGAAGATGTTATTGGTTTTATTAAGCAATTTATATATTGGGCAGCATCCTATCCAACAAGTAGATAGATGCTCCTGGTTTCCCAGTTTTAGTCACATGCTATCACAGACTATGACCTCAGCACCAGGGTACAATGATTGGTCCATCTGTCTTGCCATCACGGGAACAAGAAGCCTGTGCTGGTCAACACAAAACACATGGAGAAATAATAATTTCCCAAAGAAGCACATATATTATTATCAGAAGTGAAGATGCCCACCACAAAGGGGAAATGGGGCAATGATCAAATGCAGGAGGCTTGAGGCACTCACAATCAAGTATTAAATTCAATAAAAACAAGCTATAATGATGTAATATGAGTGCTATATCAAAAGGATGTGCAAAGGCCTGTTGGACAAAGACATGACAAATGTCAGCCATACTAAAGATGGTAGTTGTCTGGGAAGGATTTCCAAAAAGGTCAGAACAGCATCTTGACTGATTAAAAAGAACTTAGCATGTGAAGGGAAGCGAGGTCATTCTCAGTAAAGTTGTTGAACTAGAGACTGAGAAAACATGGAGAATAGAACTGTACATTTGGAGATCAGGGAGTGTTCCAGCATTGTTTAAGTAAAGGGACAATAAAGATAGGAGGCAAATTGAAGGATAGGATTCTAAAAATAGGTTGAAATCACATTGTAGAGGCCCTTAAATGTTGTGGTCATGATTTCAGATACTGTGAGACCTGCCGGACATTCTAGCTGTCAGTCAGCTAGTCAGATGTCACACATGTGGTAAGCCAAGTACCCTAAGAGGAATAAATGGGGAGGCCCACAAGGCCAACGGGATTGACAGTAGCACTTCCTCTCATTTATTCACATTGAGAGTAAGGCCACATATTGCAATGGACATGTATCCATATCAGTGCACACTTTTGTCTAGATTTAGCTACCCTAATTCTCACAAGTCTTTTTATCATTATTCTATGAACTATTTGTTGTTGTTGTTGTTGTTGTTGTTTTTAAGATATTACTTATTTACTTGTTTGACATAGAGAGAGAGAGAGATCACAAGTAGGCAGAGAGGTAGGCAGAGAGAGGGGGAAGCAGGCTCCCTGCTGAACAGAGAGCCCGATGCAGGGCTCGATCCCAGGACCCTGAGATCATGACCTGAGCGGAAGGCAGAGGCTTAACCAACTGAGCCACCCAGGCACCTCTTGTTGTTGTTTACTAACAGTGTATGATTAAGCAGGTGGCTCAGAACAACACCAGTTTTTTAGTTATTATCTCATAGTTTTCACGGGTCAGGAGTCTGTGCATGGTTTAGATGGATTTTTTGCTTGGGTCTCAGATGGCTGCAAAGTGGTGGCTGGGACGTTCATCCCATGGGAGTCTTGCTGTCTTCTTCCAAACTCATTCAAGTTGTTGGCAAAGTTCTGTTCCTTTAGTTATAGAACCCATGGCAGCTTCTGTCTTCTTCGAGACCAGCAAGAGAAAAATCTCAAGCTTCAGAGCAACTTCCTGTAAGGGCTGCTTCCTGATTAAGCCAGGGCTATCCAGATAGTCTTCCTTTTGATTAATTTAAAATAATCAGACTGGGGACCTTAATGGAAACTTCAAAATTTATTTGCCATGTGGGGCACCTGGGTGGTTCAGTCAGTTAAGCATCTTCCTTTGGCTCAGGTCATGATCTCAGGGTCCTGCGGTCTAGCCCTCGTTGGGCTCCCTGGTCAGTGGGGAGTCTTCTTACCCTTTTCCCTCCTGCTTTTGCCCTTCCCTTCCACTCATATTTTCTCTCTCTCTCCCTCTCTCTCTCTAGCAAATAAAATCTTTTTAAAAAATCCATTTGCCATGTGACATAATATAAACACAGGAATGAAATCTGTCATATCATGGTTCCACCCACACTCAAGAGAAGGGATTTTTTTTTTTTAAGATTTTATTCATTTATTTGACACAGAGAGAGAGATCACAAGTAGACAGAAAGGCAGGCAGAGAGAGAGGGAGAAGCAGGCTCCCCACTGAGGAGAGATCCCGATGCGGGGCTCGATCCCAGGACCCGGAGATCATGACCTGAGTCAAAGGCAGAGACTCAACCCACTAAGCCACCCAGGCGCCCCCAAGAGAAGGAATTTTATACAAGGCATGCGCACCAGGGAGTAGGAATTTTGGGAGCCATTTCATAATTCTTGCCTACCCAGTCTTGTTAAACATTCCTGCAAAGAAACTGTGGTAGGCCAAATGAGGTGCTCCCTCCTCACCCCCAAGATACCTCTGTCCCTATCTCTGAAACCAGTGACTGTTCCCTTATATGGCAAAAAAAGGAGACTTTGTAGCTGTGGTTAAATTAAGGATTCTAATATAAGTAAATTAGCTGTGATTAGCAGGGTAGGCCCTAAATGCAGCCGCCTGTGTCCTAATAGAAGGGAGTTAGAGGAAAATTTGATATAGACAGAAGAGAAGGCCACATCCTCATGAAAGCAGAGAGTTTGTGATTTCAAGCAAGTATTGCCGGAAGCCAGCAGAAGCTTGAAGAGGCAGGGAAAGGACTTGTCCTCCAGAGCATGCCTCCCGAGGGAGTGCAGATCTTGCCAACACCTCGATTTCAGCCCGGTGAAAATATTTTCAGACATCTGGCCTCCAGAATTGTGAGAAAATAAAGTCCTGTTCTTTTAAGCCACCACATTCCTGGTCGTTGGTTGCACCAACCGTAAGAGACCAAAACAGCAGGGCTGTCACATTCAACATTGGACCCAGCTCTTTGTCAGCAACTTTGTAAATTAAAATGAAGGTTGCAAGCAGGTGTGATAGAGTCAGACCAAAAAAGAGGGAAAAAAAAACATATCAAGAGGACTGTTTGATACCTCAATTATTAAAATGGACTTGACCCTAGGTATATATTATAGCCTGAATATCAAAACAGATCCACTCTGATCAGCAAAACTTTATTTATTTCATCTTGATCATAAACTCTTCTTAAGTTTATTTTTAGATGTTTATAATGTAAGTAGTATATGACAACTTGGCAGTCCATGGATATTACACATAAGTAATTAAATATATATATTTCTGTGATGCATACTTAATTTTTAAATTTTTAATTTTTTTACTGTTAGGAGTTTGAAGGCCATATCCATAAAAAATGAGAAGCTCCTGGAGGTCGTGGGCTTGTCATGATAGTGTTTAGATTTTAGGAAAAAAAAAATGGGGTAGTAGTGTAGAAAGTAGGGGGTGAAGATCGAAAGCAGGGAGAATCCCACGACATCACTCACACTGTTATGGAAAAATGTAGCCCATCTTGTGTTTAATATTGTTAATAATATATTAAGCAACATAAAGGATAACCAAGTGTGTGGCAATCTCTGTGGCTTTGTGGGAATCCTATAGTAATTCTCTAGGGTAGATGCTGTTTTGATCTCATTTTATAAAGTTATATACTCAACAAATATTACTGAGCATTTACTATGGCCTTAATACTTTATTAAGGATTGAGGAGGAAATCTAGCTGAAGTTGGGGTCAAGGACCCTTCCTAGGCCACGCAACTTCTAGAGGCTGAGCTGGGACTACACTCACATCTGTCTGACGCCTAATTTTGAAGAGCAGAGAGAAGAGCAGAAGAAAAGGAAAAGCAAGTCACGAAATAACAGCATTATCATAACTGCTTTAAATCAATGATCTACCTCCTGCCTGCAGGCACTTGATGTAAGAAAAGCAACAAAGCCATGATAAACTCTAAAAGATGTTCATTGGGTGTCTCAAACTATTCTGAAAGCAATAGCAGCATTTCAAGGTCCTTTGGATATCCTGGAATTATAGCTTTGACTTATACTAATGGGCCACTAAGAAAGAAAGAGAAAGAGAGGAAGGGAGGAAGAGAGGGAGAAAGGAAGAAAGGAAGGAAAAGAAAGGGAAAAAAGAAAGGCCATCACATTCAAATATAACAGTTTTTTGTGCAACTTTTCTCAACCATAGTAAGTTGATTTCTAATTATATGATTAGAAGCTAACCTGATTTGCTTTTTCTGGGATAAGTAATTTAAACCTCACTTTGCTACATAAAATGGAATTCACTGTTGGATTAAAATTGTGTCATAAATATTCCTAAAGCCGGAAATGACCTTGAATGTTCATCTTGTTCATCATTCTACTTCCATCCTTTTACCTAGATCTGTAGGGCAGATCTGAATAAAGAGTATCCTAATCTTGTACCCTATGTATGATATATTCCAACATAATTAACTACAACATATTTATTGAGAACTAATGTGCTAGGCACAATGTCTTAAAAAAAAAAAAAAACTCCCTTGGTAGTTCTTTCTTATTCTTTAAACATATTTAATTATGTTTGACATTAGAAAGAAGTGATCCTGAACTCTTTTATTAAGTTTTATTATTTTCCTTAAAAAAAAATTCACTCCTTCAGCTGCCCTCCATCTTCAGTTTCAGACAAATAACATTCAGTAAATCATGATCCCACATTGTAACCACTATCAAATGAAGATCATTAATTACCTGTGTGCTCTCAACTAAAGCAGAATACAGAATTTATATAATTACCAGGATAATTCAAGCTAAGAAAAATATTTTGCTGCATTGTGAGACCTCTCCCTAACATGCTGATTATATTTGGGAGAAGATGGGTCGGTTTAACCCGAATGCTCTTGAATATTTCCCTAATCAAAGAGAACTGAGTTCCCAGTGGCTCTGTAACACACCAAGGCCAGGTTACTTCACCCTGAGATCAAATACCATCTCTCACTTCAGATGACTACTAGGTCAAATAATCTGAGGTCTTGGTGATTTTTTTAAGATCTTATATTTGTATAAATTGTGTATATAGTTCATTTCTTGGTTATTATTTCATTTTTCACTTATTTGACATCTATTTCTCCATAACAGACAATCCTTAGTCCAAGATCTGCTAACGCATTGCATGTTTGCGACCCGAGCAACAACAACGGCAACAACAGCATCCCCTTAACAGTTATAATTATACCATCAATAATGAAGGGTTCCATTAACTAATTCATCACTGTACAATTTTGCTTTGAATTCACTTAAACGTTATAATCCTATGGAATAGGTTTTCTTTTACACATGAAGAGACTGAAACTCAGGGAAGTCTAGGATATTATTCTGGGTTCTAAAGAAGCAGCTTCCAAGGTGGTATTAAATGTGCAAAAAATTTACTAGAGAAAACATTTGTGTGGGAGGAAAGATGAAGGGAGGGGAAGGAGGAAGACCGCAATCCAAGTTAGACCCAGAATGAAGGAGGGGTGGGTGGGAGAGGTGCGTGGATGAAAGCATCGTAGACTCCCGAAGTCTAAGAAGTTTGGCAAAATTTGGGGGAGCCCTTGAGCCAAAGTTATTAACAAAAGAGAATGGGTCAGCTAAAGATGTCTGCCACTTTCAGTCATAGGCCTAAGCCGCTGTGGAAGGCATGGCCTCAACCCAAACACAGGAAGGGATTTCAAATCCAGTAGCCAGGGCCGGAGTAGTCAATTATGCTCTCCATAGTTCTGGGAGGTGCAATTCTTATGCCAGCCACCGCTACGTCAGCAGAGAAGCTGAAATTCAACCTGGCATATTCCTGACTCCAAACACCATTCCCTTTACTGGTAAGCTATATATATATATTTTTTTCCTTGATTTATTTATTTATTTATTTATTTAACATTTTCCCAGCTTTATTAAGTCATGACTGGCAAATTGTATATGAAAAAAATCATATAGTCAAAGGATATAAATTTTGTTATACGAAAAGTTCTGGGGTCCACTGTATAGCAATGGGATTAAGGTTAAAAATACTGTATTACATCCTTGAAATTTGTTAAGAGAATAGATCTTAAGGGTTCTCTACCCCCCACACACAGGCACACAAGTAAGGAAAAGTATATGAGGAGATCCATGTGTGAATTAACTTAAGTGTGGTATTCATTTCATAAGATGTACGTACATGAAATCATCACACTATAGACCTTAAAAAATCATGTTGTACAATCTTTATTGGGTTTTATATGTCCTAATAATATTCACATGTTTTGAAATGACATCTTGATATTGACAAGGTAGATATGGCAATAGTTCTGAATCAGCCAATACAGAAAGAAAAAAAAAAGGATACAAATACATGATTATAAAACACAGATGCTTTTTCTTAAGGTATCAGACACACAAAGATTCAAGGTAAAGTGAGAATTTGAAAATCAAGGTTGTTTGTCTTCCCACAGAATAGATAAAAGCGATCACAACAGGTAGGGAAGATGGGAGGAAGCCAAGTAGATGGCAGAGGATGAATTTACAAAGTTGCCACATTTATGACCTTTGCATGTTCTCTCAATTTTGGTACTACTCTTTTCAACATTTAAAATTGGAATTAGCAGTTTTTGCTTGCTTTTAAAAATATGCTTTGCAGGGGTGCCTGGGTGGCTCTGTGTGTTAAGTCTCTGCCTTCTGTTCCGGTCATGATCTCAGGGTCCTGGGATCGAGCCCCTCATCTTGCTTTCTGCTCAGCAGGGAGCCTGCTTCTCTCTCTCTGCCTGCCTCTCTGCCTAGTTATGATCTCTCTCTTCTCTCATTCTCATTCTCTCTCTCTGTGTGTGTTAAATAAATAAATAAAATCTTTTAAAAAAGTATGCTTTGCCATTTTTCTTTTTCACAGTGAGTAAATCATTTTCAGTATCTTGAGAATGGTAAACTATGGAAAGAACCTAGATGTCCATCCACAGATGAATGGATCAAGAAGATGTGGTATATATACACAATGGAATACTATGCAGCCATCAAAAGAAATGAAGTCTTGCCATTTGCGACAACATGGATGGAACTAGAGCGTATCATGCTTAGCGAAATAAGTCAAGCAGAGAAAGACAACTATCATATGATCTCCCTGATATGAGGAAGTGGTGATGCAACATGGAGGCTTAAGTGGGTAGGAGAAGAATAAATGAAACAAGATGGGATTGGGAGGGAGACAAACCATAAGTGACTCTTAATCTCACAAAACAAACTGAGGGTTGCTGGGGGGAGGGGGTTGGGGAGAAGGGGGTGGGATTATGGACATTGGGGAGGGTATGTGCTTTGGTGAGTGCTGTGAAGTGTGTAAACCTGGTGATTCACAGACCTGTACCCCTGGGGATAAAATATATGTTTATAAAAAATAAAAAGTTAAAGCCTAAAAAAAAAAAAAAAAAAAAGTAATTTAATAATATAGTTCAACCTCTACAATATAGTTTATTTGTCATCATAAATGATGGTTTTTAAACCCCAAGCACCGCTCTCACATAGAAAGGCTTTATTATTTTACGCTGGACTTTGGGTCAATTTAGCAGATTTTACACAGGGAATAAAATGAATCATAGCGCAAAGTTATGCTCCTTTCTAAACCAAATCTTCAGATATTTCTACTGGGCTCTTAGAATCTTTCTGAAATATTTCGATGTGGTTGTGGGAGATGACTGGCTGCTTTTTCTTTGCCCTTCCCTGACTCACCCATCAGTATCTCATTATCCTACAGCTTTTTAACAAGGTCACCCTCTCTGAAGACTGGTGAATCAGTAACGATTGTAGTGCATCAGAATTACCCTCAAATTCAACAGTTTTAACACCAAACCTTCATTTTCTAATTTCTATGCTTGTGAGTTGACTCTACTGATCTAGGCTAATCTGGGCTGAACTCATTTATAGACCTGCCACTTAGAGAAGGGCCTTTGCTATAGGGCCGGCCCGATGGGGCAGCATAGCAGGGCAGCTGCACTTTATGCCTCTCTCTTCCTTGGTCCTGGGTCTAGCTGGAGCATGTCTTTCTCAGGTGATGGCAGATGGCAGACACACAAAGCCCCTTAACATCCACACTCAGAACAGGCTCATACCACTGGTCAAAACTAGTCACACAGTCGAACAACCCTTGTGAAAGTCAAAGGCTGGGAAATTATACTATATTACTTTCATGGAAAACAAACAAACAAACAAACAAACAAGCAAAAAACAGGTAAGTCACATAGCCAAGGATGTGGACTCAAGAAAAAAAAAAAAAAAAGAACTAGGTGTCATTGATGAGAAATACTACAAATGGGGGTCCTATCTTATCTTTGCTTTACTATTATGTTGAGTAACTATCGAGATAATTTTGTGCAAGACACTTTTTTGGCATTCAGGTGGTGGCTTTTAATTTAATAGGGGAAGTAGAAAAGAAAGTATATTATTTTCTACTTTATGGTCTGACCACCTCTTCTTCATGAAACTTATGTAATGGTAGGTCTTTCTTTTGCCTCAATCTTCTCTCTCTCCCTTCTGTCTGTGGGTGGTACCTTCCACTCTCATAGCTTTCGAAAAACAAAAATCTGATCATGTTATTCCCAAAGATACACACAGGTACACACACACACACACACACACACACACACACACACACACAGAATTTTGAGGCTTCCTACCGACCTACGGACCTTGACATGCTGGCCTTATTCTCCACTATCCCCCTTCCCCCACTCCCTAGGTTCTCTGTGCTCTGCCTATGCTGGCCTTCTTTCTTTTTGTGTTCCTCGCAAACTGCGAAGAATCTCCTGCCTCGGGGCTCTTGTACACTTAGACATGAAGTCAGCTTCTACACATCTCCTCTTCAGAGAAATCCACTCTTACCACCTAAACTGAAAGAAGTACTCTCTGCCAGTCATTCATTTTGATATTACCTGTTTTTATTGTCTCCACATTACTTACCTCTATTTAAAATTGTCTTATTTATTTTTGTTGTTTATTGTCTGTCTCCCTCATTAAGAATAGCATTTTCATGAGAGTAGGAACTTTGCCTGTTGTCCTAGCTGTGTCCTCGCAGTCTTAATGGTGACTGTACATGGTAGGCACTCATAAATATTTGATAAATGATGAATGAATGACTCAATTTTTTGATGATTTAGTCCAACTTTCTCTGGGGCTCTAGGCTATTATACCCATCTATGATCACGTGTCCTATGGGTATCATACTCAACACTGACAACCCTGAACTGATCCCTTTTCTCTCCAAATCTGCCCTTTGACCGGTGCACTCTGTGGTTGTAAATGGTAGAAACTCCATTCAGTCGCTCATGTCAGAAATCTGTAGTTTTTCTTGCCTCCTTCCACTTATTTATCCTTCACATAAAATTTTTAACAAGTGTTACTTGTTTTAATTTTAAAAATGTATCATGAGGCTCCTGGTGGCTCAGTCAGTTAAGTGCTAACTCTTGATTTCAGCTCAGGTCATGATGTCAGGGTTGTAGGATTGGCCCCTGAGTTGGGCTCTCCTCTCTGCTCCCACACATTCATGCTCTCTCTCTCTCAAATAAGTAAATAAATCTTAAAATTATTTACCAGAATGATCCACATTTCCTGTCTCACTGCCTGCTACCACCATCATCACTCTGCAATAGTTTTCTTATTGATCTCCCTGCTCCCCAGCTTGGTCCCATATTAAATTTGTGACTTTATACACACTTCCTAACTTCACAGTGCTTCAGTTTCCTCATCTCTCAAATTGGGTTAACCTCTTAGAGTCATTGTGGTCGCTTAAATAGAATCGATTAAAACTGATTTAGAATCTCAGAATGGGATCATTTAGAAATAATCTTTGCTGATGTAATCAAGATCACGTCACAGTGGATTACAGTGTGATTAGTATTTATTCGTTTATTTATTTATTTATTTTTAAAATATTTTTTTTTTTTAATTTTAGGGGGGGGAGCAGAGGAGGAGAGAAAGAGAGAGAGAAAGGAGGAGACTCCCCTCTGAGTGTGGAATCCAGCCTGAGGCTGGATTCCACAACCTTGAGATCATGACCTGAGCATAAACCGAGAGTCAGGGGCTCAACAGACTGAGCCACCCAGGTCCCCCCAAAAGAGAGAAATTTAGACAGAGGGATAGATAGAGAAAAGAAAATGTGAGATACATGAGGGAAGGCCATATGAAGAGGAAGGCAGATATCAGACTGGTAGATCTACAAGTGAGGGAACACCAAGGATTGTCAGCAACCACCAAAAGTTAGGAAGAGTCAAGGAAGGATTCTCCCCTAGAGCCTGCAAAGACAGCGAGCATGACCTTGTCAACATCTTGATTTCAGACTTCTAGCCAAGAACTGTGAAAGAATAGATGTCTGTTATTCTAAACCATCCATTTTGTGATGATTTGTTGCAGCAGCCCTAGGAAACTAATATAGTTGTTTCGAGGATTAAGCAGGATAATTTATAGCTGTGCCTGCAGTAAGCATGCAGTAAAAATTATTTCGTTTGCATCATCACTATGAATCTAGATTGAGACTCTTAAAATGTAGACATAAACAGGGAACCTCCCTACTTAAAACTTTGTAGATATTCTTCATTCCTCACAGGATAGAGTCCAAAACCTTAAATTCATTCAAAATGCCCTGAACAAAATCTAACCATGTACCCACCTCAGTTTGCTTCTTGCTCCTATATTCTTTCTTCTCCAGCTATCCAGACATCCTTTCAAATCCTTGATCTCTCTTATCTCCAGGCATTCTAAGATGCTATTCTTCTGTCTGGAGTATTCTTCCTTTCCCTTTCCAGAATACTCTCCTTTCGGTCTCTGTCTGGAGTCCTTTCAGGGAGGCTTTCCTGATTAGGAGACACTCCTCTGTCTTGCATCCCCGAGTACCTCCACTTGTATCATCTGCTACTTTCATCACACTTGTGAATGTTCATTTGTATTCCTAGTTACACAGTAAGCTCTGAAGGGACTGGCCACAATTGTCCTTCTCTTTGTGCTTAGCCAGGACCTGGCATAGGGTCAGCCCTAGCTTAAGAAACATATATTACCTAAAGAAGTGAATGAGGTTATTTAAATACAAAGTCACAAATATAGTAATAAACATACAACCATGACCCATAAAGGGTCAATAGACAGATCCACTATCAGATCACCTGGACAAACTAAGAGTCCTAGAACTTTACGGATAAGAAAGTTGTTAATATGCATTTATTTTGGCCTCTTCCTATATTTCATAAATGAGTAACCAGAAGCCCAGAGAGGTAAAACATTTGCTCCAAAGCTGAACAGCCACCAATGGTAAAACCAGAACCAAAATGCTTTTTTCTTTCCAAAAAGTCCTTCCAGAGCATTTTGCTGTTTTTACTAAAGAAAGAACAGGGCCAGGACATTTAAAAAATAAGTGAATTAGAGAAAGCAGAACTGAAGGGATGGACCTGGGGAGAACACTACACTCATTTATAGAGGACAGGAATAGGGAGTAGATGAGAGTATGCTCAAAAGCCTCCAGGATTGCCAAATAGGGTGATTAAAAAATGATAGGAAGTAGCTCAAATTCCTTAAGTGCAGTGAGAGAATGTGTAACTAAGGGAGGAGAAATTACATTCCTGCAGTGCAGCAAGTATGTAATCTGGGGAGGAGGAGAAGAGAAATTCCCTAAATTGAGATCCACCACAGAAGGAGCAGAAAATTCATGAAAGACCTACTATCTAGTAGTATCTACACTGGGAGCCCACAGAGTTAGTAGGAGAACAAGAGCCAGGAACTGACAGTGCAGTTTCACACAGATAACAGCAGCCCTGAGTGTACCGAGGTAAAGCAGGGATGCCAGTAGTCAGATCCTTTTATCCACCAAATACACCAATTTTAGGGTCCACACTGGTGTTAGGTTACCTTTTCCTCTGTCCCAGAATTTTGCCCATTTTTCCTATATTCTTTTCTGAGCGAAAGCCAGTCTTCCTATTCCCTGTACTTATAATTCTGGGTAAATAAAAATATATCCAGTCAACCAAACTGGAAAAGTCACAGATACCTGGATTCTCTGCTAGATTCAATCAGTCCCTAAATCCCAACTAAATTTCTAGCATGGACGAGAGGACCTTTCATGACTTGTTAGCTAACTTCCAACCCTCTCTCCCGAACTTTATCCTCATACACACTATACCCTAGAGCCAAACTGTTTTCTGAAATCTTCAGGTATTTTTTACATTTTCATATTTTTGCTCATTACTTATTCCTAGAAGAGCAAGGGTTAACCTACTTACTCAATTCTGAATTTTGCTAAAATAAATATTTGGGCTAAAATGATATATTCATATGCAATTTCTTTTTTAAAAGATTTTATTTATTCATGTGAGGCAGAGAGAGACAGAGAGAGAGAAAGAGCACGAGCAGGGGGTGAGAGGCAGAGGGAGAGGAAAAACAGATTTCCCGCTGAGCCGGAAGCCCAACATGGGGCTCCAACCCAGGACCCAGAGATCATGACCTGAGCTGAAGGCAGATGCTTAACCACCTGAGCCACCCTGGCACCCCTGCAATTTCAATATATTATGTAATTTTAACATATTTTCACATATAGAGAATATATAATATGTAATAAAGTAAATGGCTTGTGTAATTATGAAGTCTATATACATAACTTATATTCATTACCTCACTATATTTATGTGAAATTTTAGAGTTAGCAATTACATGCATATAAAACTCATCAAATGCCAATGACTGTTTAAATAATATTTAAAAGCAACTTCTTTGTAATCCTTTTGACAGAAGTAGTGATGATGATTAAGATAATTAAACATGGCCTCTGGGAGATGAATGCCTAAAAATCCATGTATGGCTTTTGGGGTAATTTTAAGAACTTATTCAGATCTGTTGGATAATGTAACAATTTCTTTTAAGACATGTGTTTAGTTATAGAAATTAGGCAATTCTGTACTTTATAACCTTCGAGTGATGGCTATTCCTTATTATGTGCTTTCACAAGCTCTTGCTTATAACTCTAGTATAATATTCACTTTGTTTTTTCTTTTTTAAGATTTTATTTATTTATTTGAGAAAGAGACACAGAGAGAGCAGGAATGTACATGAATGGTGGGAGGGGCAGAGAGAGAGAGAGAAGCAAACCCCTTGCTGAGGAAGAAGCCAGATGTAGGGCTTGATCTGAGGACCCTGGGATCATAACCTGAACCTAAGTCAGGAGCTTAACCAACTGAACCACCTAGGCACCCTGTTTTGCCTTTTATAATAACTATCAAGATAGACAAGATCCTAGAGGGTAAGAATAAATTTATCTGTAGGAACACAACTATTGTTTAACAAATCCACAAGATAACATATGAGGTTTTAGTTCTTTCAGTATGTTAGGACATATTTATCCTTAAACCAGTTTTACTGTCTACCTATCTCTCAAATTTATCCTGAAATTGTTATCTCCATGAATATTGAAGGTTAAACTGCTTCAATTACTTTCTAAATTATTACAATAACCTATAACTTGCCTTTCTTACCATCTCTCCTCTATACTGCTGCCTCTTTCCTACATAAATCTAATCATATCCCTCCCTGCTTGTCCTCATCTTATTAGTCAGAATTGTGACAGGAAATCGATGTCAAAAAAATGGGAGAATTGAGAGGAATTAGATGAAGGGACTGTCTTCAAAGAGGTGAACAAGATTAAAGTAATAGTAAAGACCCCAGGACTATCAACAGGAGAAAGTCCCTATCCTGAGGCATCCTAAAGAAAAAGGGGGAAAGAGCCTTTACTAAACCCTAGCAAGAGGCTGCAGCTACAGGCAATGACAGCCAGAGAAAACTGTGGTCCTCAGCAGAGGGATGAAGCCATCAGTACCCCCAGGTGATTTGGATCTGGTAGCAAAGAAGCAGAAGTAAGACAAGTAGTCTTGTGCAAGTGATTTATGAGGGAGTTCTCAAGGGAAAGAGAGTAAGGAGAGCTAAGGAGGCTAAGGGCAGAGTTTGTAAAAAAAAAAAAAAAAATGTGATTTCAGAACAGGGTTAGGTTCAATCTAATCCCATAGGAAACCATAGAATATAGATGGTAATGAGAGGTTTTCTTCCCTAGAGAAAGGAGGGCTGCATTGTCATATGTGTGTGTTTGTCAGTCATTAACTGTTTGTCGACCCAAGGAGGAAGAGATTATTTAACTTCTCAGAAATCTCTGGGTGTTACAGCTTTAACCATCCTTGAGCAATCCCTCAGATTAATATGCCAGTTTGAGCAATTCAGCTAAGACCGGCAGCCACTGGGATGTGGGTGCACCAAACCAGCAAAGGGCATCAGGAGAAGTCCGGTACTTTCTGCCACAGTCCATCATTTGTATGCTCAGATCCATTTGCTTCTCACAATAGCACTTCCCATCCCTTCTCAGACTCTTCAGAGTTTGGGTTGGTCTCCATTTCCAGGAAAACTTTTAAGAGGAGCATTAGCAGGATGAACTACTGTTCTCTTTGCTGGTATTAGTTTCAAGTTTATAAGTGATAGTCATCATTTCCTTCTCCTACCCTTCTAAATCCCCCTTATTCTCACCTAGAGCTTCAGATGGCTTAAAGTGCCTTGTTTGGTGAGATGACTCAGATTCTCATCCCTGAGAGTTGATGCCCAGGTTACCATTCTTCTACCATGATTGCTGTCCTTTCTTTACAATTAAAGTTTGTCATGGAAGTACCAAGTGATACCCAGTAGCTCACCTAAACATGAATGTATTCCTCTTGTTAAGTAGCATTTTACTCCTGTTTCCTTAGGATAATCAGGTTAAAATATCCCAGTGTGTGTTAAAATACCCCAATATAAACATGTGCCAGTAAAGTAACTCCTTTCTTTGCTATTTGAAGTCTATTTGAAGCTATTTGAAAGTCTATTTGAAGAACTCAAAGGGATCAGGTATCAACCATGACTTAAGCTTAGTGGCACTTCTGCCATGTCTCTGAGTGGAAACATTCCTCCTCTTAGAAAAAGGATCTCTAAATCTATAGAGTCTAAGGTAGAGGAGACAGGAAATACAAATTCTTCCAGGTAGGCTCTGGAGTGGTGGTGAAATAGGGTCATGCCTTCCCCCATCTCTTTGTTTTTGGACTCATGTATTCTACCTATTGGGGACACAGCACCATGTAATGGCCATTGGTTTGGGGAAAATGTGGTGTTCTCTAAAGACTAATGTCCCTATTTCAGGACATCATCTTCAAGCTAGTAGTGAAAGCTGTGCCTTAAAATGAGCATTTCTATGCTTTATCAAGTCATCAGCCTCCAAATGATTAAATATATGGTGCTACCAGAGGATTCTTTTGCCATATTCCCACTACCATGCCTCTTTTGCAGTAAAGGTCTTGGTCTGAGTTGATATTATATGGAATATCATTCAATAGATCACTCTATGAGCTCTTGTATATGAAGCTGACTGAGATATTGCTGACAGGTAAGATAAATACATACTTGGAATATGTGTCACTCTATTCAGGACAAGTTATTGCCCTAGTCAGGGTGAGAAGGGTCCAGTGTTATGAACTTGCCATCAAGTGTCTGCTTGATTCTCTCAAAGAATGACATCATATCAAGGGCTCAAAATCAGAATTTGTTTCTGGATAGGTTCAACATTTAGCTGTGGCACTAGCTGGATCTGCTTTAGAGAGAAAATGGAGTCCATGTTATTAGGTCCATGATAGTTTCAATCTCTGTCACCATGACTACTCCATTCATGAGTCCCTTGAGCAAGCACAGAGGCTGATTTATAATCTGTCAGGAGGAGTTGATATCCTCAAGAGCTGGTGGTTTTATGTCTCTTCCACAGTGGATGTTCTCTGAGCTGTGTTAACATATAATGGTAAATTCCTACTACTTTGTGCCTATTCCCGTATATCTATCTGCATTTTTCTTCCCTGGACTTCCATGTCCTGAATATGCCAGCTTTTCTCCTTAAATCCCTCCAACCAATGAACCAAGACATTTAACAATGGTCATGAATCTGTGTATATGTTTATTTTGAGACATGTGTTGCTCAGTAAAATTGGATGATGAGTAATACTGAACCAAACTCCATCTACTTTTTTCTCATCACTACTATCTTTCAAGGCTGCCCCTGAGTAGGGTTGTATTGTAACAGAAGCTTCTTTGAGCTGCACAATAAAATACAAAGCAGAACATCTAGGTTTGCGTTCTTCTTCTACTAAGAATTCATCCAAGAGGTCACAATTGTGAGCTACATGATTGGCATCTGTTGAGACTGTGTTAGGGGACATGAAAGTGTGGGACACTTGTTTGTCCAGCTTACTTAGGCCCTTTGGATCTACTTTTGTCTCATACAAGATGTAATCCTTCCATTTTAAGAATAATTTTGCTGGGGCTGCTAAAATGTATATCTTGGTGAGCCTGACAGTTATAAGTCATAATGAATAGCTCTGGTGTCATGGTTACTTGAGGTCCTTTGGTCAGATATTTAATCCTCTGTGATCTCTACTCCCAAGGGGAAATTGGACCACTTCTCCACAATAGAGGTAAGGAAGAGTATGCCTAAAATACATGAGATTCTTTAGGGCATCTATTAGTATTATCATGCCTGTGATTAAGGTCAATGGAAAATTACAAGCTATTCCAGGTAGGATTATTAATAGCCCAGATCCTTCAGGAATGAAGGTTTGGGTCACCCTGCCAGTAAAGAACCATGACCACCATGCCTTCACTGAAGGCAAAGGGAATGAAGAATAGGTAGTAGAAAAAAGTAGGTATAAATACCAGTTATGAACAAATAACCAGCATCCGAAACAAGGAATATACGGTCATGAGAATTTCTTTCTAATGTTGTCATTGATAAGCTTCTGTGTATATAACCATATATTAAGCAAAAACCTTGTTTTCTTTCCTCTCATATTTCTTTGTCATGTAACATAGAATTTCTTGGTTTTATATCAATATTTAAGTGTTGTTAATTTTGTTTCACAGTATTTAAGTTATGGTTTTGAGGAGAAGAGTATATATCACTCAAGGACTTCACTTCCTCTTCTGGAGAAGAGATTCAGCATTTTCAGTTACATACAGAATTGTTATATCACATAAAGTAGAATTATGACCTTGCTAATGTCTTTTTTGGAGATTAAGTATCATTTAAGAAGATGCATACAAATGCCAAGTTGACAAGGGGTAGACTTGTGATGGTTAATTGTATGTGTCACTTTGATTGAGCTAAGGGATACCCAGATAGCTGGTAAAACATTATTTATGGGTATGTCTGTGAGGGTGTCTCTGGAAGAAGTTAGCATTTGATCAGTTAACTGAGCAAAGGCAAAGAAGATCCTCTTCATCAATGCAGGAGGGCATCATTCAATACACTGAGGTCCTACATAGAATAAAAAAAGCAAAGGAAGGGTAAATTTGCTCTATGTACCTGGTTCTGACCACTGAACTTGGATTGAGTTTTACCACAAGATTTGCTGGGTCTCCACCTTATTTTTGGAAGATCCTAGGACTTCTCTCTATATATAATTGTGTGAACCAATTCATATTATAAATATAAATAAAATTCATGTATTTTACTCATAAATATGTTCTATGTATTACTGGTTCTGTTTCTCTGAAGAACACTGACTGATATACCATGTCAAGAAACATGCCAGCAGCTGGATTGTGAATGGTGCTCTCTACTGCAGATGATATAACCTTGCTCCAGAATCTCAGTTGCTTGTTTTGAAACTCTTCTTTTTGGTCTTGCCAGAGACTCCACATATATCTTTATCTCCTACAGACAACTCTTACACCACTGTAGGATCTTCTGGGTCATATAACCCAAGTGGCACAACTGGATGTGCCCTTTCTTGCCCAGGGCTTCCACTGAAAATTAGCAGCTTTCCACATCACTTACTACTTCATTCAGTGATATATTCCCAAGTGCAGTATATGCTGCACTTTGCTTCTTTTTAAGTGGTAGGATGGGTAAGATGCAAAATTTCCTTTTTACCTTGGAAGGGGTTATCCCACTCTGTCCTACACCGCTGGTCCCTAAAAGTGCCACAGATATCCCAAGTCACTTAATTTTTGTATGACCTATCTCTCCCATTCTCTGAAGCACACTTCTCTTATCATGGCACCAACAGTCTTAGCCAGGCTATGAATTCAGCCTTCTCTGAAGTTCTCCCATTCTCACAATTAAGTTCTGTGTCTGTTCACCAGCTCAGTAAGCCCTCCAGCTGCAGATAAGAATCTGCCAAAGAGGACTTCTGACCTTCACAGTTAGTTTTAAACTGGATTAGTTGTTTTGCCTTCTGAATGTGCCAGTGGGCACCGACCAATAGCCACTCAATTCCACATTCCTTAATTTTATTATTTTCCTGTATCTCAAATGCCAGAGACATTATATAAGCTAATGTATCTCCAACATCTTAGTAATTGTACTGCTACAAAATCCAAGAAACTATCAACACTTCACTTATCACTAGGGACAGGGTCTTCATTGCCATACAGCTAGTGTGTGATGCACCTCCAAAATTAAAATTCTAAAGTTTGCTTTACAAGACATTTTCTGGTACCAATTATCTTAATTTATGTTCCCAGCAAGCAGAGTCTGAGGCTGAGAATCTTAGGCAAGTGATTTATTTAGGAAATACTATTAGGATAAACTTTTAAAGGGGAAAGGGAAACGGGTTAAGGGAAGGGCATAAACTAGACAAAGATGTAGCTTGAAGAGAAATTCATCTTCAGCCTGAACTCATGAGGAGTTCTGCAGGCTCAGTTATTTACAGAGGATGTACTGCCCAGATCCAAGGGTGCTGGACTGTCAGTATCCTTGCATTAGCCATCCAAGGGTTACTAGCCACTGCTAAATGTGAGGGTTGCATAACTTCCTAGGCATATCTTTGCAAAATAGCCCTTACTGTCCAAGACCTCTCCTCATTGCTGCTAAAATATGTTGTTGGCAGCCAATACCTGCAGCATCTGGGAAATGAGTGTGCCTTCCTGACAAAGAAGATGGGGAGGGACCTCAATAGGATCTGCCACACCAGTGCCACCTTTCTCCAGCTCTCTGATTTCCTAAATCTGTTTCTCATTGGTCAAAGCTCGAGGGCAAGAGAGTCCACTGAGGCAACCATAAAGATTCATCTCCTGGGACACAGAGCTGGGTGGAGACGATTGCAGAATGGATGTACAGGAGGACACAGAAAAGGTGCTTATATAGAAAATCATTCAGAAGTTCCACATAACCTAACAAATAAAGCCCAAAGTCCTCAGTGTGCAAGATCTTCACAGTGTCTCTTCTCACCAGCCCTAAGGCTTTCTGTTTTCTGTCTCCCTATCTAATATAACATATACTCTGGCCAAAATTTCCCTGACTTCTATTTCTGACATAGTTTGATTATTGCCTGATGTTCCCCTTCCCAATCTCAGTACACCCTTCTGCTACCCTTCCACTACTGTGCCACATACACATAACTTTATCCTAACACCAATCTTTATTTTGTACTGTGGTTCTTTATAAATCTATTTCTTAGATAGATTTTTAATTACTTGAGGAAAGGGATGTCTTTGTTTTTTCATTGTTCTGGGACAGAGCAGCAAAAAGTGAATGAATGGAAGACATATGAATGATTTATTCATATCCATCAATTTTCAGTTTTAAGTACCATCTTTTTATTGCCAACTCTTGCTTCCTACTCCATCAAGTTTTAGAGCCCTCTCCACTCTGTTTCCATATTCATATTCCATAGAGTTTTCAATATGATATTATAATGGTTTGGTTAGGTGTCTGTCACCCATACTGTAATATGAGACTTTCATCATTATACTTCTAGTACCTGGAAAATAACAGGTCCTTGAAAAATATGAAAGATGAATAAATGGTTGAATGAGTATAATACACAGTGAGAAACCATTCCAGGTCCAGGGGAGGACGTTTATTTATTTATTTTTTTAGAATCAGAGGAAGAATTGCAAATTATAATGGGATTTTAATAAGTATGGCATGTTCAATGGCTGCATGATACGTCACAGAATATCATAGACAGATGATAGATTACATGGAAAGAGAAATGCAGAAATAGGTGATAAGAATATAGTAGTTTTATCTAATTAGTTTTCAATCCTTGTAAGTGAAATTTTCCACTTGATAGTATATGTAATTTTATCTGTACTCTTTGATTAAGGTTACAGTTCAGTTAGAGTGTTTTGAGGTACTCAACACTATAATTTAATACATTTAAAGAGTCACTGGCTCAAAGATTTCTAAGAATCTGATTGATTTCTAGAACAAACACCCTTTAGACAAAATGGTTTTAAAATAACTTGATCGGAAAGTTGTGGTTCTTCAGGGTTCTCAAACCCAAAATGTGTTTAATTAAAAAGCACTTCCTTGCAGAATTATAGGAAGGATGTCTTTGTCTCATTCCTTGGGATGATCTTTCAGTGAGCACTTGAATTACACACATTTTTTTTCATTACATACATGTTAATGCCTCTAGCACAGAGAGTCTCAGTTATTTATGAACTTTGACCAGTGCAAAAGTTTATTTGTGTGAAATCTGATACTGTTTGAAGAATTGTAGCTCTTAAAAACAATATCCATCTTCTTTCCAAAACACCTGATTAAAACAAAGAAAGAGAAAAGATGTTTATACATCTTTCAGACTAATAATTAATGTCAGTCTAACCCAACTGGAAATACAACTGTACGTTCCTTTGGCGTTACTCCTTCTAATCTTGGTTCTTAATAAAGCTGAGTGTATGCAATCACAGTTCCCAGGCTCGGGTTGACTATTTTTATCCAATTTCCTTGCCTTCTGTGTCCTAATGTATCTCATCAGTAACAAAAATAAAACCATGCTCTGCTATCTCTGATTAAATCAACTCTGCTTAATTTGTCTGTACACACTGTTTTATTTTTTTATTTTGAAGTAATATGAAGCAATTCTGCATTGCTCAATGTTGTCCTTTCTTACTGTCTTATCTTTGTTTCTACTTGAATTCATAAGGGAGATTTTTAAGAGTTGGAAGGGACCTTGCAGAGAATTTTATCAGTCTTCTTCTTTTATCTACATGAAAAACCTAAATCCCGAGAAATCGCACAGGTAATTAAGGTGGCTATCCTAAGTAGAGAACCCCAGTTTCCTGATTAATCTTCCCCAAGTCTCCTTCATTTATCCCACACTACTTCTTAGACTACTATCAATCCCTTGACTCACTCATTCTTTCATGCGTTCATACACATAAGCTCTTAGAATCTTGGACTTAGTGCCTGGTGCCCATCGCATCTTTTAAAGCTTCTTTTCCTTGTAACTAACTATCATTTCATTAAATTATTTCATTATATATAATCATAATTTTTGTTAAATCAGTAACATATAAATAATAACCTATAATATATTTACATAATTCTCTCTTTTAAGAAAATCACTGTACTTTTCAAAACATTTACTCATCAAGGCAGGTATAATAATAGCCTCTTCCAAAGATGTCTGTGCCTTAATTCCCCAGACTTGGGAGTAGGTCACACTACCTGGCAAAAGGAAAATTAAGGTTGAAGATGGAATTAAGCTTATTAATCCTCTGAGTTGGAGATGATGAGATTAACTTGCATTATCCCGGTGGGACCATGTAATCACTAGAATGCTTGTAAGTCGCAGAGGGTGGCAAAAGAGAGGGAAGTTAGCAGTGAGAAAAGTACTTAGTCGAAAGTTGTTGACTCTGAAGATGGAGGAAGAGAGTCAAGAGCCAAGGGATGCAGGTAGCCTCCAGCATCTCCAAAGGAAAGGAACAAAACCTTCAAAAACATACGAAGCCCTGCTGACAACCTTATTTTTTTAAATTAATTTTTATTTTTTATAAACATATATTTTTATCCCCAGGGGTACAGGTCTGTGAATCACCAGGTTTACACACTTCACAGCACAACCTTATTTTAGTCCATTGAGACGCAGTTCAGTCTTCCAAGTTATAGAACTGTAAGATAACAAATTCCTTAATTTAGTTCATTAATTAAGCCACTAACTTAGTGGTCATTTGTTATAGTATCCATAGAAAAATAATTCATTTTTAAAGGGATATAAAAACATTTTTAAAAGTGCAGAACCTGTATTTTTTGTCAAATGTATTGCAGAACTGTGACCAGAACACTGTAGTACAGTGTTAAATGATAGAAAAACTTGAAATGGTGAAATGTTCTACCCCTGCAATTGTCCAGTGTGTGGCTGCTCAGTATGTGGCAAGTACAACTGAGAAAATTAATTTTTAATTTTAATTTTAATTTTAATTAAGCTTTAAATAGACACGAGACTAGTGGATATCAAACTGGACAGCCCAGTTATTATTATTTTTTTTTAATTTATTTTTTATTTTCAGCATAACAGTATTCATTATTTTTCACCACACCCAGTGCTCCATGCAATTCGTGCCCTTTATAATACCCACCACCTAGTACCCCAACCTCCCACCCCCCACCCCTTCAAAACCCTCAGATTGTTTTTCAGAGTCCATAGTCTCTCATGGTTCACCGCCCCTTCCAATTTCCCCCAACTCCCTTCTCCTCTCTAACTCCCCATGTCCTCCATGCTATTTGTTATGCTCCACAAATAAGTGAAACCATAAGATAATTGACTCTCTCTGCTTGACTTATTTCACTCAGCATAATAATCTCTTCCAGTCCCGTCCATGTTGCTACAAAAGTTGGGTATTGGTCCTTTCTTTTTTTTTTTTTTTTATAAACATATATTTTTATCCCCAGGGGTACAGGTCTGTGAATCACCAGGTTTACACACTTCACAGCACTCACCAAAGCACATACCCTCCCCAATGTCCATAATCCCACCCCCTTCTCCCAAACCCCCTCCCCCCAGCAACCCTCAGTTTGTTTTGTGAGATTAAGAGTCACTTATGGTTTGTCTCCCTCCCAATCCCATCTTGTTTCATTTATTCTTCTCCTACCCACTTAAGCCTCCATCTTGCATCACCACTTCCTCATATCAGGGAGATCATATGATAGTTGTCTTTCTCTGCTTGACTTATTTCGCTAAGCATGATATGCTCTAGTTCCATCCATGTTGTCGCAAATGGCAAGATTTCATTTCTTTTGATGGCTGCATAGTATTCCATTGTGTATATATACCACATCTTCTTGATCCATTCATCTGTGGATGGACATCTAGGTTCTTTCCATAGTTTGGCTATTGTGGACATTGCTGCTATAAACATTCGGGTGCATGTGCCCTTTTGGATCACTACATTTGTATCTTTAGGGTAAATACCCAATAGTGCAATTGCTGGGTCATAGGGCAGTTCTATTTTCAACATTCTGAGGAACCTCCATGCTGTTTTCCAGAGTGGCTGCACCAGCTTGCATTCCCACCAACAGTGTAGGAGGGTTCCCCTTTCTCCACATCCTCGCCAGCATCTGTCATTTCCTGACTTGTTGATTTTAGCCATTCTGACTGGTGTGAGATGATATCTCATTGTGGTTTTGATTTGTATTTCCCTGATGCCGAGTGATATGGAGCACTTTTTCATGTGTCTGTTGGCCATCTGGATGTCTTCTTTGCAGAAATGTCTGTTCATGTCCTCTGCCCATTTTTTGATTGGATTATTTGTTCTTTGGGTGTTGAGTTTGCTAAGTTCTTTATAGATTCTGGACACTAGTCCTTTATCTGATATGTCGTTTGCAAATATCTTCTCCCATTCTGTCAGTTGTCTTTTGATTTTGTTAACTGTTTCCTTTGCTGTGCAAAAGCTTTTGATCTTGATGAAATCCCAATAGTTCATTTTTTCCCTTGCTTCCCTTGCCTTTTGCGTTGTTCCTAGGAAGATGTTGCTGCGGCAGAGGTCGAAGAGGTTGCTGCCTGTGTTCTCCTCAAGGATTTTGATGGATTCCTTTCGCACATTGAGGTCCTTCATCCATTTTGAGTCTATTTTTGTGTGTGGTGTAAGGAAATGGTCCAATTTCATTTTTCTGCATGTGGCTGTCCAATTTTCCCAGCACCATTTATTGAAGAGGCTGTCTTTTTTCCATTGGACATTCTTTCCTGCTTTGTCGAAGATGAGTTGACTGTAGAGTTGAGGGTCTATTTCTGGGCTCTCTATTCTGTTCCATTGATCTATGTGTCTGTTTTTGTGCCAGTACCATGCTGTCTTGATGATGACAGCTTTGTAATAGAGCTTGAAGTCCGGAATTGTGATGCCACCAACGTTGGCTTTCTTTTTCAATATCCCTTTGGCTATTCGAGGTCTTTTCTGGTTCCATATAAATTTTAGCATTATTTGTTCCATTTCTTTGAAAAAGATGGATGGTACTTTGATAGGAATTGCATTAAATGTGTAGATTGCTTTAGGTAGCATAGACATTTTCACAATATTTATTCTTCCAATCCAGGAGCATGGAACATTTTTCCATTTCTTTGTGTCTTCCTCAATTTCTTTCATGAGTACTTTATAGTTTTCTGAGTATAGATTCTGTGTCTCTTTGGTTAGGTTTATTCCTAGGTATCTTATGGTTTTGGATGCAATTGTAAATGGGATTGACTCCTTAATATCTCTTTCTTCTGTCTTGCTGTTGGTGTAGAGAAATGCAACTGATTTCTGTGCATTGATTTTATATCCTGACACTTTACTGAATTCCTGTATAAGTTCTAGCAGTTTTGGAGTGGAGTCTTTTGGGTTTTCCACATATAGTATCATATCATCTGCGAAGAGTGATAATTTGACTTCTTCTTTGCCAATTTGGATGCCTTTAATTTCCTTTTGTTGTCTGATTGCTGAGGCTAGGACCTCTAGTACTATGTTGAATAGCAGTGGTGATAATGGACATCCCTGCCGTGTTCCTGACCTTAGTGGAAAAGCTTTCAGTTTTTCTCCATTGAGAATGATATTTGCGGTGGGTTTTTCATAGATGGCTTTGATGATATTGAGGTATGTGCCCTCTATCCCTACACTTTGAAGAGTTTTGATCAGGAAGGGATGCTGTACTTTGTCAAATGCTTTTTCAGCATCTATTGAAAGTATCATATGGTTCTTGTTCTTTCTTTTATTGATGTGTTGTATCACATTGACTGATTTGCGGATGTTGAACCAACCTTGCAGCCCTGGAATAAATCCCACTTGGTCGTGGTGAATAATCTTTTTAATGTACTGTTGAATCCTATTGGCTAGTATTTTGTTGAGTATTTTCGCATCTGTGTTCATCAAGGATATCGGTCTATAGCTCTCTTTTTTGGTGGGATCCTTGTCTGGTTTTGATAACCAGTAAGGAGATTGAAACAGTCATTAAAAATCTCCAAACAAACAAAAGCCCAGGGCCAGATGGCTTCCCGGGGGAATTCTACCAAACATTTAAAGAAGAACTAATTCCTATTCTCCTGAAACTGTTCCAAAAAATAGAAATGGAAGGAAAACTTCCAAACTCATTTTATGAGGCCAGCATCAGCCCAGTTATTTTATCTGAGCTATAATTAAATGTTTCTCTCCTATCTCCTGCCAGCGGATCGAAAGACAATTCTCACAGAAAAATAATGGAGCAAATCGGAAATAAGTCTTTGCCAGTTCTAAGTACTGGATGGAGTCCTGTTTAGTAAATAATGTGCTCAGTAAATATTTAACAGAACTTGTGGGAAGGTGGTGGCCATCACCCTTAACATGAAGGACATAGAGGAGACAGTTATTCAGGGAAAGACACCAGCTTTTTGCAGACAAATTCTAGCAGGCTAGACCTCTGCAACAGTAAGACCAGGGGTATCCAACCAGCAAACTGTTCACATCTTGTGGCCCTGACCCCCCAAATGGGTGTTACTGCAGGTCAGAGTTATAGGAAATCAGTTTCAAATTCACTCCTAACTGGAGGACTTTTGCAATGCCACATTCTTTGTCCTTTTCCATTTTCTCATGTTTACTCGCTGATTCTGCTTCCCCCCAATTTAACCTCTACCTTGTGCAACTTTCATAAAATAAGCAATCTTTTCAAAGGCTTTCTCAGCTGGGGGAAAATGGGGTGGAAGAGAGGGTTGAAACAATGGAAGACTTTATTTTGATAGTTTAGTTTCTAATTTGAAGGTAAAAGGACATACATACACACATGTCTTTGGAAATTAATTTCAGTTAGCTTTGATTTTTTTATGTGGGTTACGGGGTCCTAATTATTTACTTATACCTCATTTTACGACACAATAAGGCAGCTTCTCCCATTGCAAAATCTCTCACCTTCACCCCATTCTCCATCATCTCTGTTAGGTACTGGTTCAGATCCCGATCATCTTCTTCCCACACCACTATTTTTAGAGATAAGACTTATCGAACAGTTAATACGCACCAGACCATTTTCTACATGTGTTTCATGTAACATTGATCTCCTTACCACCACCCCATAATGACAATAATACTAGTACCCTTACTTTTCAGATGATGAAGGGGTCCAAAAGATAGTAAGCAATTTGCTTAATGTTACATAGCCAGCAATTAGCAAAGCCAGGATTGGAATGTAGGAAATCTGGAGATACAATCCCTGCTCTTTATAATTTTTGCCACATTGACATCAACAACTTGATTATGACACACAGCCTTTGGGCATCAGTTAGAAGATGAATGATAATTCAGTTGTTAATATTATCAAATATGTAGTTAATGTAATAAATGAATAGATAGTTTGTTTATTCCTTAGAGCTAATATTCGTCAATGAAAAAACAGATTTTCAAAAAATAGAGGGTCTTTATGTTTCTAAGTCTCAGCAAGAGGACTTAGAAGAGTGAGCATACAGTAAGGACTTAATAAATGTTAGGTATTATATTCTTGAATTGGAAAATATGTATAGCCCCAGGATCTGAAATTACATATAATCTAGCATTCTACCATATAGAGTTGATTGAGAGGAAAAAAGTTAAGATCCTTGTCTTACAATATTTTAAGAGTCCCTTACTTAGGCAGTTAACTAGTCTCCATCATACCAATGATCTAATCCCATCATAGTTTTTCAACTGCTTATTCCCATTTTTCTCTCCTTTTGGACCCCCTATCCTAGCCTCCAGCTCCCTGCTCCCCTCTTCCCCTGCCGAGTTTTAGTCACATCCTTCTAGCTGGAGTGCACTATTGTACCAATCCACAATCCCTCTCCACAACCCATTCTTCCCTCTTGAGAACAGTATTATTAAAAACTTTATCAAGTAAGCCTTATTAGATCTTGTCCTTACCTAAAAATTTTTCATGCCTCCCTAATGCCCTCAAGAAAAAAATCCAAATTTCCCTAGGTGGAACTCATCCTTTGCATCTACTTATTAGTTGGAAATAATCTCTAACAGTCATTCTTCCTCACCAGTCCTCCTTGTCCTGTCTTATTATTCCTCCATACAATAGAGAAGTGTTGCAATTTATAGACCACAATCATGTCTAGTATAATTGACTTTGACTATTTCATAGTAAGCAGCTACATTAAAGACTGATTGTCCTCTGTAAATCCAAAAAGTCCAGCTTCTCCACCATCTTTGAAATGGTCAAAACTGAGAGAGAGAGAGTCCTGTTTTCCATCCAATGTTCTCCTTCAAGGACATACATGTCTGCCCTGTGCTGGTGGAGAAAGCCATCCAGGATTTTCAAAAATTACTATCACTCTTAGCTCAGCATAAATATGTAAAGTCACCTAAAGGTGTACAAGCTTCCTCTCCACCCATCTCTGGCAGGTCCTCTCCTTCTCTGCCTCCAATGCTGCTGGCTTTGACATTGTTCAAACCTTTTCACCAACCTGTTCTTACACAATTAAGACAGCCTTTGTATTAACTGATTTCTCTCTTTGTCTCCTATAGCCCAGAAAAATCTAAAACACAAATCTACTCAAGCTCTTGCTTAAAAGTCTGTGATTACTTCTTATTGCCTAGTGCATGATAAAATCCATACTCCATAACATGGCACGCAAGACCTGTCAGTTCAACTATTTACTCCATGAGCTTCCTATGTGTATATTGGCCCCAAAGACTACAAGATCCAGAGAAGTAACATAAAGGAATAGGAAGAGCAGACACTATGGAGAAATGGGAAACCAGAGAGCCCATTTAGAGCTGCATGACATATCCATCTGTTTTTGGCCAGAGTATCTAGAAAGTTTTAGGAGAAATCTTCCAATATTTTCAAAGTTAAAGCTAATTTAGTGTTTGAAAAATTATTGGGAAGTTCAAACAAAATGCATGTTCAGGCCAAATATGAGATGCAGCTCATAAATTTATACCTTTGTTCTACATTACATTATAAATTCCTTCCTCTGCCTAAAATGTTCTCTCCCTTAGTTAGCTGGCCGTTGAGTTCAAATATTGAGGTCAATGTGATGAAATCACACCTTGCTTACTTTTGACCATGGGGCACTCACCCAGGTACTTACAGTACAACTACCAATGATCAAACACTTCCCATGTTCTGGACACAGGGCTCAGCACTTCATAAGCTTTACCTCAATCAATTTTGTTTATTTTTCATAACACTGTGTGTTATGTATATGTATTTTATGTTACAGATGGGGAAAAAGAGACCCAGAGAGATAGTCTTGCATAGTATCTTGACTATGACAGGGAGAAAGCAGAACCTTATCCTCAAGTCTGTCTTCTCCCAAAGACCAAAGGACTAAAAATTATGATCTTTATCATATTGCCATTTCTTTTTGTTGGATCTCCCCACCATGACCACCACCACCACCATGAGAACCAGGATATTCTTCGGCATCAAAAATGTTTTTCCTTTCTGCTGTGCTGTGGGCCTCAGATGCCTTGTCATAAAGAGTGGACACTCCATCCATCTGTTCACGCACTCATTCACTTATTTACCGACCCTTACTGAACACCTACTATTCACTCAGGTATGGCTCTGATTTGGGGACTTGTTGAGGGCTCAACTTGTGGTTATGACTGCGCTCTCTGGGTGGTTTGGGGAGTCACAAAGAAGGTGGAAGAGAAGCATCTGCTTCAGGTTAGTACTTGGGAGCCAGACCTACTGAGTTTGGGTGTCAACTCTGCCCTTTCCCAACTGTATTACTTCAGTAAACTACTTTACTTACCTAAGCCTTGGTCTCCTTATCTATAGTAATCATTACCTAGTTCACTGTCTTTTTGATTACTAAGTGATGTCATAGAAATTAAGCCCTTAGAATCTAAATAATCGGAAGGTGCTAGTTAGTGTGATGATTAACTTTATATGTCTTGACGTGACTAGGTGACTAGGCCATAGTGTCCATTGTTTAGTCAAACGCTATCTAGATGTTTTGTAAAGATATTTTTAGACACAATTAGCATAAATCACTAGGCTTTGAGTAAAGAAAATTACCCTCCAAAATGTGTGTGGGCCTCATCCAAACAATTGAAGGCCTTAAGAACAAAGATGAAAGTTTCTGGGAAATAAAAGGAATTTTTCCCAAGACTGCAGGATTTCAGATTCGATATCAACTCTTACCTGAATCTCCAGCCTGCTGGTCGACTCTACCAATTTGAGACTAGACAGCTCTTGTATGAGCCAATTCTTTAAAATTGATCTAGCTCTTTATCTCATTCTATAACTCTGTCTCTGTCTCTGTTTAATGTCATGCCAAACAGCTTATCAAATGCAGAGATATATAGGGAGATAGATGAAGAGAGATATGCAGAGATAGATAAAGATACGGATATATACATAGCTCCTATTAGTTCTGTTTCTGTGGAGAAGCCTGACTAATAGAGTTGGATTTACATTACAGAGACTATCCATAAAATATCATTAGTAATTTGACCTTGATTCTTGATGATGAAATTAGTGGAGTGTTTCTAGTGTCTGTAATGATTACAAGGAAACCTTTCCCCAAACAGAATTAAAACAAAGGGATAAAACAGGGGAAGAATTCTTCCCTTTCTTGAAAATAAATTTCTATAATTCAAAGACCAGATTTTGCAAAAATCCCTCCTTTTTTTTTTTCCCTTTTCTGAAGAGATAGAACTGCCAGGCTGGGGGCTGAGGGGAGGACGTAAGGGGAGCGGTATATCCACATGATAAGGGAGAGACTTAATAAGGATCTTCAACCAAGGATTTTTTCTGCCTGATCATCTGAAGAGCCACGCTGATCTGCAAGAGAGTTCTTTGGCACCACATCTCCATCTTCCCTCTCTTGGCCCACACCTCCACAGAGCCCCTCAGCCTTCAGTCATCACCATGGAAACTACACAGAGGGAAAAGCTGTCCAGGGCAGGGAGAAGGGGCTTGAAAATCTTGTCTAAAGCCCCCATCCCTTTCCTTGCTGCTTTGTCCATTTCTGAATACAAAATTGTATCTGTCTGCTGGAAACCCCATATACCATGTCGCCATGATTTAACTGTGACATTAAGTAGGATTCTGATAGAATCCAGGCAAGCAAAAGAGACTTCCTGGACACATGTGACGATCATTTGCAAATGGCAGCGTTAGCAAATTAGAAATATCTGTTCTGCTTAAAATAATAATAAGGAATAACCCCATTTCCTGTGTTTCTTTTTTTTTTTTTTAAGATTTTATGTATTTGTTTGATACAGAGAGATCACAAGCAGGGGGAGCAGCAGGCAGAGGGAGAGGGGGAAGCAGGCTCCCTGATGAGCAGGGAGCTCAATGCCAATGTAGGGCTCGATCTCAGAACCCTGGGATCATGACCTGAGCCAAAGGCAGACACTTTAACCCAAGACCCACCCAGGCGCCCCCATTTCATGTGCTTCTTATGTACTAACTACCTTCTAAGTGATCCACACGAATGAACTTGCTTAACAATCATAACATAATGAAGTAGAGTTTTACTCATTTGAAAGAGAAAAAAAAAAAATCTAAGGCCCAAGTGTATTGTTACTCAATTAGTAAGTGATAAGACTAAGTTCCAAAAGTTTGTCCCTGTACCAGCTTATACCCCAGTACCCTCTCAAAAACTGCAAGGTGAGTCAAAGGACTATTTCAAGCAGCAATGATAGGTGCTCCCCAGCGGTTTTTAGTATTGGTAACCGTCATGTTCGAACACTAAAATTCATGCTAAATTTTCCCATCTGTATTCTGATCCGTCTCTCGAACCCTGAATAATTATGTAACAGACTGTTTAGTTCGAAATGTGTCCATCCATTCTGCTTTTACCTGAGAAGCCTGAAAAGTCAGTGTAAACATGCATTGCCACTGAAGGAAAAATTTACCTCCCGATGTCCTTCTTACTCTTATCACTAGTTTCTGAGAGACTGTCACACCGTCCCTTGGGAGTGTGTTTCTTTGCCTCACTCTATGACCCTTCGTCTCACCTCTACGCTCCTCTCTGGGCATATCTCTCGAACTGATTCCTGGTTCTCGGGATGATGGCTGAGGCCCGGCATCAGCCACAAATGGACATGGAGTAAACCAACGGACTCTTTGCTCTTTTCATCCATGCCTCCTTCCCTGGCAGCAACACTTCCTCTGCAGGATCTGGATTCCCCGGGTGTGGATCTTAGTGGGCAACAGAACAGATGGAGAAAGGACAGAAAGGTGCAGGAGAGCAGTCACAGGATGGAGCGCCTCCCTGAATGGGAACACATGATTAAGGATGCTTAAGCTCTAAAAACTGATGGTTCTCTGTTGATTTGGTTCACACAGAGAACTGCTATAGGACTGTGCTTAATGGCTTGTGCCCCAGGCCAAGGTGTGCAGTTTGGGATCCCAGAGCTGCCATTTAGCAACCATGATCCCGGGTGAGTGATTTGACATCTCTGTATCTCTGTCTCCTTCACGTAGAGGATAGGGCATATAAAAGTCTGAGCTCAATGCCTGGACATAATAGCATGTTACCCACAAGGGTCAGCTATTATTACTTACAGTCATAAAGCTTTACACTTGGGCAACCGTTTAGAAGTTAATTCCTTATTTTGATTGGTAGGAAAATTGAGAGGAGAAAGGAAGTAATTTGTCTAAGGGGACATAGTAGATCTTCCTACTCAACAGGCCAGGACGTTTGCCATGCCATCACCCGTCCTTTTAGAAACTTCTTGGTCACAGTGCTTATTTATGCTATATATATATATATATTATATTTATATATATATATTTTATATTTATTTATGCTTCATATATTAGAGGCCAATGTTTGTCGGTTGTTTTTCCCCTTAAGTTGATAGATTTATGCTGAGCCATTATCTCACCTACCCGTGCTGAGAGAAGGACAGAAAACTAGACAGGATTAGGGATGCCAGAGATGAGCATGGAACAGAGGGGAGTAAACAACATCCACCACAGCCTCACAAACAAGACTGTGGGCAATGAAGTAATCAGTCTCACACAGCCCTGACATAAAACAAAAACAAAAACACGGGACCATACTGACCACAAAATTCATACTTTCAGCTCCCTGCAAACTGTAGGTTGATAGAAACAGGTCCTACTGCCGATTAAAAGGATCTGAGAATGAGTCTATTTGTTGAACACCAATCTTGCCTTCATTATTTCAATCTGAGCAACCAAGAAAAACAAATTTAAAACAGTTTTAATTCTGAATTGACTTTAACAACACCACCGCCAAAATATTATGACTCACATGGTAGTGCTCGAGCCCTATAGCAAATTCTGAGAAATTCTTTTGAGCTAAATATTCCTGAGGAATAGACAAATCAAATGTGAATGATACCCCTCACCCACACCCACAGGTACTCAGAGAACATCCACCGGGACCTAGAAAGAATTACTAACTTCAGGTTCAGACTCTGGGGACTCAACCTGGATTTGATCCTATCCTTCAAAGCTGACTGGGAGAATTTCTGGGGTCAGAATGATGGTTTTAATCTGGCTTACTCTGAATGAAGCCTCTTTATCGGCTCATGTGTTCCCTCGTCATTGCTAGTCCCCAAATTCTCATGCGGATCTGTCCTTTGGTCCTTTGGACTTAAGCCTTCCAACACTATCTGGAGATAGCCAGGTAGAAATGAGATTGGTAGGGTGTTAGGGTTTTTTGAGGAGGAGGGTTGTTACTTTTATATAGATTTTACTTTAAGGGCAGCTTGGGGTTTACAGCAAAGTTGAGCAAAAGGCACAGAGATTCTCATGCACCACCTGCCTTTCCCGCAACACACACACATATGCACAACCTACCTGGCCTTTCTCCATCCAGCATCTCCTAGGTGTCAGTTGCTTTTTTTTTTTTTTTTTTTTTTTGTTCCCCTCACTCATGCTCCAAACTTTTTTTTTTTTCAGTTTCTTCCTTGTTACAAATGGACAGTTTTCATAGTAAATATGAGAACATATCTTGTTTTCTCCTGAGCATGTTTATTCTGCCTCCGATGGGCTTCTATCTTTACTAAAATCATAGAAGCTTCTCCTCTCACCACACTCAAACCACACACAAAAAACAGTTGGGAAAACATTTCAATTATTCCAAACCACAAGTTCACTTCTGAGTAACAACCAAGAAGGAAGCTTTAGAAACCCATGGAGGGAAACTACAGACTCAGTCAGACTAAAACCTGAGGGGGTGGCCCCAGCCAGTGCCTGCAAAACCTGGAACCAGGACGTTGACTTCCTAAATCCTAGCCCAGTTCTCTTTTCTCTGGGGCAAGACTTTTTAGATGCTCTCACATTTGATGAATGGTTGTCTGATAATTTGTTAATAAAACACCCTCTGGACATGGAGTGTGCCCATTGGCCAAATCCCTCTGAGAAGTGTGTGGAGAAGTGTGTGTGTGTGTGTGTGTGTAGGGAAAGGGAGGTGGGTTGCATTTGTATAAAAGATGATCATAGAGCAAGGGTATACATTCAGATCAGTTTGAGATGTAGTGGAAAGCAGAGTAGTCCGAGAACCAAGTACAGATATGCTACTAACTTGCTGTGTGATCTTATGAAAACTCTGTTTCCCTCTCTGAGTCTGTTTCCTGATCTATAAAGTACAAAGATTTCTTCCAAGCAGCGCAGAAATACACGATTCTAGGAGAGACCATGAAAGCAAGAAGGGGACAGAAGGAGGAAAGAGATGAACAAAAGGAAGAGAAGTGTGGGGGGGGGGGCGGGGGGGGTTATCTCGGGAATAGATAGAAAATGCCTTAATAAGAAAGTGAAATAAAGTTGCAAATGAACCCGTGGGTCTCTTGAGGCTCTAGTTTTCATCCTTCGGAATTTTTAGTGTTTTCACATTCAGTCATTTTAGATAAATGTAGATTTAATGTATGGAAAGCTTGAGAAACCTCACAAGAAGAAAAAAGAGTTAGAAAGGAAATAAGAAGTCCAGGACAGGAGCACTCCGCAGATATGATCCTGCCCAGGGAGTCCCCACACCGCGGGCCGGCGGGATCTTCCTGCCCAAGACCCCTTAGCCATCACCGGCTCCCGCTCCCCGTCGCTTTCCCAGCGAGTCGCTCTGAAACCGCCAGGGGGCGCTGCGCGGCAGCCGGCGGGTCGGGGGCGGAGCTGCTTTAAATCCCGCGCCCAGAGGGTTGGCGTCTCAGTCCCAGAGCCTGGGAACCGCGCAGCTTCTCGCGTCCCGACTCCAGCGCGGACCCACACGGGACCTGGACTCAAAGTTTCTCCGGTGCCAGCTCAGGGAGCAGGGCTCTCCGCACTAACTTCTTCCGCGCGGCTCCGTCACTCCGGGCAGTCCCCGGTGCGCACCTGCCAACTCCGCCTTCTGCACCTGCCACCCCTGAGCCAGCGCGGGCACCCAAGCGAGCCATGGCCAACGCGGGGCTGCAGCTCTTAGGCTTCATCCTGGCCTTCCTGGGCTGGATCGGCTCCATTATCAGCACGGCACTGCCCCAGTGGAAGATTTACTCCTATGCGGGGGACAACATCGTGACGGCCCAGGCCATCTACGAGGGGCTGTGGATGTCCTGCGTGTCGCAGAGCACCGGGCAGATTCAGTGCAAAGTCTTCGACTCCTTGCTGAATCTGAACAGTGAGTGCTTTCCCCATCCCCGTGTCCAGTCCAGGAACCTGAAACCCCAGCCCCCAGTGGTTCTGCTTTGGAGTAGTAGCTACCGATTGATTCTGTGGTGTAATTACGTGGTTGTGAAACTTCAGTTGATCAAGTCTTCTGATCACGTGCTTTTATCGTGAGGAAGCGAGAAAACTGTGGTTTGGGAAAAGAGAAGCCCTGGCCTCAGCTCTGTTTTTTCCTCTAACTCGCCAGGTGACACTTTTCCTCTAGGTGTGGTTTCATCTTAAATTCCCATGAGAGTGAGGTCTGGAGATCGAGTGGGTGAAGGCCAACCTCCAACTTGAGGTCTTAGGGGTTTTTTCTGGACATTGTAAAATTCTCTATAAATTGAAGAGTGGTGGGGTTTGGACAAAAAAAAAACCAGGTTGCTTTGAAAAGTTTGGACTCTGGTAGTTTTTTCTGGATTCTGTAATTAATAGGTAATCCTAAAGTTTTAGGTAAATTGGGGGGGGGCTGTTAAATATATCTTTACTCTGAGTTTTATAGTACAAGTCACATTTCTATGCAGAATATCCCAAGCTAGTGTCTACTACTAACACTTGAGCTTGAATCTTTTGATTTATTTGCTTTTTAAGATCCAGTAAGTATGGGGAGGCTCCCTTGAATCCCCTCCTATGACTCCTTCAAGAAGCTTCTTGAGATTCCCCTGAAGAGTTTAGCTTTCAAGCCAGGAATCCGCTGGGGAGGCAGATAGTGTAGTGTTATTTTGGAAAATGAAGTTGGGTGGCAGGTGGAAAAGGGTGACAAGGAAGAAAAGTTCTAAGTAGGCTCCAGCATAATACGAAAGAGAGTGAAGGCACTGGAGAAAATAAAGCAGGGGAGACTCAGTTGCTGAAGGCAGAGCTCAGCCCTAGAGGAAGGTAGTGAGAGAAATGGTGGGTTTTCTCCAAGCTTCCATCTTCCTTAATTTCTATGTAATGGAATATCCCTTCTTCTGTCAAGTTGAAAAGAATTATGTAGACAGGGCTATTTCTAGGGATTATGGGAAGATGGATGATAGGATGGCCTTTATACTTCTTTTTTTTTTTTTTTTTAGGTACAAGGTTATAAATGCCTTTTTAGAAACTCACTAAATTCCCACTTACTGAGGTCATAAAAATTCATGGCCAGAGTACCTTCCTGGAGATACTATGTTAGTTGTCCTGCACCTTTGTCTGTCATGCCCTCAAACGAACTTGAAGAAAAGCTTCCTTAGTCTTTGGCTGGATAAACAAGACTGTCCACCAGCCCACCTCGTGTGCTGAGGGTGAGCCATGTTGCCATTGCTCAAGCTTCCTTCAGCTGCCCCGTCCACCTCCGGCGTGTGGTTTGGTCAATATCCACCCAGCTTAGAGTTATTAAATCTGTTCTCAATCTGTTTAAACAGCTTTCACACCTGTGGGAATTGGTTTGTCAATGCGCATGGTGGTTTGAGCGTTGTCACTTCCACTTTTCAAAGCTCCCATATTAGGATCCCTTTATATCGAATATAAGAAGTATATGAAGCACACCCCTCTATATCATCATTGAATCTCCCCGTGAAAAGATAAATGTGTGTAAGGAAATGGAGTCAGGCATTTGGGGCGTCATGTCGAGGACTTGGCAGATGGAGGAGGTTTTTAAAGGCAATTCCAGAAACATCTCTGATTCTTCTGACCAAAGCAGCTTATTTTCAGTGTGTTTAAATAGGTTTCCTTTTACTTCCTTAGGTGACCGAATAGAATGCATGACCATATTGATCCATGTTGTAAATACTCCAACAGGCCATTGCTATACACAATAATGTGTTAAAATTTTTTATTTTCATTTATTCCTAGTTTATATAGTTGTTACACTTTTTGAAGTATAGTAGAAGAACTAAACAATACCCTGCTTCCCCATACAGATTTTAGAGATTTCTTCCCACTGTTTTTTTTTTTTAACTCCAGATCTGATTCCTTTTTTTGTTTTGGTTAAAACCAGGGTTTATTCAAGGCGGAGCTGAGGCCTTTCTCTCAAAATTGTTTCCCAGAGGAGGGAGCCTTGACTCACAGATGCTCTCCCAACCTGCCAATGGCTCCCTGGAGGCCTTTGAACAGAGCCCAGGGAACCCGTCTCCCTTTCTCTGCCTGGGATGTGGTCCTCACTCCTCTCTGATGTAGAGACCTGGGGTGGTGATTCATTGGCTGGTTTGGGTGCAGTTTTGTGATGTCTAGAAGAAAACAGGGTTATTCTGGATGTAAGTATCTTTCCTTGTAAAGGGCTGCATTCCAGGAAGTGCTTTTAGCTTCTAGCTTGGCTAGAAGTTTCCTGAAAGTGTATCTTGCTCTCTGCCAGTGGAGCCCACTTGGCATCTTAGGGTGGAGACACAGAAATTTATCAAGGTTTGTAACACTAGATGTGTATAGTTGTCAGCTATAAAAAAAAAAAAAAAGCATGATGTTCATAAAATATCTAAAAGGTTATGGGTTATTTAAACCAATATAGGAAATGAGGTACAACAGCGCTTCTTTTAGGTGGTCCTTGCAGAACAGTTTATGAAAATGTAACCGAGAAACTCCCCTGGGAGGCAAAATATTATACCGTGTGTTGTGGTTTTACTGTGGCTGAGACAACTTCAATTCCATCCCAAGTGTGCGATGTTTATTGACACTGAGGACTCTGACAGCTGAGAGCTGGCGCATACGAAGGGTGGTCCCAGGTACAGCGGCAGTAGACTTTTTCTGGATTAAACTACATCTTGCCTTCTGTTGATCCAGTTCTCAAACTTTTGGCAAGCTTGTGCCTATTTTAGGTCCTTAGTTAATTGTTTCTTCTTGCTTGATTTTAATAGCTAAAGCTGTCTGAAGATTGGGCTGTTCTGGGAGGTTGCATTGTGGGAGGTGTGCAAGCAGAGGAGTAAGCATTTTGGAGGAATGCAGTAGGGAAAATCCAAGCACCAGACAAATGGAAGGTTAGGCTAGACTCTCTCTAAGTCTCATCTAACCTTGAGTTTCTGTAATTTGTTTATAAGCTCCTCTAGCCTGTTCAACTTGCTTTGCATGAATCCACATGTGTGTAGGTGTACTTAATGAGTATTGGTTGTCAGTGAGGTTTCCCAGCACTCTCCCCATGATGTCAGGCTCAGTCAAAGAGACAAAATCACTGACTTGGATTTGAAAGTCTTGAAAGTCCTCAAAGCACAGGCAGAGAGGAAGGCACCCATTTACACGTCCCTAGACTGCATAATGCCTGCCACATACTAAGGGCATTCAAGAAGCCATTGGTGTTCGAATGTGAATTAGTTCCGACACTTGGAATGATGGAACTAGAAAAAGAAAAATCCAAGTTCAAGGTCTGAAGTTCTCAATTCTCACCCTGGTTTTGCACTAACTAGCTATGTATATTATGGTAAGCCTCTTGATTTTTCTGGGGTGAAGAGAAATAAAATAGAGCTTATTTTAGAAACTTTGTAAAACAGTGCAGAGTAAGAGGAATGGGGAGATGAACCCACAATTCACTCATCCACTCAATAAATGTAAGCCGGGCCCTATTCTTGCTCCCAGGGATGCAGCTAAGATGATTTATAAGGTGTCAGTATTGATTCCTCCCAGTGTCAACATTCTTTATTACTAATTGCCATGATGGAAGACAAAGAAGCAAGTGGCATAGTTTAAGTTTCCTTCATTGGAGTGATGAGTAAGTGGTAAAAGAGAAACATAAATTCAATCATGAAGCAGCTTCTCTAAGAAACAAGCAGAAAAGATAGCAAAACTACTAGGATATCCTGAAAAGTGGTAAGTCCTACCTCATCCCAGATCCCTTCAGTTACTGACTGGGGTGGTGTATTGAGGTCATACCCAGGGGTCAACAGCTTGTGCACCAAGAAAATAGAAATCCTAACAATGAGAACTCCTGAGAAACTTTGAACTTGAGTCCAAGTGAAAAAGTCATGGGAATATGATTGTGTGATGGCCTGTGATGAGCTCACTGAACTGCAGAGAAGAGACTATGTTCTAATCATAGTCAGTTATGATGGTCAGTTAATTTGCCTGTCTAGTACTTATTAAGGAACCACTCGTGTAGGGGGACTGCGTGAGGATGCAGGTTTAATTAAAATCAGTTTTGTTTGATACATACTATACAGGGTAATAATATAACTATATGGCTAGTAAGTAGCATAAACAACATCAGGTATTTATAGCAGATTCTGCTGCTTATATATTTAGGCTTCTACCAACCTTTAGAAAAAAAAAATTGACATACTTGTCTGTGCTTGTCTTTCCACACTTACGCTGATTAACCCAACTGTAGTAGATCAGTAACTTCTCACTCATTTCTTGTCTTGTAAGTAGAGATCTTTGTAAGTATTTTTTCAAATTATACTTTCAGGTTGAAAGTGGTGAGAACTCCTTAGGGGGTCTTTAATCTCAAGATTATCGGTCTAGCTAAATGTAATTAAAAGACTGCCTCCTCTCTCTACTGCTGAATAATGATGGGAGACAATAGTGGAACTTTTTGAATGCTTGCAAACGATTTTCTCCACAGACAACTTTAGTCAGTGATGATAATTTTGTAGCGGCATCTCTAAATTTATAGGGCCAGGAAAGGAGCATATTTGCTTCTAGAGTTGATCCAATTAGACTAGCTCAGATTTAATAATTCAAGGCTGTCCTGTATCTCTCTGGTCCAAAATGTTATTGTGTGGCTTTCAAATATTTCTCAACTTCTCTACTCTTCTCATCATCATTCCAATAGGAGAAAAACTTTATCTTGGAAGCTCATTCAATGCGGAATTTTAAGATTTTGAAAATTAAAAGAAAATAATCAAGTTAAATTAAAAAGTATGATTTTTTCCTCCTTGTATAAGTTTCTGGCTTTTAATGATTGAAACTAAGTTTGGCTTTATATTGCAAAATTTTATTATCTCCAGGTTCACTAGAGAGGCATTTCTCAGTAGTATATCAAAGATTAAGCTAACCACAGGAGAGTATTTTTCCCTATAGTATTAGTGCAGTTTTGAAAAATTAAAAACATGTGCTAATTTGAAATAATTGAAAACAGTTTGAATAACCCATGTAGCCTGTCAGGTTTTGTTCTTAGTGTTTTGGATTGAAAAATATCTGGTCCAAGACATCAAGGAGCTCACAATTACATATTTTAGATCTTTGACTTAAAAGGCTTCCATAATACCTTAATTTGAAGGATTCATCTGGTTCCAGCTTAAAACTGTGCAATTTAGATTCTATCTCCACATAAAACCCTCATAACTTGTAACACAACACTTGCTTATTGTGACTCTGTAATCCATTGTTACATATTCCTGACTAGTGAGTTTTCATGTTGTTATGATACTTACCCTGTTTTTTTTTTTTTTTCTTAACATCCTCCCCACCCCTTCATATAACTATAGTTCAGAATTTATCCAACTGTCTCCAGTGGAGCAAGATGAGATTTTTGTGTTTGATGCCCATCCAGTAATATAAAATACAAAGAAATTTTTAAGTCAATGGATGTTAAGATATAGATGAGAAATATTGCTTTGCAAAATAATGCTCTTGCTTGGGGCACCTGGGTGGCTCAGTCAGTGAAGCAGCTGCCTTTGGCTTGAGTCATGATCCCAGCATCCTGAGATCAAGCCCTGCATTGGGCTCCTTGCTCTAGGGGAGCTTCTTTCTCTGCCTGCTACTCTCCCTGCTTGTGTGCTCTTTCTCTCTGGCAAATAAACAAAATCTTAAAAAAAAAAAAAAATAATGCTCTTGCTTGATCATACTTTTAGAAATGAAGCATGGATGCTTAGATGACTTATATGATTCCTAAGGACTTTTCCCCCCATTTCCTCCATTATTTTTTGTGCATTACACAAATAAGTCATCATTCTATAAAGAAAACATAGGGAGTTTTGTTAGTGAACAAAACAAGATATCTGCCTCATTCCCCCTTAGAGACTTTGTGAACAAGGTGGGAAGAATAAAATTGGTATGGCATGAATCATGTGTGCTTTCCTGGAGAACTCAAAGGGGAAAAAAATCAGAGATGAAAATTTGAATGTTAGATCATTCTAAGGGAGCACAGAATGGAGCCCTGGACTGGTTTATCTGTGTGTGCTCCCTGCCTGGGTGGTTTTGTGCAAGTCTGACTCATGAGACTGAGAGGCCGCTTAGACTCCTCGTGAAGAATACCTTGTGATCCATGTGCTCAGACCTGCTGGGCTGGTGGCCTGCTGTTTTTACATGAAGTGCAGATCAGAATGATTATTATAGGAGCTGGGTCAGGTTGGGGCCCTTACAACTCAAACAAAGTGGAAAACTTGGAGACAGAGATCAGAGATTAACAATAAAGGTGATTAATAAAGGTTGGAAAACAATGTTTATGAGAAAACAACAGGAGTGGCTGAGAGATGTGGAAGGCTATGTGTATTTGAAGGGTTAGCATAGGAAGAATATTTACTAATGGGTCTCTCTCTGCTGAAGGTAAAAATCTTACCACCCATTCTTTAAAACCCTACAATGACTTCTGATTACACTTAGAATAAATGCTGAACACCTTACTCTAGCTCTCTAGCTTGCAAAGCCCTGTAGGACCTAAGCTTTCTGAGCACCACGCTAAATGCACCTCATTTTGTCATATTCTGTTACCTTCCAGTAGAGTGACCAGATGTCCCCATTTGTCCAGGATTCAGGTCCTTCTTAGGAGGCAGGACAGTGCCAGGCAAACAGACAGCAGTTCAGCCTACCCTCCTGGCATGTAGATTATTTTTGTGATTTTTAGTATTTCTCCTTCCAGCATTCTTTAGCCTGAAATGCCTTTCTTCTGAGGGGTATTTAGGACCCAATCTGAGATGTGTGTTGTGTATTAGAACTTCGTTATTTTACTTTCCAATTTCCTGTCACGTAATGATTGTCTTGGCAAAAACTCTTGGTAAATGAGAAGACAGGGCATGCCATAACGGTGGATTCCTTGGTACTTTCCTCTTCTTGCCACAGGATTGTTTGTGATCCAAGGAAGTTTTACGCTAATCTTGTAAGCAGCTTCAGTTCCTGGGAAACCCACAGTGCATGGAACATGTGTTTTGATTCAGCAGTTTTTACACTCCCCAGGAATCTTATGAGAAGTGTGTGGGTAGGGTGCATGTGTGCCCCACATGTTTACAAGGAGCTGGGTATGTGAGGGGAGTGTCTCCATTTTGCTGTTTACTTAAATCAAGTAAAAATGTATCTTGGCTTCCAAAATATCTCTCAAATACAGTAAAAAATACTTTTGATCCCTCTTAGAAAGAGGTTATTGTGATTTTAGCAGAGATTGCCTGGTTATGGCAAGGATATAAATATTAACAAACTAAAATAGAATGTCTTAGAAATCTCTAGAGCTAATAATGATTGGTAATGTAAGTTTGCAATCCTGAACATCGTAAGACTGAGTTTAGATATCAATTTAATTGGGAAATACAGAACCTTTCCACCATGTCAGCCACTTCTGAAGACCATCAGGAAATTGTTCCAACTTCCTGGTTAGAGATATCATCATTCACACTTTACATAATAGAAACATGGTCCCAAAGAATAATAAGTACCTTACCCAAGATAGCATGGTTTGTTACAATGTAAATACCATTTATACATGGAAAAATAATTGCCACCTGTAAACACTGTCAATAGGATAATGATCTTTACCAGAAGGAGGAAATAAATCTAGAATTAATCAAACTCATTTAGTAGAGTAGTTTCAGCTCATTTTTTTTTTAATCTATGCCTTTATACCACAATGATAGCATCATGTTTTTATTCTTTGTTAAACATACTGGCATAATCTCCCAAAGCTGACTATATAGTGATTTAGTACACTAATGACAATAACAGGAAAGCAGAAAATTAGTGTAATCTTGAGAAATACTACATTAAATTATTGTCTTCTATTTTACAATAGGGCAGTTTAATAGTTTTGAACACTGGTGATATCTCTGAATATGAAACTGCCACGTTCCAAAGTAACATCTCAAAGGTTATTTTGTTTTGTTCTAAGAAAATGGCATTTATATCCCCCACCCCTAGGCCACTCACTGGAGACACAGATGTTACTTATCCAGCCATGACAATCTTTGAGAAATTCATTACTTATCTTCCAAATTCACCTGTTTTGTTTTTATTTTCTGAGGCTTGACGACTGGAGTATAAAGCTGTTGACTATTACCAAAGTATATTGTAAGCCATTTTAATTATAAATGGTTTAACATTAAGGATCATACATATGATTGTTGTTTCAGAATTAAAATACTGTGTTAGTGAGGATTAAAGATGTATTAGTTCTGCTAAACCTATTCAACCAGATCATTAATTATTTTTCCAGAGGATTTGAAGTTCATATTAAAATCATAAAATGTGAGAGCTGGAGGCTTCTCATTCATCAGCCAGCCAGGCATTTGTTTTTCTGGAGTGGAAATTGTGTTGGTTACCTGTGGAAACATCATTGGAGCTGGGGTCTTGTGTCTGCTAGTTCATTTTTATCTTTTCGTACATGATTGAAATAGACATGCCTTCTCTCACTCTTCTCTGGTTGCCCTAGGCACGATTTTTACATGTTCTAAAATGTTTCCCATCAGGTACATTGCAAGCCACCCGCGCTTTGATGGTGATTGGCATCCTGCTGGGACTGATAGCCATCTTTGTGGCCACAATTGGCATGAAGTGTATGAAGTGCTTGGAAGACGACGAGGTGCAGAAGATGCGGATGGCTGTCATTGGGGGCGTGATCTTTCTTATTTCAGGTAAGAGAGGCCCTGCCCCCTTCACCTTACTAATCTGTCTCTGGCATGGGTAAAGTCCTAGGTATGAGTGTCCTTACATTTTGTTGGATGCATCGCCCTTGGATTGACTGATTTTTTTTTCAGTTCCTTTAAGATCTTGAAGACATAGAAACCTTGTCTAGTTGACTTGCACATTCTCAAATAGGACCAAATGAAAATCAGAGATCTGTGCTCACGGTGGGCAGCTCTGTTCATTGAGGTTCCGGGTGCCAACTGATTTGCTAGAACCAGTCTCCCAGGTGAAGAGGAATATTTTCTATTTAGCAAGCATTAAGGAACGATTCTATAAAATTCAGAAAATTTCTGGAGTGTCTCCATGAACATTATGTGGCAAAGACGGGGAGTTATGACAGAGAACGTGAAGAATGTGTGAATCACACAGGTCTTCGAGGAGTGGATGGATTCAGGATTCTTGGAGAAAAATGAGGATAGCCTTCCAGATAGGCAGATCTGATTCCAGAATAAACAGGGTGTACTATAGACAAGTGAAGTGACGGCCAGTTGGAGTGAAGGAAGAGGCTGGAATGATAGGAAGTTAGGTTAGATGAGTTAAGAAAGAGAAAACCTTGATAAAGGAATGAAGTTATATTTTCCATAGAAAATACGTATGTGTTTGTTGTTTTATTCAAGTGTTGATTGAGGAGTTACATATGTGACCTTTGAAAAATGAGTATCAGGAAAAGACATGGGTAGTTCCATTATAAAACCCTATTATAAGGATTATCTTAATTAAGATAGTATTATGTGTGCAGATAAAATGGTATGTGCATGCAAATACATAAAATGAGTTTACATTAAATAAGCATATATACAGTATATATTATATACAGTCTATTGTTTTTGAAAATGAGATCAGTGATATAATCGACCATTGGGAAGAGCTAGAATTAGAATTTATTTTCTCATTTTCTCTTTGGAAAAAGACTTTTTAGGAGCCTTTACCCCAGCATCATATGTGGATTTAATCAATAATAAAGGAAGAGTGCCTATGGCTTTGCTAAAGATTTGGTTAAAGGGATCAGTCTTTCCGTTTTTTCAAATTGGCTTTGGCCAGAAAAAGTATGAGTAGCATTTCATTCCCAATGGTTTGATCCCAAAGGCTGTGAATAAACATACTGCATAGCGCCCTTCCTTTGCTTCCCTTCTTATAACTCCCATAAGTGACTACAGCACCCCCACTTCTGTTTCAGGGACTTCCTACAGAGTAAGGGTGGCAAGTTCCAGAATATTCTCATGGTGTATCTACGCAGCCCAAAGCAGTAGCGTTTTCTGTCAAGTATTAGAGGCAATTAGATTGGACTGTTTTTTTTTGGGGGGGGGTGGAGAGGGAGTAGCATGGAAATATTTAATCTATTTATATTGATGGTTTTTGTATAATTACTCTACGAAGAAGTTATTTAGTTTCCTTGGATAAGAAATATTGAGATATTTTTATACTTCTTATAAATGATAGAAGTAATTATGTTGACTAAGTAGTTTCCTGGGTATTACTGAAATATGAAATGCATGAGGAATTGAGAGGATACTGTATAAACTGCTCTGATGTGATACCTCAGCAAATCTCCAGGCAGTACCTGGCATGTCTGGCCAGCAGGGCAGTAGGGTTTGGGTGGTCTGGTCCATCCTGAGACAGCTCATGCTTCTCCCTGCTATCTAGGTGTTTACTTTCCTTTTGCTTCTGCAGAACTGTAAATTTTGAATTTTGGTCAAGAAAAATGTAGACAGGTTTTCACCCTCCCTTTTGCAAGTGACTCTGTATACTAATAAGGACATTGGTTTTATCAAAAGTAGTTTAGTATACTAATGTGTAACAATATCTTTGAAAGAGCTATTAACTGACATCAACCTGTTGAACTGTTTTGAAAAAAGCATTATAATTGTCCATGACTTTGTACTGTAAGTGAATTAGGTGACATCGAGAGTATAAACTATGCCCAACTTCAGCCTAATATTTTTGTCTGTCTTAACAGAGTATTTGGAATAAATCGTGTCTGAATCTCTAATCTCCCTAAGTGAAAATTATCTAAATCAAAACTGACTAAATTAAAAATGTCAGCACTATTGATGAGTTTTAATTCTTGTAAAATGCTTAAAAATTTCATGGGCTGTATATTTATGCTCATTGTTTCATAGTGACTAACAGTATTTTGTTTTTAATTTCTGTAGGTCTGGCTGTTTTAGTTGCCACAGCATGGTATGGCAATAGAATTGTTCAAGAATTTTATGACCCCATGACCCCAGTCAATGCCAGGTAATGCTATTCATGTGTGAAATAGTTTACTCTCTTAGAAAATACCCTGTTTATGTGCTACAAATTCCAGCCAGTGCCATATTTCTCAGATTTGCTTTCTGGAACTTTGTGAAATTTTTGTCAAACTTGAAAATAATCTGAAAGGCCTGTGACTCATGTTAAAATGAGCTTGGTAATTGCTTTAACAGCTTATATCTATGACAAAATGCACTTAGAAGTAGTAAATTTCCAAGCTCTGTACTTTCCAACTGTATACTGGACCTTTTTTCTGGTTCATTTTTTTAAAATATCAATAAAGATGCTAACATATTTAAAATTTCCTTTTTATGGTATGTCCCAATACTTCCAACACTTAATTGATTAAGTGATTTTTTTAAATAACTTAACACATGGTTTATGATTGTTTGAAAAGATAGTACTATTGTAGAGGTTAATGAATAATAATACTTCATTCCCAATAGGTTAATTTTATGTAGGAAAACAAAATTTAATTCATTTATGAAAAAATATGTTGAAATGCCATTTTCAAATTTTATGTTCCATCACAGCTATAAAAATGGCTTTGCAAAAGACATTTTTATTTAAATTGTGATTTGTGGAAGTAAAAGAGCTGATTCTGGGCTCTCCTGTAACAACACTCCTTGATCAGGGCCAAGGCTCTTTGTGTCACTGTGTTCACATCATTAAAGCCTAATGACTTCTTTAAGAGTCAGAATGTTAAGGCAGCGTTATTATTTGTTGCATGCTGGGATGAATGGATGCAGAATCCTTGTGGTTAGAGGGAGAAGGTGTGCTTCTCTTCATATAATCACCTACACTGGAGAACGTATACTGCAGTGATCGTGATCATGGTGGAGCCTTAGATCTGTAAGGCTTATAGTATAGGAACTGAAACTGCAAGCGGTCAATAGGCTAAATTTTTACCAGTAATGGATGTGAAAGCACTTTATAAATTGCTTGGCACTGTCCGTGTGTTATTTACATTGTCTCCCATCATCCTAAAAGCAGTCCAGTGAGGCAGAAGGGATTGTCATGCCTTAAGAGAAGCAGAAATTGGGGCGCCTGGGTGGCTCAGTGGGTCAAAGCCTCTGCCTTCGGCTCAGGTCATGATCTCAGGGTCCTGGGATCAGCAGGGAGCCTGCTTCCTCCTTTCTCTCTGCCTGCCTCTCTGCCTACTTGTGATCTCTGTCTGTCAAATAAATAGATAAAATCTTAAAAAAAAAAAAAAAACAGAGAGAGAGAGAGAAAAAAGCAGAAATTTAAGGTTGGGAGGTAAAGTTACTAGCCAAGAGTGTAGCATGAGAGAGTTTGCCTGCTCTGCCCTATGTCTTGCCATCATTCACAGAGTCTCTCCACAGGAGACCAGCTGCATGCACCCACCTGTATCAGCTAAATCCAGAATGCTCTGTGGATTGCTTAGAAGTCTCTTTTGTGATTTCTGATCTCAGGGTATAGAGATACCTCGGATCAACTATTGAAAATTTCGTTGGTCTCCATCACTTGCCAGCAATTTCTTCATAGGATATGGTTGCTACTTGGCTATAGCATAATTGTAAAGTTTTCGCCTGGGAATCATGGTCCAAACTCGACTTCTAAAATACATAAACACACTTCACAAGTCTCCTACATGTGGTGAAGTCTTAGGATATATTGGTGTGCTTACCCTGGTGTTACAGACTGTATTGCCTGAGCTACTATTGCAGGGCGCCTACAACGGCAGTGTGAACATTCTGGTGTGTCCATATTCATGAACCTTAGAGTACCTCCCTCAGGGTACTATGGAGGATTTTTTCCCAGTGGGAAAAAGTATAATGACTATGATGTTGATTTCCTTCCTTAATTATATTACAAAATTCCCAATGATTCATTTACTAAAGTAATGTACTATCTTTTCAGGTATGAATTTGGTCAGGCTCTCTTTACTGGCTGGGCTGCTGCCTCTCTCTGCCTTCTGGGAGGTGCCCTACTTTGCTGCTCCTGTCCCCGAAAAACAACATCTTACCCAACACCGCGGCCCTATCCAAAACCTGCACCTTCCAGTGGGAAAGACTATGTGTGACAGAGAAGCAAAAGGAGACAGCAGCTGTTGAAACAAATAGAAAATGGACATTGAAATACTGTCATTGACATTAGGACTTTAGACTTTTGACTATTGTAGTATGAACTACGGTATTGCAAAAAAACAACAAATGCAAAAAAAAAAGTTATTTTTTTAAAATGCACATTGCTAAAAATGGCTTAGTCTTATTTTACCTCCTTTCCTCAATGCAGGAGGGAAGCCTTTTCCATTTTTATTACTGCTTCCCACTGAGTAATCATCTCAAATGTGGGGAAGGGGAGCTCCTTAAATATATATAGATATGTACATATACATGTTTTTCTATTAAAAGTTAGATAGCAAAAATTCTTATTATGTTGGTACCAGAATACTTAAAATATATCTAAAAAAAGAAAAAGATATTTAATTCTATATTGATTTAAAAAGCAGTTTATCTGGTATATTTTTCTTTTTCTATATGAACACATATATAATAGGTGAAATATTATTTTCCCTCTTTCATCAGCTTTTACCATCTTTGACAAAAGACCTAACCTGCTTTACTAAGTATGGATTTTACTTCTTCACATGTGGCTTTTCATGTGCTTCTTTTATATTATTTTTAATTATGATCTTATAGCATGTGCTTTCATCTTCCTTCATGCCTTTTTTTTTTATGAGGTTGAGCTTAAATCTTGAATCTGATAACACATTTCATAAGCCTACAATTTAATTCCAAGAGTCAGGAAGAATCTCTTATAGCTCAGAACTTTGGGAGCATGTCTTTCTGCAAGACCAAGATGATATGTTCCTATTGACCTTCCACATGATTTCTGGACTCTGACCTACAGGGCTCTTGTTTGCTTTGAAAATATTTGTCTGATTCAGTTGCTGTGTGCTGCTTTCCCAAGTGTTGTAACACAATTTTATTGATTGAATTTTAAGCTACTTATTCACAGTTGTGTATGCCCTCAAACTTTTTCTCCCCCACCCACCTCAACTGTATTGTTTTCTCCGATGTACTTATCGTGTAGTTTACCCCCTTCTAGAGAGAAAATGGCTCATCTGTCTGTTTGGTCTGAATGAAGTACTAGACTTCCTGTAGTGATAATCTGATGACAGATATTCTCTCTCTAACTGTAAGCAAGTCACTTAGTCTTTCTCCTCTTTTCCCACCTGTCAAATTGAGATAATGACACTTAGCCAGCTGGTAGAGGCGGTGTGAGTATTAATTAGTTGATATTATGCTCATTCTTTGAACATGAACCATGCTTAAGTAGTGTTTTTATTTGCTCAGTTGGCGGTTAAGTCATGGAATCAAACCTATGAACACATTTTTATATTGGTTGGCACCTTCCTTTCTTCATTGGCCCATCTCCTTTCTATGAACGGTATCTAGCATGCTTTTGGTTCTCCGCTCCATTTTAACAATTGCTCTTAGTTTTCCTGACTGAGAAATTGTTACTTCACTCGAGCAAGATGATGTAATGGAAAGGTGTTGGCTTTGGTGACTGGAGTCTTGGTGCTATCAATTACTGTTTGGGTTTCAGCAAGGCACTTGGCTGCCCTAGATTCAGTGCCTCATCTGTAAAAAGGAGATTGAAATTCTTGACCTGCCTACCTCACAGGGCTGTTGTGGGGATCCAGTAAGATGGGATACATGTAAGTGTGGTTTTAAAAGGTAAAAAAAAAAAAAAATGTGTACTGTTCTGGGGAAAGAATTAAGGATTTAAGTGTATTGCTTTAGGATTGCTTTTCAAATCCCTGAAAGGAGAGAAATTCTAAGAAATGGTTTTCTTGCCTTAATCTCTCATGTGATGAGACACTGAAGTGAAATTTGGCTTACTAAATGAAAAAGATTTTAAGGAAGTCTTAGTTTCTTCAGTGGGTGTGGCCTGATGCTTTTTAAGGCTAAGCTTTTCTCCTTTCAGTAATGCAGACTTACACTTAGAATGTAGACGTGTGAGCATCAGCAAAGCCAAGGTACAGACGACTTTTTTGAATTAAAATAATTTGCAAGGGTATACAAGGTGAGTTTCTGTTAAGTGATGCTATCAGAGGTGTTGCTTAGGCTGGCAGGGAGCACTGCTCAAATAGGTAGTTTGGGAATGGTAAGTCATAGTGACACCACATCAGGGGAGTTATCCAAAGGACTGCATCATATGAAGGTATGAACCCATAAAGCTTAGTATGTCTTCCAAACCTGAACCTCTGTGTTCTTAGAAGGTATAATTCAAAAGAGTCTTCGCTACATACAAAGGTTCTAATCGTGTCTGAGTGTAAATGCATGGTGGTTACTGGTTGCTAAACTCTACAGAGAAATTGATAGTCCAAAATGGCCAACAGAATTTGTACACCAGAATTCATCCAATTTTGATATTTTTGTATTCTGCTTCTATGCCTGGAAACAGACAAATAGATATTTTGGAGTTTTGTAATGGGAATTTGTATAAAGCATTACTCTTTTTCAATAAATTGTGTTTTTTAAATAAAAAAAAAAAACTTAGCTTGTTTTTCTAATTATTTATTTCAAGATCACCATGCTTGAAAGCTGCTGTGGTTTGGGATAGGATATGACTCACTTTATGAACCTGGGAATGCACTCTTGTGCTTCTGGGCCATCTGTCAAGTAACTGAGTGACTCTGCCCACTTGAATGTCCTATTTCTCTCAAACGGAGTTTCTTCCTCATCAAGGCTGGTGGTAATAGAAGAGAATGCCAAGAGAAGTTGCTTTATTTTCCTCATCCACAAACAGGGGATATGCTACAAAGGATGACTAAATGGTAAAAGAGCCAACTGGAAACTATTGTCCAAGCTTAAGGAGGGTGTGTTCCTCAGAAGATAGAAGAGTGACAGACAGTAGGCTAGAAATCCATTATCATTTTGGTAAAGATTATCATCAAAACTACCTCCAAGGAAAGCAAGTGATGAAACACATTCATTCATTATCTGAAAATATCATTAATTGATAAACCCTTAATTGTAACCTCTCCCTGGGCAATTTTCATATTAAAGAGATAGGCTTGTCAACAAATGATTATGGCTCTGTGTGGAATTTCAGGCATCAGCAGGTTGGGTGAGAGACAAAGGTCAGTTTGATCTGAACTAATTAAGCAGATGCGTCAGAATCCCCCACTCTTTCTGCAGAATTTGAATCTCTGGGGGTGGGGTCCAGGCCCATGACATTTGAGAGGAAATAAAATGCCTAGGTACTCCTGACAAGAACTTGTAAGGGAAAAACCTGGATTGTAAATCATACCAAGTAGGCATACACTTTCATGTGAGCTCATCCTTATTGGATGCCATTATTCTACAATCCATACTGTTCCCCCTTTCCTCATGTAGGACTTCCTATGTGGATGTGTGCCCCAGTTCAGGGAAAACTCCATGCCATTTTTATATTTCCCATCTTCAAGCTTGTGGCTAATCCTAATAAAATCTGGTAGTGATTTCTTTCCCTTCTTTTTGCATGTCCCACCCCAGACACATTCCATGTGCCCCCAACCTGCCCTAAAATCTCTACAATTAGATGGTGCCATGGAAACTGACAGAAGTCCCTACAGATTCTAGGGTGGTGTGGGGACAGCTCGTTGAGTTCAATAATAATAATAATAATAATAAAAACCTCAATGCTCTGTGCCTCTGCAACCTCATCCATTTTGTATACTGGACTTCCATTGGCAGGTTTTTCCAACATGGCCAGCATTGGCAATTGGACATGAGATAGGAATTTATTCATTTAATATTTACTAAACATCTATGATAGGCCCAGTGCTATTAAACGTAGACAAGGCTAAATGATGTAGGAAACGAGTAGGACCCTCTCCTGGGCCTGCGCAGGGTGAATGATGTTGTGTAGGAAGACAACTAACTGGAATCCACACTGATTCCGCTATGGGTGAGCCACAGTGAGCTGTGGAGATCTCCATCCCTTGTTTTTCAATCTGTAAAATGAGGAGTTTCTTAACCATAACAAAATCAGAATCACCTGTGAATTTTTGAAACTTCCCAATTCCAGGGCATTATCCCAGATCACAGCAATCAGAACCTCTGAGAGGAAGGTCGAATTTCTCACGAGAGATTCCAGAATGAATGGTCTGGACTATAACCCCCTGGGCTGTGTCATCCTTCAGCATCAGTGATGCCTCAAAATTGTTCTGGCTAAAGAATATACCCAAGTACTCTATAGATTACACTGTTGTCTACACCCTTCCTCTTATGCTGTGGTTTTATTTTCTGGCTTTTTTGTTGTTGTTGTTAGTTTGTTTTAGTGAGAGGAAATAAGGAGTTAAAGGGAAGTGGTTTTCAGGGATTACTGTTGTCTTTTTTAGTAAATAACCTATTTTCTTGTCATTTTCCATAATTTTAAATTACCCCCCCAAAATGGGCATTAATACAAGGCAAACTGTTTTCTTAAAATTTTTTTTATTTTTATTTATTTGTTTGCAAATTCTTTTTTTAAAAGCTTACTTCTATTTAACATATAATACTGTCTTAAGAGGATAAATGATTATAAAGCAGAGTCTGAGTTATTTTCCTCTGTTATATGAAATTTTCAGGGAAGTCCTTAGCTAAACCATAATCTTAAAACATTTATTTTTAATTGATTAGTGATTTTACTTCCTTTATTTCATCATCTCTATGACATAATTGTTTTGATTCTCTTTCCCAGCCACCCCCCCAAAAAAAGTGAACACACACACACATATACACACACCTCAGTTTGGGAAAGATAAAATCTGAAAACTGGACAAGTATTTCTTAATTAAGTTGAACTGAAATAAAGCACTTTATTCTCCCAAAGGAGCTTTTATTTTTTTAAAATTTAGCACAAAAATTAATTCCACATGGGTTAAGGACTTTAATAGGAAAACAAAAACTCAAAAAATTTCAGAAGGAAAAAAAATCTGAGAACCAAGTCTTTATTATGAATTACAGAATTTTTTTCTTTCTTTTTTTTAAAGATTTTATTTATTCATTTGACAGAGATCACAAGTAGGCAGAGAGGCAGGCAGAGAGATGAAGGAAAGCAGGCTCCCGGCTGAGCAGAGAGTCTGATGTGGGGCTCGATCCCAGAACCCCGAGATCATGATCCGAGCCGAAGGCAGAGGCTTTAACCCATTGAGCTACCCAGGCACCCCCAGAATTTTTTTTTAATGTAAAACACAAAAGGAAGCAATTTTCCAAAAAGGATGTATACAACCCTATCAAAATGAAGAACTTCTGTTCACCAAGAACATAATAGGGAAATACAAAGACAGTCCATAATTAGGAGTCAATATCACCACACAGCATATAATAAACAAAAATTTAATACCCAGAATATATAAAGAACATTGATAAATTAATTTAAAATATACAACTCAATAGAAAAATAAGCAAAGGTCATAAAAAGGCATTTCATAAAAGATGAATGCTGTAAGGTCATTAAAATGCAAAAGTATGTCCAACTTCATTAATAGCTATAATAATAAAACCTTATCAATAAAATTAGTGAAATGTAACTTTAGACAATAGGCATAATTTAAGAGGTCTGATAATATAAATGTGGAAGGGAATGTTGATGAATGATAGTGGGTCCCTAAGTTGGTCCAACAAAGTTGGAAATATTGCTGTACCGTAAATTTAAACAACCTGACATAAAATGCACTACTGGAGAAACTCCTACATATATAACAGGACACATGAGCACAAATGACCACTCTAGTAACTATAGCAACAAGAGAACCAGAATACTTCCAAATGTCCATTGATGAGAGGAGAGAATAATAAATTGTGGTGCATTCATACTATGGAATATCTTGTAGGAGTGAAAATGAATAAAGTAGAGCTATACATAAAATAAATCATTTTATTCATTCAATGACTATGTTATTTAGAAATGTAATTTTGAGTCATCAAAAAAAAAAAAACAAGTCCCACAGGGACACAATGAACATAATACCATTTTTATAAAACTCAAAACTAAGTAATACTTGTTAAGGTATATAGACATAAGAGACAAAACTATGGAAAAAGAAAAGCATAGGAATGATCAACACAAAACTCAGAACAATGTCACCCATGGAAGAAGACAAGTGGCAGAGGTGAAGAACTCAGAGACAGATGGATGTTGTTGGCTGCGTTCTAGTCCTGGGTTAGGTAGAGGGTTCACAGGTATTCATTATATATAATTATTATTCTTTAAAACTTGCATGTGTTATATATCATTTTGTTTGTATCCAATAGTATGTCAGAAAAGACAATGAAGAAATATGTAATAAAACAAAGAAATGTCAGTAAGCTTTCACTTTTATGTCTCATTGAATGGTGCTCCCATGGCCACGTTCCATAGCAAGTTGGGAAGTTGAGTTGCACAGATGCGCACACTGCTGCCCATCAATATCAGATTTTGCTTGTCTCGTTAGTTATATCACCTCAGCCAACTTACTAATGGGTCTCAGCCTCAGTAATAATTTGTGTGTTTTAGCAGAAATCAAATGACATATACATGTGAATGTCCTTTATAAACCAAAAACACTGAACAAATGTAAGGGATTATGGTTCTCAGGAATAATTCTCTTGTTAAAATGAAAGCCATTACCTTGACAATTTCAAGTGCACTGTTGATTGGATAGGGTCTTTTCTCTGATTTCATATTAACTTACCTCCATATGTGCTTTCCAGAATAATACACAGGCTCAGGATTAAGAGACTCATATTACAGAATTAAAATGCCAGGTTACGATTTCAGGCACATTTCCTGATGATATGACTTTAAAAAAGATGGTAAAACATAAAATGCACATATATAAAACTGTCTAGAAGCACCCACTTTACTATTTTACTTCTTCACGAGATGTTGGAAGGGAAACAATTTTGCTGAAATGTTATCCGTGAAACTATCCTCTCCTCAATTTAGTGCTTACTCTGTGCCAAATCCTGATGCAAACAGGAAGTACAGAGATGAGTAAAACACAGTCTTTGCCTTAGGGTCACCTTTTTTGCAAACACCCAGAATGACACTATTCTCAAGGTGGTCTATATGAATGATGTTCCCTAGAGATTGTGCCGTGGATAGCCCAGAAGCCCACACCGAGGACCTCAAAAACAAAAATCCGGAGAAAAATAAAAGCCAATGAGGGTACAAATCAGGTTGTGAGAAATAATCAGAAAAAGATAGTTTCCTATTCTTCAGAGCAATAAAAGTCTTAAGACCTAAAACACCAAGTGTTGGCTAGGATATAAAGAAATGGGTTCTCATTTACAAATGTAAACTGGTCCATCACTAACTATAAAGAACCAATATCAAATATCAAAATACTAAGAATATTGATTCTTTCACTGTGATACAGCAATGCTAACTTGAGACAGAAATCCTTGAGTAGCAAATGTACATGCACATCAGTGTGGCGAGTGTGGTAGAAGTGAGACTCTTGGTGCTGAGTGCTAAGGAGCCCAGAGGCAGGGAGCAGGTAAGAGCTTTACAGAGTCTGAGAAAGCTGAGAGGGAAAAACCTGACCTAGGCATGGTCAGGAACATACCAAATGGACAAAAGAAAAAAAGGCAGTCCCAGTGGAGAACAGGGTAGGCAGACACAGGTTTACACAATGCAGTGAATGAAATGCAGGAGCTAGGCTAAGTGACCCAGAACACTTGAAGCAAAAGCAGAAAAGAAAATGTGATAAAGGGGCACCTGGGTGGCTCAGTGGGTTAAGCCCTGCCTTCGGCTCAGGTCATGATCTCAGGGTCCTGGGATCAAGCCCTACATTGGGCTCTCTGCTCAGCAGGGATCCTGCTTCCCCCTCTCTCTCTCTGCCTCTCTGCCAATTTGTGATCTCTGTCTGTAAAATAAATAAATAAAATCTTTAAAAAAAAGAATTAACAGTATTAAAAAAGAGAGGAAAAAATGTGATAAAGATGAGGCATATGCAAAGATTCAAACTTCAGAAGAAGGAATTTGGGTAGGTCTACAAACATTAAATAACTTTTTTAAAAAGGTTTTTAAATTTATTTTCAGCATAACAGTATTCATCGTTTTTGTACCACACCCAGTGCTCCATGCAATCCGTGCCATCTCTAATACCCACCACCTGGTACCCCGACTTCCCACCCCCCGCCCCTTCAAACCCCTCTGATTGTTTTTCAGAGTCCATAGTCTCTCATGGTTCACCTCCCCTTCCAATTTCCCCCAACTCCCTTCTCCTCTCTATCTCCCCATGTCCTCCATGCTATTTGTTATGCTCCACAAATAACTTTTCTTTTTCTGAGAATTAATGGACAGATACAAGCTTTAGAGTTTAAGAAAATTTTACACTAAACATCTTTTGATACTAGTCATCTATAGTGATTTTTTTTTAAGGTCTAATATTTACTCCCTCCTTTTAAATAAGGGCACTATGGTTTGTTTCAGAGAAATATCCTACATTACTCTCTGTAGGTATGGTTCAGATGGCCTGTCCTACCACCCAGCAGTATAGGAACATTGTATATGTGTATAAATATTTACAATTTTTTGGAACATCAGTTTATTCGATATTCTCGAGTGGGCTGTAATAATCATGATGAATATTATTATAGAATAAAGAGGAAAAATAGCCAAGACTCCCTTAGACATGCATATCTAATTTTCCATCTCCATTTCATCCCTAGGAAGATGGGTATGTCTGGCAGATTCTTCATATAGCCAAGACCAAGAATCATAATATATGATATTATATATATATATATTATATATATATATTATATATATATGAAGAAAGATATTTAATCCGTTAGTGACCCCTGTCAACTCTACCTTCAAAATTCATCCCAAATCAGACCATTTCTCTCTATCTGCTACTGCAGCCCAAACCACAATCCTCTCCTACCGAGACCAGTGGGGTAACCTCTCAAATGATTCCCTGGTTCCAGTCCCATGCCCTAGAGTCTATTCCCCAAACAGCAAAAAGATTGATCTTTTGAAAATGTAAGTTGGCTAATTCCCTGTCTTTATTCTTCACAATCCTCCAGAATTTCCAACTAATGTAAAATGAAATCTGACACTAGCTGTCTTCCCAACCTCATAACTTACCACTGTTCCCCTAAATCATTCTGCGCCAACCTCTGGTCTCCTAGCCAGCCCTGCAACACAAGCAAGCATCTTCAATTTATTGTTTTGCTCCCAGTTTCTCCCGAAAGAATCACAAATATCACCACATCGGAAAAGTTGTGTCTAATCACCCTATATGAAAAAGAGCCCTATCACTCTCTAGTCTCCTGTCCTACTTCATTTTTCCTAACATGACAAGAATGGCAGAATGTTATACTGTATATTTATTCATGTGTTAGTGTATTATCTGCCTCTTCCTCTGATTAAATGCTTGATGAAAGCAGGAAATTTATATGTTTATATATTTATATACTTGTTCACCACTATATCACAGAGGTCTAGGACCATAGTGCCTATCCCATAGTAGACCTCAAGTAGTTATTACTATATAAATTAATTAAACAAGTGAGGAATGACTATATTAAGGCAGAACCTATGAACCAAGTTTGACCAATGAGACTTCATTCTTGTTTTATTCTTTATTATAATTATTGGGGGGGACCTTTATTTTTCTAGAATTTGCTAGATGAAGAAAGAAAAACCTACAGCCAAAAAAGTTAAAAATAATAAATAAGTCCCCCTCTATGAGAAAAGCAACACTGTAGGATGGAGAGGAACAGTGCCTAATAACACAATTTTAGCCCCTAGATGCAGCCAGGCCTGAAGTTAGCTGTGACTCCACTTTTCAGTTATGGGCACTGGTAAATTTCTTATTTTCTTAATTCTTTTGACTTAAATTCTCTTTCTGAAAGAGTCTGGTCTAATATAATTACCAATCTCTTCATATACAAATATATCACGGTGTGGTAGGGGGCACGTTCACTAAACTCACAAAATTAATGTTGAAGCCCAGACTTAGGCAAAGAATGTCTGAATCCAAATCCTGGTCCTTCTCCACTCTCTTGCTTAATTGACTGCACAAATAGATTCAAACCTCCCCCTCCTCATGATCTCAGGTTATTGGGCATTTATAAAACAGCCTAGTATTTGGGCCAAGAATCCTAGGAAATTAAGTAGATTGAGATGAAGTTCCTTGTGTTATTTAATCTTTTAAAATTTAAACTGCTCCCTCACCGTGGGGGAGTTTAGATCAGAAAAAAGGAAAAAAGAATTCCTTGAAAAAAAAAACAACAACAACAACAATAGTAGGATTGATCCTCTCAGTCAAACCTAGGCTATAGGTTCTCTAAAGAAAGGAAAATTGTTTTTATAAAGACTTGTTGTTTCCTCAGAAACTTGTAACATTCATTTTTTTTTTTCTTTCCCTGGTTTTATTGCACGTCATAAATCTTTTAATTCCCTGCATCCGGATGAATGTAACTGAATCATTGCTTCTGTGCACTACTGTGGCCCGGCCAACCCCCACAAATTCAACCTCGGGACGGTCAGAGAATCTCAGAAAGTGTCCAGCCCAGTACCTGGCACGTAGTAGGCAACTGATAACTTCTGTTCTTAAAAAATGAACACGAATGTGTCTTTTCCATAGTAATGAGGAAGTTTGCAGGGCAGTTTTCCTAAATTTTGTAATTTTCGAGCTCTGAAACAATCACTTCTATTGAAGCCCCATGCTTTTAATATATATTAACAGACAATTAAAATAAAGCTAGAAAAGAGCAATCCCCACATTATATTTTGATTTTACTGGAGAAGAGAAAACATGAACTTTTGTAGATTTTATATAGAATTCTTTTGTAGAAATTTGATAGACTTTATGTTTTAATCCTCATTACTTGCTTATTGGATTTTTAAGACATTTTCAAAAACTCTACTTAATTCAATTTTTATAAATAATGGAGTTTCTAGTTTATATTCAAGTATTTAATATAGTAGGAACAACATAAGTAACACCAGAATTTGTCAGAACCAATGACTTGGTTGTTGGGATAAAATTAGGTTAAAGAATGTTGTTCTTTAGATGGACTTTAGAGTTGACTATTTTAAAATAAGGCATAAAAGTAATGTTTATTGAATATATCATTTATATGAATATACCAATTTGCATGAAAATACCAATTTTTTAACTCTCGAAGGAGATTAGTCAGTTGTTTAAACAGGGTATGCTGAAATGTTTTTACTACTCATGGCTTTTTAAACTCTCTTTAAAAAAACATTAGTGAATTAATTCTCATTCTAGATTGAGATTTTGTAGCTCATGTATTCACTTTGTTAATACATTGCGCTTTTATACTAATCAGCCTTTTATTCAACCAAAATTATAAGTACCCACAACAAACTGTATGTGGTGTGCTCTGAACACTTACCTAACACTAATAAAATTATTACCATTTTTTTAAATTGAGCTGTCTCCCTGAAATAGCCTTAAAGGCAGAACTTCCCTTTATAAAGATTGTGAGACATGGTTTTAAACTACAAGTAGCTTAGAGGGTAGTGTTTTTTGTTAGAACAACAACAACAACAAAAATAATGGCGCTCGCTGAAAAATCCTCTAGAGTGGGATAAATCTGAACAGAAAACAACTCTGAAAACTACTCATCTTCTTTTGGTTTCTCCTTCATAATTTGTTGTCAATACTCTCTCAACTAAAACCATCTGAAATTTAAGACTCCAGACTCAAGTTTCTTCAAAATCTCCAAACTTGATATACAGCTACTTACTCAACATCTCCGCCAGGAGTCTAATAGGAATCTCAAACAAAACATGGACAAAAACAAGTTCTTGATACCAAAGCAATCCAAATGAAAATTTGAGACTGCCGCTCCCTCTTCAGTTTAAATGTGACTGCTTCTTCAGTGCTCCGGGCCAAAGTCTTAACTACACCTTTGACTGTGTTCTTTTACTCCCACAGTACATTCAGTCCATCATTGAATCCTGTCAAAATCTGTCTCAAATCTCTCTCTCACCACCTGTTTCCAAGTCCCATCATCTCTCATTTGGATTACAGATGTTTCGTTAGACCTTTCATTGCTCACTGGGCTTCAGTCCTCATCGACTCCCTCGTGGTCTGATTTCTAGGCTGCAGCATGATTATCCTGGAACCCAGTTCATATCATGATATTCTTCTGCTCAAAACCTTCTGCATTTTGTTGATTCTTCTTCTACCCACTTAAGCCCCCATGTTGCATCACCACTTCCTCATATCAGGGAGATCATATGATAGTTGTCTTTCTCTGCTTGACTTATTTCGCTAAACATGATACGCTCTAGTTCCATCCATGTTGTCGCAAATGGCAAGATTTCATTTCTTTTGATGGCTGCATAGTATTCCATTGTGTATATATACCACATCTTCTTGATCCATTCATCTGTTGATGGACATCTAGGTTCTTTCCATAGTTTGGCTATTGTGGACATTGCTGCTATAAACATTCGGGTGCACGTGCCCCTTTGGATCACTACGTTTGTATCTTTAGGGTAAATACCCAGTAGTGCAATTGCTGGGTCATAGGGCAGTTCTATTTTCAACATTGAGAGGGAGACAAACCATAAGTGACTCTTAATCTCACAAAACAAACTGAGGGTTGCTGGGGGGAGGGGTGTTGGGAGAAGGGGATGGGATTATGGACATTGGGGAAGGTATGTGCTTTGGTGAGTGTTGTGAAGTGTGTAAAACCTGGTGATTCACAGACCTGTACCCCTGGGGATAAAAATATATGTTTATAAAAAATTAAAAATTAAAAAAAAAAAAACCTTCTGCAGTTTTTACATCTTACTTAGAATAAAATTCCAACCGCATACCTTGACCCATTGCCGGTAAATCCCCATGCATTAGATGACCTTTGCTTCCCTTTCTGATACCATTCCCTCCCCCTGCTCACTCTGAATCACAAATAACCCTCCCATAGAAAAACCATATTCCCAACCTAGGACCTTTGCATTTGTCGTATTATCCGATAGCACAGCTCCTCCCTCAGAAAGCAGGGTGGTTCACTCATTCCTCATTACACTCAGGTTTTTGCTCAAATGCCGCCTTGTTTAAAAAGCCTTCCTGACCAACCTAAACACAACATATAACCAAGACTGCCAGCACTGACTGACATCTTACCCGCTTTTTATCCATAATTCTTTTCACAAACAGATATATTACATACATACTTAGGTGCATATCTTTCATCTCCCTCAACAGAATGCGGGCTACCTAACCATGGAGGATGTTTCTGCTTTCATCAACTGTTCTATTTCTGGCTTCTACAACTCTGCCTGGCCCAGAGCAGGTATTCAATAACTTCTTGATTAATTAGTAATTAACTTTTCTTCTTTTTCTTTAACATTATGTTATAGTTTATTCCATGGATTCTTAACAAAGAGGAACTATAATAATTCTTCATTTCTGATTTTTTCCACACCCCTTTATAAGGTGTGGTATTACATTTCTGTTTTAAGATACTCGTTGTGAGATAGCAGAGGTATGGAATAAAAGATGAAATATTCTGCTTAGTTACATGTTTGTAAAATTCCGGGGACAAACTGACTACCTGACTACCAGGAAGGGAGATGAAAATGATAAGGAGGAAGGCAATGTTTTCTTTGGTCAAAATTCTCCCTTACCTAAGTCTGCTTAGAGTGGTACAATCTAGAAGAGGCTGAATCCTCCCTTCAGGCTCCTACAGGAATGATCATCCTTTTACCTCCAAAGGCAAGAAACTCACTGAAGTGCAGGGCCATGGATGTCATTAAGTCAGAAACTTCTCATCTCTACCCTCAGGAGTACCTTTTAGTACATTATGAGGTTATCTTCTATTTGTCACTAGAGATTTTTTTCCTGCTAAGCTCGCCCAAAACTACCTTCCAGATCTGCTGTCAGCCATGATCTTTAATCAAGCGTCAAAGCTGTCAGCATTTCTGAAGTTCAAAAACAGGCCCTTCTCTCTTCGCCCAGCCTCTAGGCCTTGCGGCAAGGTTGTCAGGCTTTCTGTAACTGTGACTCAGCTCCTAGATCACAGAAAGAGACACTGTTGTCTGAGAAACTCCTGGGAGAGACTCTTTTGTCATGAACATAAATGAGGGCTAGATTATGGGAGGCTTGTCAGTGCCAGTGAATAGTAATGCCAGTCACAGTTCAAAGGATGAGGAGCAACCAACTTGGACATGAGCTTTCTTAACTGTCTCTAACCAGTTCTGGAATCTACAATGACACTTACATAGCTTTATGATTAAGTCTCTTCCATTTACTACTCTGTGACCTTGGTGAGGTCATTAATCCTCTCAAAGCCTCAACTTCCTTAGCTTTCATTGGGAATTATGGGTACCTGATTTATTGAGGTGATGTTGGTTTTAAATAGTTACACCTCTTGTTTGTAATAGTCACTCAGTAACCTTATCTATTATTAATTATTCTTTCCTTTAAATAGCATGGGGAAAATAGTATCAGGTATATCTTCTAGTATTCTTTGCTATTGGTTCAGTGAAAGTTCCCACTTAGAAGTAACTAAAAGGTAACATTTGTCAGAAATTGTAAAAAAAAAAAAATGGATTATTGATCATTCCAAAAGAATTTTTATATTTTGCAAATATATTGTTCTATTAAAAGGTAATTAGGGGCTTCTGGGTGGCTCCTGGGGGGCACCTTCGGCTCAGGTGGCAAAGGCATCTGCCTTCGGCTCAGGTCATCATCACAGGGTCCTAGGATCTAGCCCTTGTCGGGCACCCTATGGGAAGCCCGCTTCTTCCTTTCCCACTCCCCCTGCTTGTGTTTCTTCTCTCTCTTTGTCAAATACATCAATAAAATCTTAAAAAAACAAAAAGACTGCATGGCCCACAGGCCAAAATTAAAAGGTAACCAAGTACTTGAAGACATTCCACTTAATAAGTAGTATCAGAATCACGAGACATTTTATTCAATTATTTAAAGAGTTTGATAACTTTCATTGACATTTATCTTTTCTTGTCATTATTATCAACATTTACTCTCAATGGTAACTCTGGGTCTCTCAGATATAGTGGGTTTGGATTTTTGCACAAATGGTATGGTCCTGTCAAGATGTTGCAGAAAATCATAAAATTAAAGGCTTTTCCAGTTCTGCAGCACAATCACCCAAATTCGAAGGTTTTCAAAGTTTGATGTTCAATCTTCTGGAGGACCTCGAGACTTGTTCAAGAATTTTCTGAACTCAAAACTAGTGTATCTTTTTTGCCAATGGTGTGAAACTTCCAGTGGATGAGCATGGATCGAGGCTTTGATATTCAACTGTACTCATAGTCACTGTATTCTTCTCTGCCACATCAGTTTCCTCCATTCATTGCAGAATATCCTTTAGGAAGTGCTAGGGATTATTGATTTTGTCAAACCTTAACCCTTGGCAACACGCCTAGTTAATATTCTGTGTGATGAAATGAGAAGTATGCATTAGGCACCTCTGGTACATACCAAAGTATGATAGCTGTCTCAAGGAAAAGCATTTGAATGGTTATTTGAGTTGGAAACTGAACTAACTACTTCTTTCATGGAATACCACTTCTCCTGGAAAGGATGACTAAAGGTCAAACTATGGTTAATCAAACGTGGATATAAGGCAGCCATTTTTTTGCAAATAAGTGAAGCAAGACTATCACTCCACAGAAAACAACTAAGAGTATTTGTCGCCAATGATAACATTTGCACTTTCAAATAAAATTGTATATCCATTTATAATTGTAAAATGTGCATCTGCACCCAAGAGCTTGACAGCTTACCAATACTTAGACTTTCCTGATAAGACTGGTGGTATCAACCAAGACGAGTTGTCAACATCATGGAATGAAATGTACCCTCCCTGTAGAAGATCTACATAACTTAGTGATCTTAGTTATCTACATAACCACTGTATTTCCCCTCATGACTGTGCCAATTTACATTCCCACTAGCAGTGTGTCAGGGTTCCCTTTTCTCCAATTTCTGACCTAATCGCTGGGGTTAAGTCTTCCAGTAGTATGTTAAATGGAAGGGATGAGAGCTGGTGTCCACGCCTTGTTCCTGATTTAAGAGAAAAAGTTTTCAACCTTTCGCAATTGAGTATGATGTTCACTCTGGGTTTATGGTTCTTACCATGTTGAGGTACATTCTTTCTTTCTATATATAATTTGTTGAGAGGTTTCTTTTTTAATATCATGGAAGGTGGTGAATTTTCTCAAATGTTTTCTTTTTTCCCCCTCTATGCAGATGATCTAAGATTTTTATCCTTCCTTTTGTTAATGTGGTGGCCACATTAATGGATTTGTATATATTGAGCTATCCTTACATCTCACAGATAAATCTCAGTTGGTGTGCTGTTGAATTTGGTTTGCTAGTATTTTATTGAGGATTTTTGCATTGAGGTCTTTCCTAGTTTTTCTTGAAGGTGGTAGTCATATCACTGTTCTACCTCGACCAGAAAAAAAAAAAAAAAAAGTCATGTCCCAGTCCTCTGGTATAAATCAAAATATCAGTTTTATGCTATAAAGTTTGATTATAAAATATCTAATCAAGAACATCTTAAGCCCAGAAGAACATCCTGTTTCTAGCCCCATAGAACTGATTTATGCACCTAGTCATAGGCAGAGGAATTGAAAAATGTCAGGAATTCTCTTCAGAGGCAGGGCCTGTCCCTGGATGCTAACCCATAGGAGGATGTTGGAGAAAAGAATGTCTGAAGCCCGAGCATTGGTCAGGACTCAGAAAGGAAAAAAAAGGCTAGATTTTACATGTGCAATTACACCTTTGGAGACAAGGCAGACTTCCCCCCCCAAAATTCCAACATGAGAGAAGTTCTTTTATGAGCTGCTGCCGCAAGCCAACAGAAAGAAAGATGCTTACCGTAATATCGTCCAGTGTCTGTCCACAGATAGATAATTCTTTTCATTACTATTACCAGAATATACCTTTAATTTAGTGTTCTGTTTATTTCATTCAACACTGACTGTATTAATATTTCTCATGGCTCTGCTTAGTCTCCATAATCATTGTTTTATCACCTAATGTTGTTCCCTAAAAGTGAGACATATTTTACTTAAATATTCTCTTAAAACTGTACATTTTATTGTTTCCCATTTTCAGTTTGGTGATGTTCTTCTTGCATATAGCCGTTTTCCTACTTTTAAATTTTCTTTGCTATGCTGACATAAATGAGATTACTGGCTATTTTTACAGTACTTCATAGGTCTTACCAAACTGCTATCTAATGGATGATACACAAATGCCAGGTTTTGGCTTAGACCTCACAAGGTAGAGGACTCCAAATTTGGAAATGTTGTTTTTTCAAGACTTTCTAAATCCCCCTTTTACCTGGTAAATATTCTACACCTTACTTTCTGTTATCTTTCTCCTCCCATTGACCAGTTTGCCAAAGCTCCAAAACAGATGATATCTTTTAGCCTTTTTTGGAGTTGAATAAAGCTGAAAACCCAGGGCCATAGTCAACGAAGTTTTCAGAGAAAGATAACTGGACATTACTCTGAATTTACTCAGAAGCCTCGCTTTCATCTTTTCCTCTCCTGCCTTACTGTCCAATAAACCCTTTTGATTTGAGGGCCTGCTTCTTGCTTGCTTAGAATGTCAAAATTTCTGACTGGACTCTGATTGTAACTATCAAGTATCTTGGACAAGTCCTGGTACTATCTGTAAATCTTTTAATTATCTCCCAATATAGTTCTATTGGTTTTGTACCTGTAGAATGAGAGTTAGATGTTAACACCATCCACAAATCAAAGATCTCAATCTCAGCAGTTTGGCCAACTTGTTATTCATATATTTTCTATCAAAACATTTGTACCCTGCTCTTCAGGTTCCCAGCACCGATAATTCACCTGATTTCCTAACTGATTTTCAATTATTTTCCTTTGAAGATCATCCATTTTTTTTAAATTATTTTTCCTGGTACAGAAATGTATCTCTAATAATTACCTGTTGGGCTTTAGAGATCCTGTACAGGTCAAGATAGCATTTAGGGGCATTTCTGACATGACAAACTATTTAACATCTCTTTTATCTGCCGCAAGCCAACAGAAAGAAAGATGCTTACCGTAATATCGGATTTTTCATTCATTCTAGTCGGATAATATCCACATTATAATGATCTATTCAAATCCTGCAACCTAAGTACATACATTAACTTTTTTTGATTCAAAAATTCATAGTCATAGATTTTTTTTCCCCATGAATGTAGATGGAAGTTTCAGTATATTTGAGATCTCTATATGTACCAGGAGGGTGAATTTGCTGGGAATTCAGTGTTATTCGAACTAATAAATTATGTTACTAAAGTTAAAAATGAAAGGGTTTTGTTGTAACTGTGTTGAAATTTGTCCTATATCTCTTTGTAGTCCTTTCAGGATTTAGCATATATAAAAAGCTCTACCTAGGCTAAGCACTTAAATATGTCTCCTTAGTAGGCCCTAGAGCTAACTTTATCATCATATGCTTGGATTATTACAAAATAAAATTACAATTATAAAATTGAAGCAAAATAAAGTTGCTTCAATTATCTTTTGCTCACATCATTACTAAAGTTAAAAATTTATAGAATAGTAGTAATGGAAGCATCTCGTGTCTGGATTCTGGCTCTCTGCTAAGGATTTCACAGGCAACAGCTGCTGACAGGGAGTCCAGGGACTACTGAGCTCTTCTGTCCACTCCACTTCACAGACCCCCCACCCCTCACATGCAGGGACAGCTGCAGGGAACAAGTCTGCTGCTATTTGTGTTTTGACTTGCGAATTCCTTAGACACACCTTAGTCTCCACCTTTGTTTTCACACCTTGAATTTAAAACCTTATTTTTGGACAGCCTAATTGGCTCTTTATAGAAATTCTCAAGGTACTTTCAAGTACTTAATACACACACACACACACACACACACACACACACACACACACTCCTAGCAGTGACCATAACTGCTTGCTATGGTATACTTTTCATTTTTCTAGTGAGCTGGTCTTTGTAACTAGTAAAACAATACAGCTTTTCAGTCTAAAGAGATATCCAGGAGATGTCTTATTCCACAAATCCTCTGTTCCTCAGTTATATAGCTTCTGTGGCTTCTGATAACCATCACCAACGACAATAATCACAGTAACCCTAGCAGTAACCAATCTCCTTCTTTCTCTGTGGTCCAACCAAATGCTAACCATCTTTTCTTCTTGCATGTTAATAATTAAAGGAACAATGTGGTTAAGCATTCAGGGGTTTTTCTGAGTAGGAGCCTTACAGTTCTGCAGAAACTGCAAAACAAACCCAATCAACGAACATTGTTAAAGTCATTCACAACACTTTTTTCCCCCCTTAATTTTCAATCTAGTCTGTCACTAAGTCATGCTTTTTTTCCTCATAAATATACCTCAAACCATCTGTTTTTCTTCAATATCTCTGCCACTACCTTAGTCTAAGCCACTGAACTATTTAAATACCCACAAATATGTGACCCCTCACCCATCTGTTCCCAGCTCCTTTGCCAATCCCCTTAGATCAGTCCCTCCCTTTTCCCATGTACTGCTTGACATTGTAGGAGGCTGATGCTCCACTCGTAGATCATGATAACTAGGCTATGCGTCAGCTGGCTTCCTCCTGGTTCTGCCAATAGGAGATAGTGGCAGGAGATTGGATGACGAAGGAAGGAAGAAACCAGCTATTTCCCTTTTCCTTCCGCACCATGGGCAGCCTCTCTGGCACTGTCTGTCTTCTGTGATCTCGTTCCCATTTTCCATGCTTCCAGCTTCTGCCAGGAGACCCGGGACCCTGGGCACCAGTTTAAATAACACCTCCTTCCTTGGTCCTTTCAGCCTTGGTGTGTTAAAGACTCCTACTGTTGCTAACTCTGGGTTACCTTGTTGTCACTTGCTGACTTTAAAAAAATTTTTTAATTATTATTATTTTTTTTTAAGAGAGAAAACACATGAACAGGGAGGAGCAGAAAGAAAGAGTAAATCTTAAGCTGTTTCCATACCCAGCATGCGTGAGACTCCATCTCACAATCCTAACATCATGACCCGAGCCAAAATCAAGAGCCACATAGATGCTTAACCAACCGAGCCACACAGGTGTCCCATTACCTTTTGACGTTTAAACCAGTTCATCTGCAAACTGTCAGCAGATTCTTCCCAGACTGGACCTGTCAGGAGAGAAATATGACAACTACAACCAAGCAATTTTAGGGTCTAGCACTGTTGTCCTAGTTAACAATAACTCCAGTGGCACAAAGTAACAAACCTATTTTAATGAGGTGTATCAAGACCCAAGACTACAAACCCACCTTTGAAACTGAATAAAGTCACCAGTTAGAAGGAAAAATCATCAACCACATACCAAGGAAAAAAAAAAAAAAAACTTGACTTTGAACTGTTTACTCCCCACATAGACCACTAATGATTATTTACCATGTGGATTCTCTCAGCCATTTAACTCTTCCTTTTTGAATATGATGACTGGTGGGAGCTTCTGCATCTGGCTAGACAGACTACACGAAGGCAGATGCAGAGGCAGCAGTATAACAATGGTGCTCAGATGAAAGTCTCTGGTGAGCAGGGTCTTTTTTGTTCTGCAGTTTGCACAATTACTGAGCAAAGAGTACCAGTATGGGCTTATCTTTAATCGCCAGACTCCTATACAGTGCACACAAGCCCCTTTCTGCAGCCTTAGCAGTTTCTCAGCGACGCTGGTGGTCAAAACACTGTGTACTAGGGGCGCCTGGGTGGCTCAGTGGGTTAAGCCTCTGCCTTCAGCTCAGGTCTTGGTCTCAGGGCCCTGGGATCGAGCCCCGCATCAGGCTTTCTGCTCGGCAGGGAGCCTGCCTCCCCCTCTCTCTTTGCCTGCCTCTCTGCCTACTTGTGATCTCTGTCAAATAAATAAATAAAATCTTAAAAAAAAAAAACACCTGTTTATGGTTCCAACACTTTAGACCACTCCATAATTTTAAAATGTACAGGCTTTTAAAAATATATAGGCTTTTATATTTATATCCCATGGAAATCATACATTGAACCTGGCTAGGTCTTATTTCCTCACAGACTTCATTTCCTGTAAATGCATTGCAACAAAATTGGAAAGAAGCAAAAAGGCCTGAAACTGTAGTCAGTCAGATTCAATGTCATGGTTATAGATTGAAAATTATGAGTGGGAAACATCACGGTCTTCTTCCATTGGGGCTCTGACTACATGACTACCTATCTTCAAGCTGAGTGTTTCAGAAAAATGTATGTATAAATATTTGGAAGACACAGTCCAGTCCTTAAGAAGTTCAAGATTAGATGCTTCACCAATGATGAAGCACAATTATTTTTTTGAATAAAACACAAGAAATATAAGAAATGTTTTACATGGTTGCAAATAATTGAATGAGATCACAACTTATTAGAAAATTTAGAAAAGACTTCGTGGAGGAGCCTTGAAAGATAATTATGGTTTCATCATGAAAAGCTAAAAACAGGAACAGCAAAGACGTCCCAGGAATGTCAGAGGTACTTGTGGGGAGCTGAGAATAGACTATTGTCTAAGGCTTCTCCTGAGTAGAGGTGATCAGTACCCAAAAGTGAAAAAGGGGTTGGGGCCATTTTGTGGAAGGTTTAGAACATCAGAATGAACAACGTGCATCTTATCTGATAGTCAATAAAGAAATTTGTAAGGCAAGATAGCACTGTTTATTATTGCACTTTTGTATCTTGCCGTTAACTTTGCTGCCTAGGCTCAGATTCTAGAATACTTAGACATGAAATACAGCAACACTCGAATTCCAAGAATAAGATCTAGCCAGTATTTTTAATTAAAATACGAACATCTGGATTACTGCTTGGAGATTTAAGCAACTGGTATTTTTGTGCTTTCAATTCTTTGGCCACAAGAATAAATATATTCATACCTGTATGTTTGCACATTTCCTTAGTTTCATTACAAGCCATAAGACATGTCAGAATAGCTCAAGTCATATTTTCCTTTCCATTGTAAACATGAAGAGAAATTCAGGTGTTTTAGTTCAATTCACTTGATAGAGAATTGGGAAATTTTCTGTCTTTTTATGGAACGTCAAGGAGGAAAAGAAGATTGTGTTCTGTATTATGGGTTGGAATATCCAGGGAAGATAAAAACCTATTTTTTTATTTTTTAATTTAAAAAAAATCATTCATTCATTTGACAGAGAGAGAGGGAGAGCACAAGTAGGGAGAGCCACAGAGGAAAAGAGAGGAGCAAACTCCCCCACCGTGCAGGGAGCCAGGACCCCGGGATCATGACCAGAGCCAAAGGCAGACACTTAACAACTGAGCCACCCAGGCACCCCAATACCTATTTTTTTAATCAGCAGTTGAAAATGTTATGAAGAATGTCATAAATCCTGCTGCTACAGTGAATCCCTGTGGAAACAACCCATCACGTATAAACAACTGCTTTGCAAAAACCGGAACAGCATTTGCTAACTGACATTTGCAAAGACTCTGTGGATGATAACAACCTTTTCTTCATTCTACGTTTCCTCCTTCTTTCCAGTCATTAAAGTAAAACAAATCTATTTTCCTTTTTGTCTCTCTCTTCCCTTTCTAATCTTGTCAAGGATTAGCAATTTTATTAATTTTTTCCAGCAACCAACATTTGATTTTTTTTATCCTCTCTACAAGATAATTATTTCTTATTTCATTGATCTCTGTATTTTCTATCTTTTGTTTTATTTCATTTGGACTTAGTTATTAAAAAAAAAAAACTTCTTGAGATAGATGAGTTAGGGTTCATGGATTTCCTGCTTTCCTTTATTTCTAATATATAAATTTAAAGATAAAAATTTCCCTCTAAATATAGCTTTTTCTGGATCATCTAGGCTTTGAAACATAGTACTTTTGTTACCATCCAGTTAAACATATGGTATAACTTCCATTTTTTATTTTACTGCTTTGTGGGTTAATTTGAAGTTTTTTTTTTCTTTTTTAGACCCATTACAACAGAAATTTAATTGAGAAAAAGAATGTATAGGACACTCTCGTGACCTATGGTCACTATGCTGTGCTTTGGCTCTCTAAAAGGTGGTCATCCTATAGAACAGAAACTTTGTGCCCCTGACCAACATCTCCCATTCCCTCTCCACTCGTCCCATTCCTAATAAGTATCATTCTTCTCTTGCTTCCATAAATTGGGCTTTCTTAGATTCCACACATATGTGGCATTATACAGTATTGTCTTTCTGTGTCTGCCTCATTCAACATAATGTACCCAGATCTATCCATGTTATTGCAAATAGCAAGATTTCCTTCCTTTTTTTTTAAAACTAAGCAGTATTTCTTCATATGTATACTACACATTTTCTTGATCCATTCATCTGTCAATGGGCAATCGGGCTGTTTCCATACCTTGGCTATTGTGAATAGTGCTGCTGCCAGAAAACAAGTATCTCTGTAAGATCCAGATTAATTCTTTTGAATAAAAACTCAAAAGAATTGGGGAACCTGGGTGGCTCAGTGGGTTGAAGCTTCTGCTTTCCGTTCAGGTCATGATCCCAGGGTCCTGGGATTGAGTCCCGTGTTGGGCTCTCTGCTCAGTGGGGAACCTGCTTCCCTTCCTCTCTCTCTGCCTGCCTCTCTGCCTACTTGCGATCCCTGTCTGTCAAATAAATAAATAAAATCTTAAAAAAAAAAAAACCCTCAAAAGTAGCATTGCTGGATCATGTGGTAGGTAGTTCTATTTTAATGTTTTGAAATACTGTTTTCCATAATAGCTGTACCATGAAGTTCATTTTTAAGTTTTAAAAGATGTGACAATTTTTGTTTTAGCTTTCTGTCTTTTAAATCATTAATTTTAATTTTAATTTTATTTTGGTCAAAAGATATACACTGTAATGTCAGTCTATTGAAATTTGCTAAAATTTACTTTATGATTTAGAATATAATCAATTATTACTCAGTGATTAAAAAGAATGCATCACTTAAAATTTGGAGTATAGTATTTCATGCATGTTAATTAGATCAAGTTTTTATCTATATTTTTCAAATATTCATAGAGGAATTTTTACTGTTTTGTTAAATAGCTTTTATGTTATCTTATATAACTGGAATCTGTCTGTGCTTTTAGTACAATATGTGTTATTTGCATATGAACTTAAATTTATTATATCTTTGTGAATTAAATATTTAATCATTTTGAAGTCTGATAACACAATAACTACACCAGCTTTCTTTTGGTTAATATTTACATGGCACGTATTTCTATTCTTCAACTTTAATTCTTTCTATATCCTTATGTTTTAATTGTATTTCTTGTGAACAGTGTAAAAGTTTTATTCATCCAGTTTAATAGTCATTCCTTTTAGTTGCAATACTTAGACTCCAATTAGATTTAGTTTAAATTTAACTTTGCTTGTTGTATCTCCAAAGATTATGAGTCTTTCAATATGTTGTTTTATGTATTTTTAATTTTTTTCCTTTTATGTCATTCTAATGTTATTCTGTTCATAAAGGTTCTATCTATTTAGTGTGGATTAAATATTTTTCAACATAAAATGATGACTTTGATCCAGTATAATTTTTTTTGCCTTGAATCGTCATATGTTTATTATCATTATTGCCACCTCCCTTTTCTCATTTGCCTTTGATTATTTGTTATCATTTCACTCTTTTATTTTTAACCTGTGCCTAAGTTTTACTTTAAGTTGGTATCTTATATAGTTAGACTTTATTTTATTTTATTATTTCATTATTTTTTATTTTTTAAAGATTTTATTCATTTATTTGACAGAGAGGGAGATCACAAGTACGCAGAGAGACAGGCAGAGAGGGGAAGCAGGCTCCCTGCTGAGCAGAGAGCCCCATGCGGGGCTCAATCCCAGGACCCTGAGATCATGACCTGAGCTGAAGGCAGAGGCTTAACCCACTGAGCAACCCAGGCACCCTATTTTATTTTTGAGTCTTTGTTTTTTTCCTAAGGAATCTAATCTACTTACATTTTCTATTCTTGCAAAGGTACAATATCTCTGCATAATGCTAAATTATCAATGGGCTATGGAAAGAAATAAATGTTCTCAAATGTCACCTGCTCCTTTCAATATGGGAAATACTAAATTGCTTAATGTATAAGGATAAGTGTTCTCTTATACACAATAATATTTCTATATATTTGTATAGTAATTAATAATTTATAATGTATTTTTATAAGCATTGTATTAATCATTATATAGAAAGCATCCAGCAAAGTATTTGTTACATAGTATGTGTTAATACATTCTGTACTAGTTTCTTATAACATTGCTTTAAGTTGTACCATAAGTTCATCCTAAAATCTTGTGAAGTAAGCAGGACAGATCTTCTTACCTGATTATATAGAAGAAACTGGTCACAGAAATGGCATGTTTTGTACAGGAACGCCCATTTTTTAATAAAGAGAACTAAGACTCAAACCCTGTTCCAAAAATTTTGGTACCTTGCTTTGACCTTGAACTCTAAATTTCAGTTTTATTTTTGTAGTTTTTGTTAATGCATTCTTTCTCATTTAGATGCCACTGTATAGCAGTATGCTGATCTAGTGGCTCTGGATGGCTGTCCTTAAGCTCTGCCTTCAGCTCAGGTCATGGTCCCAGAGTCCTGCAATCAGTCCCCACAATGGGGTGGCAGGCTCCCTGCTCAGCAGGAAGCCTGCCTCTCCCTCTCTCACTGTCCCTTCTTGTGTTCCCTCTCTTGCTCTCTCTCACTGTCAAATAAACAAATAAAATCTCTAAAACAAAATGAAACAAAACAATATGCTGATCTAGTGTCATCATTCAAATAAAAACATGATTGTTTCTTTCATTTATTCTTCTCGTACCCACTAAATATATGTTTATAAAAAATAAAAAATTATATTAAAAAAAAAAAACATGATTGTTTCAATAACACTGTCCACAGTTGAGGCCACATATTGTTTGTTAAACTTATTTGAAGATAGATAAAATAAAGTTATATTATTTTCTAGTTTTTATTCCTATCAATTGATTGATTCTACTGTATTCCGGCATGTATGGAAGAGTGGCAATGAGTTCCTAGAAGGCAGATGTCATTTTTTAAATAAAGGACCCTTCTGAGCTGCAGACTTAGACCTTTTAAGGGAGAGACTGGCATCAGCCAGCCTATTCCATGCAGTTGGACAGGAGCTGGCCTTGGCTTTTCTGAAAGGATAGTAACAAGGTGACATGCTTTACTAAGACACAGAAAGGCTCTCCTAATTCCATTGACTATAATTTTTATGGATAAGATACACACAAAAAATCATTTTCTAAAAGTGATGAGGTATAGAAAACTCTCAGTGCTATGGATTTCAGCTAACTTCAGTACTATTCCATTTTGAACATATAAATAAGCAGATGTTTTAGTTGGAATATTTGAAGACTTAAATGCATTGAAAGCCTCTTCCTTTTTAGTTTAGTGTTATTTTAAAAAACCCAACTTCTTTGTGACAACTGGTCAGATATACAGAAAATGAAATCTTAGCTATAAAAAGTATGGCAGAGCTGGAAAATTTCAGTGCATCATAATTGTTGCTAATTCTGAGTGCATGTTGTCTATAGTTCTATTCTAATAATATTTTCTTGAAGGTCCTTGATGAGAGAAATATCTTCCTTTTATAAAATTTTAACACCATATTAAAAGATAATTTGTATGCTTTTTTTTTTTTAGAAAGAGTGGGAGAGCACAAGTGGGGGTGGGGCAGAGACAGAAGGAGAGGGAGAGAGAGAATCTTAGGGAGACTCTGTCTCTGGGCTCAGTCTCAGGACCCTGAGATCATGGCGGACATCAAGAGTCAGATGCTCAACCAACTGAGCCACCCAGGTGCTCCTGTATCTTTTTATTATTAGAAAACACAATGTATTTTATGTTTATCTTGAATACTTATGTTATATACAAGTAGATTCTGTGGTTAAGAGGAGAAAACTTTAAAAAAAGCTTGAGGTTTTCAAACTGTAACCAAATGGAGTAAGCAAAAATCAGATTTCCCCAGATTCAAATTAAGCTACTAGAGACTTTGTTTTAAAAAAAAGAAGAAGAAGAAGAAAAAAAAGTATGATGCCCCAGGGGGTGGGAAGGTGGGGAAAGATGGTGGAGATAGTGATAATCTTTACAAGATATAAGTACTAACCATGCTTGAAAAGGCTTAATACAAATCTATCAGCCTTTTTCTTTTTAAGTTTATTTATTTATTTATTTATTTGACAGGCAGAGATCACAAGTAGGCAGAGAGAGAGAGCAGAGGAAGCAGGCTCTTTGCTGAGCAGATATCCCAATGCAGGGTTCTATCCCAGGACCCTGGGGTCATGACCCAAGCCAAATGCAGAGGCTTTAAACCACTGAGCCACCCAGGCACCCCCAAATCTATCAGCTTATTGTTAAGTACTTCATTTTCTTCTTTTTACTATGATGGATATCTATAAAATAGGACATTCATATTGAGTGGCACTCAAATAAATATAAAATAATATGAATTCTCATTTTCCTTTGTTATAAAGTTGAAGGGAACACATTGGAAAATAAATTCTTATCATTTATTCCAATAATTCTTTTTTTTTTTTTAAAGATTTTATTTATTTATTTGACAGAGAGAAATCACAAGTAGACGGAGAGGCAGGCAGAGAGAGAGGAGGAAGCAGGCTCCCCGCTGAGCAGGGAGCCCGAAGCGGGACTCGATCCCAGGACCCTGAGATCCTGACCTGAGCTGAAGGCAGCGGCTTAACCCACTGAGCCACCCAGGCGCCCCTATTCCAATAATTCTGTTGTGAAATCATTTTTAGTGTTTTTAGTATTTATTACACCTCATGATTCTCTGATGGGTTTCTATCATTACGTTATAACATTAAAAGTATTTCTGTGGTCTGATACATTAGGAAAATGTACCTAAAATATTGGAAAGCATTTATATAGAAAAGAAAGAAAAAAAAAGTATATACATGTTTACGTATGTACACACACACACACACACACACACACACACATACACTTTGGGATGAGAGTCCTAGACTTTAATTTTAGTTTTGCTATCTGTATGACCTTGGGCAAATATATATACTTACCCAAGAACCTTTATTTGTATAAGGAACACAAAGATGCAATGAGTGGAAGCACTGCCATTGGATTGGAAGGAACATCAAGATAACTTTCGATACTTTGATACTGGAATTTTTTTTATAACATCTATACTTCAAGCACTGTTGCTTGAAGTTCACTGATAGGCTAAGGATCTATAAATTAAAAGAGGTATAAAGAAAAAAAATATCTATATGTGTCACATAGTAAGATAGGTATTCAATGTATTATCATATTATTCAAATTTCACAAAAGTGATAATATATGATGAAGATGATGATGATGCCTTTAGGCCCAAGAGCATAGATGACCTAAATCATGAAAGTGAGAGAGTAAATATATAGATGGACAATATCTAGACCATATGTAAAAACAGCCTCCTGATCCACAACCTGCAGGAACTTGCCCAGGAAATCAACTCCTTATCTACAATAAACAGCCCAGAAGCCAACCTGCTACAATGGAGACTTGTAGGAAGCCAGACTGTACTGAAGCCAGTAATAATCTAGGAAGCTAAAGAATAACTTCTGTAATAATTGGTCCCAAGTGACCAAAATTCCATTATTAATTGACAGCTTCTTTAATTTTTTCTATTTCCACTTTACAGTCAGCCAGAGAGTCAAATATGCACCCTTAACCAATAACATATGATGGCTTGCCTCTAGTTAGACCACTTATAGCTTCCCTAGGCCAAAACTTACTTACAATCATGATACACCTGAAACCTTCCATTTTTTCCCGCTATAAAGTTTTCCCACTCTGTATGTCTTTGAGTCTCTATCATGATGCAAGTGATGGTCACTGACTCCCTTCCTATAGCAAACTATCAGTAAATAGGTTACACTTTTCTTATTTAGTTGGTCTTCATTTATTTGCACAAATGTTAATAAAAAGTAGGATTTAAGAAATGATTGCATGTGTACTATAGGCTACATGTGTAAGAGCATTCATTGTGACATAGTTTGCAATAGACAAATGTCCATCAATAAAAGACAAATACATTGTGGTATGGTTGTATATTGGAAAACCTTACAGTAATGAACAATGAACAAACTACAACTTGAAACAGCAACCTGGAGGACTCTTCCTTTCAGGGAGTAGGTATTTGTGATTACTAGGAAGATACATATGGGGGGATTGCAGCATGCCAACATCTGTAATTTATTCACCTGCCTGGAGGGTTCGTGAGACTTCCTGCATTCACAATCCAGACTCCTTGACTAGAATATATTCCGTTCCTAGGATAAATTCACAATTACTTATTGGACTTGCAGTTTGGGTACAAAATGTGTGGGATATTCCAGCTACAGGGAGATAGGTTCTTGTTTTATGCTGACAAAAATTCTTTCCTGGTGGCACCAACTCCCCTTAAACTCTACTCCTAAATTCCTGTCTCATGCCAGATTTGTGCATTTCCCATAGCCAGAGTTTTCTGCTCCACAGCTGCTGGGAAAGACTGGTCATATAATAAAATTGCTCTGGAACTCGTCTGGATTCTTAACGGAATTCTAACCCATTTATGCAGCAGGCATACTTTTCGTAGACTGTGACTAGGTTTCTCTTTCTTATGTGGGCTCCTTCTTAACTCATCCCATAAGGAGTGAGAAAAATAGCCCTGAAATTATACCATAGAATTTTAAAACTCTGTTATATAATTTTCCCCACAAAGACTTACGGTTAAAAGGACAGATGGCTCCTGGTAGGGTTTTGGTGAAGGTTTCATGGAGATGTCATGCGGTCTTAGGCCTTCAAGTCATAGAAAGTGCCTTTGTTTAATCATTTTAATATATCATGTGACCTTTTCTAGCCTTTTTATTTTCCATTTTCCTTTTCTGCTTTTGAAATAATTTTGGACTTACAGGAAGGTTGCAAAAATAAGGTGGAGATTTCCCACATATCTTCACCCAGCATCCCCTAATGTTAACATCTTAGAACTATATATATGTATATATATATATATATATATAGAGAGAGAGAGAGAGAGAGAGAGGCCAAGCATGTGCATACCTCTATGTTTACATTTCCGTATCTGTGTGTGTGTGTGTGTATGAACACCAGGAGTCCATGCTAATATCTCTGATCCTATTTCAACACCACAAATTTCATTCTAATCTGAAATGGTAAGATTTTGACAGCACAGGATCTTTCTATATGAATGCAAACAAAAACATAAAGGTTCAAAACCCTTAACTCTGCTGAAAGCATGGCCAGGTTTTACATGGATCAGGTGGCAAAAGGAGAGTCTTGCTGTGAAAAGTGCTGACAATAGACGGGGAAGGGAATGGAAGAGTGAGGCTGATACATGTACTGATATAAGGCAGATCCATACAATAAAGCCCACATAAAACATCCTTTTCATTTATTATTGAACATAGGACTCCAACATAAATCTACATTTTAATGAGTACTTCTTGCCTTATTAAGAATTCTGTCTCCATCATGAAGAAATTCTCTCCTCCTTATGTATTTTTCTCATGTCCCAAGTCTACAGTCTCTGAACACTCAGAAATGCATGCTCTTGCTTCCTGAAAGTTAGAATCAGCTATGTTAAGATCTATTTCCTCTCTCATGATCTTGGCAGCACCTAGGATGTTCTCTGCCAAAATTCCAGACAGCTGTGTAAAACATGGTGCCTGGGAATGAATAGCCATGTGGATTAAGTGTGTGGGTGCTATTGTTTGGTGAAAATTTATAGATTTCCCTTTTGAGTTTTAGATTTATAAGCAGCATGAATAATAATGTACTTGGTATAAGGTTGTAATTTTATTCAAAAATGCACATCTAACACTGCAAAATATTATTATGCTTTTGTATTATATAAGTGTCTTCTATGACTTATCCAATTATTACATTTAGGAATATTCACTGATTCTGGTGATTAACTTAATTATACCAGTTTCTTGATATGTGGCATGGTTTGTCCTTTTCTATTGACTCAACACTAATACTTTACAATCTTCTGAGCTTCCACTCTTTTGGGGGCATTAGCTAAATAAAAAGTTCAGTAAGGTATAGCAGATATATACCTTTTTCATAAAGACACTCATTCTACATCCAGCAACTTCTGGCTTCAGCTCTGACAATGTAAAGCCCTTAGAAATAATCACTCCTGTCATTACAACAACAAAAAAAGATGGACAAATTGAGAATCAATTATTTTTCTTGGACTCATCAGAAAAGTGAGATCACCAGGAAAGCTACCATCCAGGAAAGGACAGATAAATTCAGAGAGAAGCAGCAGAGCCATTTACCTGAAGTGAAACATACTAAACTAGTAGGAACACTTAAAGGATGATTTAAATGAATTGCTAGAGGCTGAGTATAAACTAGCATAAGAATAAGAAAATCCTGGGGGCTGCACTCTTAGGGAGATTCCCACTTTTTTTTGTAGGTTTTACTTCCAGGTACCACACCAGGTTCTTAAGTTGAAGAGCCAGGAAAGATGCTCTTATGTCTCTGTCAGGAAGAGAAGAAGTATAATCATTGTGAAATATACAAACATTCCCCAGTAACAAAGGCCTACTCTCAAGGGAAGAAGACTACCAGAACCTTATTCTAGTTGAGGGAAGTCATTCTTCCCACTTCAGTCTCCTCTAGCCTTCTTGTATCACCTGAGTGGGGGAAAGCTTTATCACTGAAGACACTCTCATGAAGGTCATGGCCAGAAACAAAGACCCATTAAAAGACTGAGATTTAATCATAGGATTACAGAATGTTTCCCTTCCCCCACACCCCACACTTTACCACCAACAAACTCTAGCACAGTAATAGTGGCTTAGAGATGAAATAGCTACAAGATATAGACTTTCTCTGGGGAAGATTACTTGGGGAAAACCCAAAGTCAGGACAGGAGACAAAACAAGGACAGGACAGGAATTGGAAGCCTCTGGCACTAACAACTACAATAGGCATTAAAAATGGTCTAATTCTTGGGGCGCCTGGGTGGCTCAGTGGGTTAAGCCGCTGCCTTTGGCTCGGGTCATGATCTCAGGGTCCTGGGATCGAGTCCCACATCAGGCTCTCTGCTCGGCGGGGAGCCTGCTTCCCTTCCTCTCTCTCTTTGCCTGCCTCTCTGTCTACTTGTGATCTCTCTCCCTCAAATAAATAAATAAAAATCTTTAAAAAGAAAAATGGTCTAATTCTTGAGCAAGTTAACATAAATCCTTACATGAAGGTATTATTTACCTTACTTCCTAGTACGTGATACATGATATTTGGCTTTAAGCAAAAAAATTATAAGATATGCCAAAAGGCAAAAAAATGTATAGGCTAAAGAGGCAAAACAACTATCAAAACAAGACTCAGACATAACCCAGATGTTGAAAGTATCAAAGAATTTAAAATAACTATGATTAATATGTTAGACTTCAATGGAAAAAGTGGACAACATAGAAAAACAGATAGGTAATATAATCAGAAATATGGAAATTCTTCAACAGAATCAAAAGTAAATAATAGAAGTAAAAAATCTCTTTAAGAAATTAAGAATGCCCTTGATGATTCTCCCAGAGACTGAACATGGATGAGGAAAGAATCACTTGAGTTTGGAGATAGATCAATAGAAACTCCCCACTCTGAAAAGGAAAGAGAAAATAATAATAATAGTAATAATAATAATAGTAATAAATAAATAAATAAATAAAACAAAAACTCCAGAACATTCAAGAACTGAGAAAAATTTCAAACAGTATAACATGCTTAACTGCAGTACCTCAAGGAGAAGTAAGAGAGATAATGACTAATTTATGTCTGAGGAAAGATGTCAAGATCCATTCTGAAGGCATGAGGAAAGCACAGAGCCATAATGAGACAGAAACAAAATATAACAGATCAGAAACAGGATAAACAGATGTGACAAGAATTTCTTTGTTTTTCAATCCATTCCAGAATTTGCATTTTTTTTTTCCAGCTGGGTGACTGTAGGGGCTGCTACAGTAAGCGTCAGATCTCATCCTGAATATTTAAGGGTCAGCCCAGGTAGATTGGGTCAAAGCTTTACAGCTTTGTTTGTGAAAACACCTGCCATCTATAGCATTCTGTTCTGCTTCCCCTTGTTTTTCCCTATCAAACTAACCTTCTCCAGAGACAGAATCATAGCAGGGATGAGGAATAAAAGAAGCTACACCAACAAAAGCCTTGTTTGGCCCATTCTCAAGCACTTTTGATATTCTTCGCATATACAATACGATCCTTAGTTATAGAGTTGAGAAGAAAGCACGAGTTTTTCCAATATTATTATATCCCACATTAAAAAAAAAAAATTCCTTATCCAGATCCCTGGTCTGGCTTTCAAGGCCCATGAGGCTAACTTACTGTCTAGCATAAATTAAAGGTTTTGTACCAGCCTTGTTGAGAGTGGCTTTTCGGGAGATAAGCCCGGCAGCAGAGCAAGCAGGAAATATAGAGGAATTTCCTGTGAAGGTGAACAGGGTCTGAACTGACAGTGGTGATCTTGGGAAAGAGTAGACTGATGAGGAAGAGATGCCATGGAAGAGTGAGCGGTGGGCAGAGATAGAAAGAGAAGCTTATGTTTGAGGACTTTGTAAACAAAATGTATTCCCTAACAAAGACACATTAGTAGTATTGTTTATAGGAAACAAGACTTACAAACATGAGTGGAACAATGATGAAGTAAGCCTAATGGGAATCAAGTCTATATTTTAAAGAGTCAGAGAAAAGTTTGCCAAATGTAAGGGCAGCAGGTTATGAAAAGCCACACAGGTTTGATGTATTTGAACCTGAGGCCCCAGACAGGAAGGAGCCAATGGAGATGCTTGAATGACATCAGACAGCAATTTGAGATGAGTAAGAGGAGGGGAGGCTGGAAGTAGCGGGAAAAAAAAAACAAAACCAAAAACCAAAAAACAGCCTTTGCAGGGTCTCAGGCTTGGAGGGAACAGCGCCAAAACCAGGCAGAGGGAAAAGAGAAGTTGGAGAAGACTCCAGAGTGATCAAAGGCATTTGGCATATACCTGTAGACCTGTTTCTCATCTCTAAAGGATGAGTGAGTGGCAATCTGACGGTCACTCATCACTGCAAGGCTCAGAGCAGCTGTGCAGCCAAATAGATGAGAGTACACAGTAGAAACCAGACTTTGTGGGTTAAAATCCCTTCTCTGCTACTTACTGGATGAATATCCCTGTACAAGTTGTTGACCCACATGCGCCTCCACTTCCGCCTTTGTAGAATGGAACTTAAAACAATACCTACTCCAGAGACTTGTGTGAAAGTTTATGGAATGCATATACACAAAGAACACCATTCAGTGCACAGTAAATGCTATGTTAAGTGTTGGCTATAATTATATATAGAGAGAGTATGTTGCCCAGTACCTAATGCACTGCTCAATAAATTATATAGCTTATATTTTAAAACTATAATAGTTGGGAGAAAATATAATAAGTGAGGACATAAAGGACACTAGTTCAATTCCACCTGAGACTCTGTCTCTAAGACTCCCCTTACAGCATCCTTGTCTCACACTTGTACAACCTCTGCTTGAACAATTCCAATAGCTAGGAGCTCAGAGAGTCATTTCATGAAATGTGCCCAAACTGCAGGGTAAGATTTACTCTTTGCCTCAACCTCTCTCCAGCTTCTGGCTAATAACCGTGAGTCATTGCCCTGTTACTCTCATCAGGGATCATTAAACCAACACAGAACACAAAAAGACCCTGCCCTTCCACCAATGGTTGCAGCCTGATTTTCTTTATTCTGTGCTTCTCATACAAGCTATAAGGATTCACCTCTTTTTTTCTTTTTTCTTTTCTTTTTTTTTTTTTTTTACCCTGTGCAAGTCTCTTGGACATTGAGTTTGATCCTAAGTCTTCTATCACAACCCTATGAAAAGTATAGACTTCCATATCCTTGTCTAATTAAGCAACTTCCTGCTGTACTAACTGGGGATGATATATGTAAAGAAACCTAAAACTTGATAATTAAAATAATTCAACAAATACTTACTGAGCATACACCAAATATTAGGCACTGAGTTAGAAGATGAGACTAATGAGTTAAATCAACTGTCAATCTTTCCCTCTAGGACCTCAACTCTTATTGGAAAGACCGACTCCTATGAATAAATAAACTTCAGGGCAGAGTTCGAAATCAATTTGATAATAACAGACCCTAGACTTTCTATTCTGAGACTCTTGATGTTTACTTCTCTTGCCTTATACCAACAATGGCCACTCAAATCCTGGAATAGGTAAAAATAATAATAAGATGTTTTTAAGAATTTGAATATTGACAAGGATATCCATTGTGGTTCTTAACTTGGAGCACAAAAATACAATTATAAAAATGATAGAAAATATATGGTTGCAGTTACATTAGAAAGAATTATGATTATCTTTTGGTGAAATGCTTACCATGAATTTGAAAGCTGCACTGAACACATAAAAATATTTCTTCTACTATCTTATATAACTTGTGAGAAAGTTGAAACCAAGACCAATGAAGAGACTCACCCAAATGTGTGTAGGTGGTATGTCGAAGCAAGAAGAGGTAATGAGTTGATGATGGGGTATCTACAAAAAGATGTATTATAAACATTTGGAAATCTGCAACTAGTTATAGGTCAGAGCCAGACAAAGGTTAGGATGGCATCTCTTGAGCACCAAGGTAGCTCAAGTTCTGCCAGTGAATTAGAATTCACAGGATAATTGTTTAGAGAGAGAAGATGAGAGCCAAAGGCTGAGTTGCATAGCAAATAATCATGGCTTGGTGAAAGAAGGAAGAAAAACTTGCAGAGTAGAAAAATCAACTTGCCTGTAAAATAAGGGAAAATGGGAAGAGAATAGTTTCATAGAACTTCAAAGATATCATATCTCAGGGTTTCAGAAAGAAATGAATGATCACAGGTGGGATTCATCCCTGGGTTACAAGGATGGTTCAACATTCACAAATCAATCAATGTGATAGAACAAATCAATAAGAGAAGAGAGAAGAACCACATGGTCCTCTCAATTGATGCAGAAAAAGCATTTGATAAAATCCAGCATCCGATCCTGATTAAAACGCTTCAAAGTATAGGGATAGAGGGAACATTCCTGAACTTCATAAAATCTATCTACGAAAGACTCACAGCAAATATCATCCTCAATGGGAAAAAGCTTGCAGTCTCTGTGTTGAGATGAGGAACATGACAAGGATGCCCACTTTCAACACTCTTGTTCAACATAGTATTAGAAGTCCTAGCAACAGCAATCAGACAACAAAGAGAAATAAAAGGTATCCAAATTGGCAATGAAGAAGTCAAACTCTCTCTCTTCACAGATGACATGATACTTTATATGGAAAACCCAAAAGACTCCACCCCCAAACTACTAGAACTTATACAGCAATTCAGTAACATGGCAGGATACAAAGTCAATGTACAGAAATCAGCGTCTTTCTTATACACTAACAATGAAAATAAAGAAAGGGAAATTAGAGAATCAATTCCATTTACTATAGCACCAAGAACCATAAGATACCTGGGACTAAACCTAACCAAAGAGGTAAAGGATCTGTACTCGAGGAACTACAGAACACTCATGAAAGAAATTGAAGAAGACACAAAAAGATGGAAGACCATTCCATGCCCTTGGATCCAAAGAATAAACATTGTTAAAATGTCTATACTGCCTAGAGCAATCTATACTTTTAATACCATTCTGATCAAAATTCCACTGGCATTTTTAAAAGAGCTGGAGCAAATAATCCTAAAATTTTTATGGAATCAGAAGAGACCCTGAATTGCTAAGGAAATGTTGAGAAAAACAAAAATAAAACTGGTGGCATCACATTACCTGATTTCAAGCTTTACTACAAAGCTGTGATCACCAAGACAGCATGGTACTGGCATAAAAACAGACACATAGACCAATGGAACAGAGTAGAGAGCCCAGATATGGACTCTCAACTCTGTGGTCAAATCATCTTCGACAAAACAGGGGAAAATATACAGTGGAAAAAACACAGTCTCTTCAATAAATGATGCTGGGAAAACTGGAAAGCTATACGTAGAAGAATGAAACTCAACCATTCTCTTATACCATACACAAAGATAAACTCGAAATGGATAAAAGACCTCAACGTGAGACAGGAATCCATCAGAATCCTAAAGGAGAACATAAGCTGGAACCTCTTTGATATCAGCCACAGCAACTTCTTTCAAGATATGTCTCCAAAGGCAAAGGAAACAAAAGCGAAAATGAACTTTTGGGACTTCATCAAGATCAAAAGCTTCTGCTCAGCAAAGGAAAGAGTCAACAAAACAAAGAGACAACCCACGGAATGGGAGAACATATTTGTAAATGACAGTACAGATAAAAGGTTGATATCCAGGATCTATAAAGAACTCCTCAAACTCAACACACACAAAACAGATAATCATGTCAAAAAATCAGCAGAAGACATGAACAGACACTTCTCTGAAGAAAGCATACAAATGGCTAACAGACACATGAAAAAATGTTCATCATCACTAGCCATCAGGGAGATTCAAATCAAAACCACATTGAGATACCACCTTACACCAGTTAGAATGGCCAAAATTAGAAAGACAGGAAACAACATGTGTTGGAGAGGATGTGGAGAAAGGGGAACCCTCTTCCACTGTTGGTGGGAATGCAAGTTGGTGCAGCCACTTTGGAGAACAGTGTGGAGATTCCTCAAGAAATTAAAAATAGAGCTTTCTTATGACTCTGAAATTGAACTACTGGGTATTTACCCCAAAGATACAGATGTCGTGAAAAGAAGGGCCATCTGTACCGCAATGTTTATAGCAGCAATGGCCACGGTCGCCAAACTGTGGAAAGAACCAAGATGCCCTTCAATGGACAAATGGATAAGGAAGATGTGGTCCATATACAGTATGGAGTATTATGCCTCCATCAGAAAGGAGGAATACCCAACTTTTGTAGCAACATGGATGGGACTGGAAGAGATTATGCTGAGTGAAATAAGTCAAGCAGAGAGAGTCAATTATCATATGGCTTCACTTATTTGTGGAGCTTAACAAATAACATGGAGGACATGGGAAGATGAAGAGGAGAAGGGAGTTGAGGGAAATTGGAAGGGGATGTGAACCACGAGAGACTATGGACTCTGAAAAACAATCTGAGGATCTTGAAGGGGTGGGGGGTGGGAGGTTGGGGGAACAAGGTGGTGGGTATTAGGGAGGGCACGTATTGCATGGAGCACTCAGTGTGGTGCAAAAACAATGAATACTGTTACACTGAAAAGAAATTTTAAAAAAAGAAATAAAAATAAGGAGTGATGAGGAGGATGAGAATTAAAAAACAGAAATGAATGGTCAACAAATCCAATCATTGGAAGAGGTCAGGGAAATTGTTGACTTACAATTGACCAAATGAGTTCCCTAATAACGTTTGGAAGTCATTTCAGAAGAACAGTGACTGCAGATGCCAGAATTCAGGGTAATAAATTAGGGATTGAGGCTTGCTTTTCATATTAGCAAGTGCTATCACTCATCTCTTTGACAGGGTAACTGGGAAGACTGCGGCAGGACCCTTGACCTGCTGCCAGCATGGAATGACTCCTCTTCACCTCAAAGGAAGAGCTTCAGAGTTTATAGAGCTTGATGCTTCTCTCTGCTACCAGATTGCATGGCCCCTTTATTTTAAAAGATCCTTGGCTATACCTGAAGTTAATGTGTATTCTTTTTTCTGGAAGTTTCCAACTAGACCCACATGTTCTACCACTGACTGGTAGTATTTTCTAGACCCTGGTTACTTCTTAATTCATGCTATTATATTCAGTTAATAAATAGCCTTAGGCTGAGCTCTGTGTGTTAGGCCCAAGGCCATGTGTGCCACTAAAAATATAGAATTCAATAAGGCATAACCCCTGACTTGTGGGGAAAAGATGACAACAAATATCCAATGAGTTTGTGCAGATGAATGTGAAGTATTGAGAGAACACACTAGACAGAGATGAATTGCCTGAAGGCTGTCAACAGAAATTTTATTTTCTTCAGACAAGCTCCCAGTCCTGGGTCTCTTGCTCCCTTTCCCCTCTGCCTTCCTGTCCACATTAAGCTGTAGCAGGTCGTGGGTAGCAAGTGTTCCAATACAGGTGGAAAGACGTCATTTTAGGAGTATGTTCCTGATTTTCTTGACTTGCCAGTTAATGTACCATCTGACTCACGGCGCCACAGGTATTTATTGCTCAACAAGCCAGGTGTGATAGCTCTGGCAGATCCAAATCCCACAGCCATAATAAAGGCTAGAATTTTCATTTAGTAAACAACTTGGTCTGTAATTTTGGTTTTGTTTTCTTACTTAATTGAGCTGTTACCTAAAAATACAGGCTTTTCAAAGCACATTTTTTACTATAAATTTATTTCTAGAAAGTCTGCCAGCTTAACTGCAAAACTTAGAATACGTTTTCCTTCTCTATTTTCTTGAATGTCTAATTAGATTCAGAATTTCTTAGAATCTTGTAATATCTGCATAGGAGTGAACCTTAAAATGAGCTAATCTGGGCCTCCTATCTGATTCTTGAATCAGCTCGTCATCATTTCTACCACGTGGACATCTGGCCTTCCAGTCACTCAACAGTGGGTGGTATGTAACTAGACTTAGGATCGGTCCTTAATACTGGGTTCTCTTTATAGAATGGCCTATTAAATATTTTGTGTGTTATGTTTTCTGGGTTTTAGAGCAGACACCTCATCATAACAATCCTATTATCTTAATGTTGCACAATTTTCAAATTGCTTTCACTTGCATTTCCTCCTATGGTTCTTACATTACTGTAAAGAGGACAAAACTAGTATTATCACCATATCACCAGGAAAACAGCCACCTAGGTCCCAGTCCTTCTTTATGTGTACTACCTCATACTATGATGACTGTCAAAATCTTTTTCAAAATACCCACATGACTATCTCAAGAACCTTTACCAGCCCTCAGTTTATGCTATTACAGATTCCTCAGGGCCAAATGTATCATTTCCTTATGTTCAAATTAACTTGATGCCCCTCAGTGTGGTTGTATGGAGTTGGCTAGTGGGGGAAGAAGTTATATGTTCATGCTATTATGCTTCATCATCATTGTGAGAGAAAGAACACTATTAATTTTTCACTTGGAAATACATGTGGATCCTTCAAGAGGCCAAACCTCATAAAGACTAGCCAGAGTTTAGGCCAGGAGTCATATCAAACAATAGCCACTGTTGCATTAGTGCCTACTACGTGGCAGTTGCTGTGCCAAATTCTCTGTACACATGATCTCCCTTCAAGGTGAGCGAATGACCACTCTGAATTAAGTGTCATTAATCCTATTTTATAGTTGAGAAAACTAAAGCTTAAACAGTTTGAATGACTCACTCAATGGTGGATAGCAAGGTACTTCAGGTTCTGGGATTTAAATCTAGACTATTTTAACCTGAAATCCTGAACTCCTAGTTGCTGTGTTAGCATTTCTTCCAATGTGCTGTTGAGACTATGTGCCTTGGATTTCCTGAGGTATCTGTCAATAAATCAAAGCTACCCTATGGGAATTTCTGGAGATATGACCCAGCCATCTTCACTTGGAACACTAAGATTTGGGAATCATTACATTCTGCTATCCTCCCTCTCAAACACTTTCGTAAAGGGGAGGAAAGGGTGTGGAGAAGCTTTGGCTTCATTGTACACATGAGTGCTGCCACATTGTAATGATTGTGGCCAGTGTTTACCAGATTTATAGCCACCAAAGGGTTGGTACTTGGCTATTTTGACACTGCACAGGATACCATGAATGAAATATTTGGAATTGGAAAGCAGAAAGTTTTTGCTGCTTTCCACCCTTATGTTTAGAGACAATGAGGATAGATGAAAACCTAAAATCTCAGAACTTTTCTGTTTTGTAGAAAGTCTGCACACATTTTTAAATAGGATCTCTTCTTCCTGTTCCAAAGTCTCTATAAGAAAGCATGTGTTCCCATCTTCTTGGGCTATTCCTGCCACAGAGCTTTCTCCAAAAATGGTGGAAAGAATGAGTATACCTCACTGAACCACTGAGGAGTGTTTATTGAAGAAAGAGATGCCAGGAAGAAAATCGTCATTTGCATTTGTCAGGAAGGTGGTGTCATGTAGAGAAAAAAGCTCCTCAAAAACTTTATGAAGTGTACAAAAGAAGATGTCTATGGACTGAAACATAGGATGCCGCAGTGTCTTCAGGGTTGAGAGATCCATCCAATATTGTACATGAGGAGACTTCATGATTAAATTATCAGTATGAGTTTGCACATCAAGATTGCTCCTTCCTGCCTTACTCTTATGTGTAGGTTCTGTTTCTTTTTTTTTTTAAGAACTTTAAAAAAGATATTTTATTTATTTGAAAGAGAGACAGAGAGAGGGAGAGAGAGGGAGAGAGCATGTCCAACCAGGGTGAGGGGCAAAGGGAGAAGCAGACTCCCTCCTGAGCAGGGATTCTGACACCAAGGCTCAATCCTGGGACTAGATGCCAGGATTCCAGCATCATGACCTGGGCCAAAGGCAGACACTTGACCAACTGAGCCACCCAGGTGCCCCTGCAGGTTCTGCTTCTCCAGGGAGCACATCTGCCATACTTCTTTGTGATTCCACCAAGCCCTAATGCAGTGAAATACATTCATTTGGTGTTTTGTTAATCTGATTATGAAAACCCAGGTGTAATTTGGGTATAGTGCACTTACTTTTTTTTTATTACATTCAATTAGCCAATATATAGTACATCATTAGTTTTCAATATAAAGTGAAGAATCTTGATTATCAAAAGTTGGAGCAGAGTGAGATATTAGTCCTCTGTATGTATGCATGGATCCATCTATCTATCTGATTATCCAGTCAGAAGGGCTGCCTTGTATAGGCAATATATACCTCATTTTTAATGGAAAACATGGTTGTGAGAAATAAAGGTAGCTCCCCAAAGTGACAGAGCTAATGCCAGAGTCAAAATAGTAATTTAAGTCACTCCAAACTGAAGGCATTTTTGTCTTCAAGAAACTTCCATGGGGAAAAAAATCATTCTTCAAAGTGGGATGGAAAGTATAAATTACCATTGTTATTGCTGTACTCTATTGATATTATTATGTCCCATGTTGACTTGGCTTCACTCCCTCTCAAAACCTGATGCCTGTGCCAGGGACTTCATGATAATAAACTGTAAAAGATTTCCTGCTTCTGAATGTTTTGAGATTAAAAGTGCAGAACCTACTTGCGGGGCTAGGTATTGTTTTCTTTTCTTTTCCATGTGGGTGGTCTGCTGTGATTCCCAAGACCACCACTACTGCAGAGCTGAAACTCTAGCTGATGGTGCACTAGGGAATTAGGAACTGTTGTTTTGTCTTCCAAAACAACAGCTGAGCTAGCCAAGCCCAGGTCAACATGCACACACATACACACACACTGGCACACAAACACACACACCTGCATAAAGAGATTAGCCTCCAGCTTCAACTCCACCCACTCAGTCCCTTCATCAAAACGAGCTTCCCCCGGCTTTCCAAGGCTCCCACTTCTGTCCATAGACATCTAGAAATGTTTGTGTGCTGATACCAAGACACCAGGGACAGGTTTACAAAAGGAACCTACAATTCAGTGACCCAGGTTTCTCAAACAGCAGCCCGAGCATAGGATCAGAAAATTTACATTTCTCAGGTAGTTAGTTCTGCTCTCTTGAATATGCAGTCATCCCAGAACTGCATCTACCCCAACTTCTGCCTTTCTGTCCTGAGACTCTTTGTATGCACTGAGCCCATAAAACCATTCTGCCACTCATCATGATATGTTGACATCTGGCTATTTGACAGGCATTAAGTATACTCAACAAATCAGGCAGGCCTGGGAACTATCTGCCCAGCTTCTGAACTCTTAATTTTCAAATTTCAATTTATTGTCTATGCAGCTCTTTGGAGAAAGGCTCTACCAGTAACTACCCATAGGGCTTTTACGGTGTGCTGCTTTAAAGAAATGCTCTTGGTAAATAATGTGCAGTCCCCAGAGGAGATGCCAGGTTGCTGTGGGAGTCAGCCATATTTCAGCATTCCAAGTGAGGAAAAACTAAGCAAAGACCGGTGAAAGTACCTCTGACACACTGGTTTTAGACAAACTTGGATTGAAAAAAATGCAGTTGTATTTTCCCTTCTTTTGTTTGCCCCAGTGAACTTTTGTTCAATTAGAACTGTTCTTTCTTCAGAATCTGGCATCTGCTGTTCAAACCACCCCCTCATGCTCAGACATGTTTATGAACTTTTCTCAGAAAGTTCTGACATTACCTCTCTGGGAAATTTTGTCAGAAGCTTTTCCATGCAGCCAGACTTGAATAAATTCACGACTCTTCTGGCCACTAAGGCCTCCCTCAGAAGCTGCGGTGATTGGGGTGAGGTGGTCAATTTCCACCTTTTACAAAGAGAAATGGAGGAACGATAATGATCTTGAAAGATCAGTCTCAGGCTCATTCCTAGGATATTCTCCCATGAAAGGTGCAGCTTAGGATCTGCATAACTTCACCCTAGGCTCAGAAATTCCCCTGAGAATGGGGAGAAGAGGTGAATAGCCTCAAAAGGTCATAAAAGAGGCTAAGGGAAAAGGTAAAAATAGAAAGGATCATAGAAGAGCACCTGGGTGGCTTAGTTAAGTGTCTGACTCTTGATTTCAGCTCAGGTCTTGATCTCAGGGTTGTGAGATGGAGCCCAGCCTTGGATTCCATTCTGGGCATGGAGCCTGCTTAAGATTCTCTCTTTCCCTTAGAAAAAAAAAAGATCATAGCAAAGAATAACAGAAGGGAGTGTTTTGGGAGAAGAGTCAACAATAGGGGTAGCATTGTACAAAAGGAAGAAAACTCATGCTTGCTAAATAGCTATTATGACTTAGGTCCTTGGGAAAGCACTTTAAGCATCAAATCAAAAATAATTTTTAAGGAAGATTGAATTGTTTCATATCACCCATCCCCCAAGTTCATATGTTAAAGTCCTAACCCCCAGTACCTCAGAATGGGACCTTACTTGGAAACAGGGTTATTGCAGATGTAATTAGTTAAGATGAAGTCATTTGGGTACATCCTGATCTACTATGACTGGTGTTCTTCTATAAAGGAGAAAGTTGGTCCCAGACTCCCCAGGAAGAAAGACAACATGAAGTGACACACAGAGAGAATAACCATCTACAAGCAGAAAAGAGAGACTTGGAACTAATCATTTCCTCACAGCCCTCAGAAGAAACCAACCCTCCTAATAACCTGATTGTAGACTTCTTGTCTCCAGAATTATGAGGCGGTATATCTCTGTTGTTAAAGCTACTATCTGTGGTACTTTGTTATTGCGAGCCTGGCAAACTAATACAGGAGGTGTAGAGGACAAGGTCAGGCCACCCCAAGATGAGCCACTTCGGCGTAAAGTTTATTTTGAGTTAAAAGCAGTCAAAACCCAGCAGATTTGGGGAAAGCTCTGCATCTACCCCACAAACTGCCTGAAAGGAATTAAGATAGAGGACCTGCTCATTTTTCCTGACTGTTTTTGGGATTTCCACATCTGTGTGGATTCCTTGTTTGTACAAAAGTAAATTTTATTTTCTCCTGTTAATCTACTTCATGTCAATTTGATTCATATTCCAACTAGAAGGAACTTGAAGTGCAGAGAAAATTATTCCTCCTTTCCTCCCAGTTATCATTTCACATAACCGGAAACTAAAGCTTGAAGAGGTACTCAGGCTCACTCCTAACCAGTGGGTTGGAGCTTGAACACAGACCTGCTTGAAGCCAAAGTCCAGTACTTTTCCCTGCCACCCAGTTAGAGCTTGTTGCTCGAATAAAATATGGCCCTCTTTGAAAAGAACATCATAATCCTGTGGTTTTCAAACATTTTGTCTGGAGATGCCTTTGTTCACAGTGTAATGAAGAAGTTCTGTGCACTAAAATTGCAGTGGGTGACTGATGTCAGCCTCCTGTGACCGTCCCCAGTGACCTCAAGGAGGAAAATAAAACCAGAAAGAAACGGAAAACCAGTTAAGCAGAAGCAGAAGCAATATTTTTAAATAATCAGAAGTGATAGAAACATAATGCTATGTTCAGATGACATAAGGGTCTTTCTCCTGTCTACGTGGTGGAACAAATTATTACAACTGCAACAAATTAGATCCTCTTATGATATGCAAGTATTTGGAGAACTGCTTGTAAACACCTGTATCCCTTTCCCTTTTCCTGTGTGTCATCCCCTGTACCTAACAAGATTTGAAGCAGTTCTTCCAAGCAATCAGAAAGACTGTCTCCTGGGCTAGCCTCCTCAGTAAGACAACAAAGAAAGTGTTTACTAACCTACTTTGGGATTGGTTTCCTTTCAGACGGCAGTACACTGTATAAAGGAGATAATGGCAAAGATGTTCCAGTTGGAGTGGGTGGTGCCTGTGGTCTCATATATTCATCCCTCTCTCCATCCCCACACTGTGATGATCCTTCAGAGGCCCATGAAACCCACTGTTCAAGAACACTGCTTGAAAACCACTGTATATAAAGGGATACCAGATGGGTACTAACATAGTACCGACGTTAGGCATACTAGAGGGAGAAGAAGGGGTCATTATTAAATGTTATTAAGTGCTTCATATAAAAGCAGATACTGTACCCCCTCTTCCAGCATACAAATAGGATGTAAAGCCTTAAAAACATCTCCATGTCAGGTAGATGGACTACGTCAGAGAAGAAAGAGCACTAAATTGGAGGAAATGTGCCACTTACTAGCAATGTGATGCAGGGCAAGCTCGTTCCTCTCTGACTCTGTTTCCCCATCGGTAAGGACTAATTTACTGTGTATGACTCATGTACCTCACACGTTCAAAGAAATGACTAATGACAGGAGAAGAGCCTTGCAAAGCATGGAGTAAAGTACCCCAGCATGATGAGGACTGTTCTTTCGGTGAATTCTCTAAGCCTAAAGAAATTCTGTTAAGAAAGATGGATACCTGGTTAAACACCCTGAGGGATCAGAGAGTGACCTTGGGGTGAAGGTTCCTGATTCCCAAGCTAAGCCAGTATGAGTTGGGCTGAACACCATGTCTGGGAGAGTCAGCACACCGTGAAATTATGAAGTGTGATGGTTAACCAGACCATTCTGCACCGGCCTTCCTCTCTGCATTCACCATTCTCTTTGAAGTCCATGACCTCGTATGTGTCACTGAACTGCTGAATGACTACTCCAAACAGAATCGAGCATCCCAGCCCACCCCGCTGATGCAGTCAGACAAGGTTCACCCCGCACAGCCGGAGTCCTGAGTCTGCTTTCAGCCTCACAATTCAAGTGGAGCGCGTCGGGGCGATTAAAACGTGTAAGACCTGCATTCAGGCATAAGCCACCGACTTCGGGAATAAGAATGATGAGCCTATGGTACATTTTTGTTCTCCTAGTCTCCTGGAAACTCTTGGACATTCATTGATTTTTCATGGGGAGTTCAACTAATAGTCAGCTCGTAATAATGAAAGGGTACCATTTCACTTTATAGCTAGATTTCAAAAATTCCAGAATTTAAGAGGAAAGGAACTTAGAGGTCACTTAGCCTAACTCTCTCATTATAGAGCTGGATGAACTAAGTTCCCTCAGTGGGTAAGCAGGAGAGCAAGTTTAGGACTCAAGTCAACGATCTCCCAATGTCACATTGTATTTACGAACAGCAAAAAGAATGGGCATGTTAGCATTACAGGGCTGCTGGGGAGGTTGAGAGGTGAGATCTCATTTGTACAACGTGTTTGGAGCCTCAGCAACACAAAGTGCATAAGGTTCTAAGTGTGTGGCTCTGTGCTGGGCATAGAAATTGTAGGTTGTGTTAGGTCACAGTACTTGTGAAATAATGGTTTCAATATACATTTTGAGTGGATGCATATATCAATAAGCTTTAAGTAAAATATTACACAGCTCAATATCAGCACATATATTTTCATAAATTGCCACCTGGTGACTTAGTTTGTGATAATTTTGATAAATCTCATAAGAACAGCATCTAAGCGGTGCCTGGGTGGTTCAGTGGGTTAAAACCTCTGCCTTTGGCTCAGGTCATGATCTCAGGGTCCTGGGATTGAAGCCTGCTTCGGGCTCTCTGCTCAGCAAGGAGCCTACTTGCCCCCTCTTTCTCTCTCTGCCTGCCTCTCTGCCTGCTTGTGATCTCTGTCAAATAAATACATAAATAAAATCTTAAAAAAAAAAAAAAAGAACTTCTAAGACATCACTGGCAATCAATGAATTAAACAAAAATGAAGTTCCTTACTGGAATGGATAATAGCTTCTCTATGCAAGTATGTATTCTGTATGTATGTATCCAGATATCTATAGAATATACCTCAGTAGTACTTTAGGAAAATCCTTATAAAATAAAGTTTCACTTCTTCACATTTTATTCCAAGAACCTGAGAAGAGAAATGATGCATCCAGTTCTCACACTTGCTTGCTACACAGCTATGGGTAGATGCCTGAACTAATCTGTGTCTTAATTTCCTCCTGTGTAAAATGGCTCACAGATTGTGCTAAGTGAAATAATGTGTGTAGAGCACTCTTTAGGGATGAGTTCCTTTTATCACTAAGCATCCAAGTTCACACAGAGTAGAAGTGGTGCAGCTAAAACAAGAATCTGTGGTTTCTTTCTTGTTTTTTTTTTTTAAAGATTTTATTTATTTATTTGACAGAGATCACAAGTAGACAGAGAGGCAGGCAGAGAGAGGGGGGCAGCAGGCTCCCTGCTGATTGGAGAGACAGACGTGGCGCTTGATCCCAGAACCCTGGGATCATAACCTGAGCCGAGGGCAGAGGCTTAACCCACTGAGCCACCCAGGTGCCCCAACCTGTGTTTTTTTTTTTTTTTTTTTTTTAAGATTTTATTTATTTATTTGAGAGAGAGATGCAGTGGGAGAAAGAACAGAAGCAGGAAGAGCGGGAGAGGGAAAAGCAGGCTTCCTGCTGAGCAGGGAGCCCAATGCAAGGCTCAATCCCAGGAATCTGGGACCATGAAATGAGCCAAAGGCAGACGCTTAATGACTGAGTTACCCAGGCACCTCAGAATCTTCGGTTTTTGACTCCAGTTTCTCTTCCCTTCCATTCTGCTTGTCCTTTTCATCTTTGTTCCACTGAAATGTTTTGGATTCTCAGTAGTGTGTGGGTATGTCTTCCCTCAAAGAGTTTCTTCCCTCAATTTGGGGCACCCAATACCCCCCATTTCCATTTTATTTTAAAAGTAGACTTTATTTTAGACGTAATTTAAACTTTTCTAAATATCTAAATAATTAAACCTAGGTATTGCCAGCTTTCATTGCACCATTATAAATTGATAATCTGAACTTTTTTTTTTTTTGAAGAGAATAATATTCTGCTGTTTTAGAGTACATTACAAGATACGATGCATTCATATCCATTATGTAATGTGATTTTCAAAAGAACCTTGTGAACGTCATACAGCACACATATGATGGTTGAGAACCTGAGGTCCAGAAAAGCTAAACAACGGCAAAGTCTCAAACCATCGTAAGTGGCAGAGTGAAGCCTGGAATCTAGTTCGAGGGCCAAGAACTAAAATTCCCATGAAATCTGGACGGGAGCAATACAACTGGGAATAGTGAAGTCTGTGGAAAAGCAGGGAGCTCCAAACACAGGACTGTTGGCTCAATATTCCCTGGCCTTCCAATTTTTAAAGAGAAGCCAGAATATTTTTATGTGAGATCCAATTTTTACAACATTTTGAATTCCAAATAAAACATATCCTTGGGCCACCTGAATGCAAATCTTGATGTAGACTTACAAATTCCTGGCCACATATGCCTCTTTCTCCTGCCCAGACTGAATTTATTTCAGAAGAGATTGTGCTTATCAAAATGTTTCTTTTTCTCTCAGGCTAGAACAAGCTAAGTCAACTTTTTCTAAACTCAAATCCTAGACTCAGATGTCTAACAACCAAGTCAAACTGAACATAGCCCTTTGTAGTCCTCTGAATGATCCTACCGTCCACCCAGTTCCTCACATGGAGACCCCAAGAATCGTTCCTTATTTCTGTCCTACCCTCACGTCCCACATGCAACGTATCAGAATGTTCTGTGACTGGTCTCTGGAGCTAAGGCCTGGTCCAATTCTGTCTTGTCATGATACCACTGTGAACTACACTCCAGCTACACCTAGTTCCACTTGTCCTGTGACAGCAACATTCTAACAGCTCACCCTGCCTCACTTGCCCCCAAGATTCCATCCTCTGCACAGCAAAGCCACCATTTAAAAACGAAAAGCCAATAATATCATACCCACCTTTGCTCAAAACCTCTTACTTCACCAGGTTCCAGCCTAGCTCTTCTTTTTTAAGGCATTATTTTATTTATTTGACAGACAGAGCACAGGCAGGCAGAGGGAGAGGGAGAAGCAGACTCCCCACTGAACAGGGAGCTCCATGCGAGTCTCAATCCCCAGACCCTGGGATCATGACCTGAGCTGAAGGCAGACACTTAAGTGGCTGAACCACCCAGGCGCCCCGACCCTAGCTCCTTTGCTGCTTCTTCTCTCCCCTTTGATTGCTCCCCACCAGCCACTCTGACGTTCTTTTGGTCTCTCAAACACACTACACTCACTGTCTGTGAAGACCTTCGCTACTTTATTTCTTCTTTCTAGAACATACTACTGGCCCAGCTTACTGAGCGGTGCTATAGCAGAAAAGTAGAGGCTCTGAGGCTAGGCTCACATTCCAGCTCTGTCACATCTGGCCAGTGTTTCATGTCTCTGTGCTTCAGTATGTTCATGTGAGTAATATGGAGATAATAAATAATAGTACCTCCCTTGTAAGGACTGCCATGAAGCTTAAGTTAGCCAATAAAAGTGGAGTGCTCACAGTTCTAGCACACAGCGGGCAGCAGGCTTATCTTCAGATGTTATCTCTGCATCACTCACTGACTTCCTCTTACTCAGGTCTCAATGAAAATAACACCTCCTCAAAGAAGCCTTCCCCGATTGCCTCCTAAAAGAGCCCCCTCCCATCTCTTTCACATTAGTCTTTTTTTTTATTTTTTTTATTTTTTTTATTTTTTTTATTTTTAAAGATTTTATTTATTTATTTGACAGAGAAAGATCACAAGTAGGCAGAGTGGCAGGCAGAGAGAGAGAGAGAGGGAAGCAGGCTCCCTGCTGAGCAGAGAGCCCGATGCGGGACTCGATCCCAGGACCCTGAGATCATGACCTGAGCCGAAGGCAGCAGCTTAACCCATTGAGCCACCCAGGTGCCCCAGTCTTTTTTTTTAAATAACACTTCTTAGTAGCTAGAATTTTCTTATTTACTTATGTATCTGCATGTTTATAGAATATCTCTCCCCATTAGAATGTGTGTATGCTCCAAGAGAACAGGGGTTCTTTTTTTTTTTTTAATTTTATTTTTATGTAATTTCTACACCCTATATGAGGCTCAAACTCAAAACCCCGAAATCAAGAGCTGCATCCAGAGACATAGCCAGCCAGGTACCCAGGGATTCTATTTTGATAAGCACCTGGAACACCTGAATTTGAAATGCCGCCATATTAACAAGAATGCCTGACACATGGTGGGTGCCGGTGAAGATATGTTGTGGTGTTCCCCCAGCATCACTGACATGCAAGGGTGCTTAATAAGGATTTGCTGAAATGAATGGCACTGAAATACTTCTTAGCATGCTTTCCCACTTAGGAAACTGACACCTTCAGAACTTTAGAACAGCCTGTTCTTGATTTTCTAATAAAGCACCATCACCCCATTAGAATTTTATCCCTCTTTCCATAGTCAAGTCTGGAACAAAACAAAATGCTAAGCTTTTTCACACATTAGACACAATTGCACTACAAGTATTTAATGCTATGAATTTCTACATAAGAAATTTGTTCTTGGGCTTTCCCATTTTAGGTTACAGAACTCTAGTTTTCCATAGAGTTCAAAGAGAAATGCTATATGATTCTTCATTAAAATATTAGCAATAGAAAATCTTCATGAAATAAAACCTCTCCATCCATAATTGCCACTACCCAGAGATGTTTTAAATTGTATTTGAGGGCAGTATCTTGCTTTTAAAAGTGACAGTTACTGTATCTGGTTCTAATAATGTTGTGTATGAGGAGAGTCAACACAGGATTACAACAGGAAGGATGTTGATCTAAAACCTTATTTAGCATAGGTGCAAATGAGGCCCGGAGAGGATACTACTCAGAGTCAAGACCAGACTCAAGTGGTTTTGTTCCCATTCCAGAAGTTTCTCCACTATCTAAACTGAATGTACATATTCTTTTTTTTTCCTTTTGACTCCCTGTTTTTTAGTATAAAAAATTTCAAGCAAATGAAAAAACAGTATAATGAATATTTTTATGTCCCTAATCTAGACTGGACAATTGTTAATATTTTGCTATACATACATCATCAATTTTTTTTTTTGACTGAAGTGGTTTAAAGTAAATTATCCATAGCATAACATTTTGTCTCTGTGACACGTTTCTAAAAATCAGGAAGTTTTCTTATGTAACCACAATATCATTGTCCTACCAAACAAAATTCAGGATAATTCCTTAACATCATCTAATTCCCAAATGATATTCAAATTCTTCCAAGTGCTGCCATAGCTTCACTTATAACTGGTTTGTCTAACTGGGATCCAAACAAGGCATTATCTCTGATAGCTGTTTCTCAACTCTTTTATAGTTTAAAATAGTCTCCCTCTTAAATGTCATATGATTTCATTTTATTATTTTGATTTTCAAAAATACTGACTTGTTGAAAAGACAGAAAAATTACTCTATAAAATGTCCACCCTCAAGTGGCTCAGTCCATTAAGCATCAGTTTTTGGCTCAGGTCATGATCTTGGGGTCCTGGGATTGATCCCACATGGGCTCCTTCCTCAGCACGGAACCTGCTTCTCTCTCTCCCTCTGCACCTTCTCTCTGCACATACTCTTCTTAATAAAAAATCTTCTAAAAATTAAAAAAAAAATTTAAATGTCCACCCTCTCAGTTGATATAAATTCTCCCTTATTGGTGTTTGATTTGTTCTTCTGTCCTCCATATTTCTAATGAATTGGAATGCTCATCTAAAGACTTCATTACATTAACATCAAAGTGCCTCTATTTTTGAAGATACACATTAGCTGTCACTTCTCTATTATAATCATTTGAACAAAACCCCGAAATTGACTTACAGAGAATAACAGGAAAAGCCAGCAGGTGGTGAGGGAAGGAGGAGAATATCCCAGTTATACATACACTGCATTCCAGGATTTGGCATTTAGCTGTGGTCCTCAGAACTTGAATGGATTTAAAGAGACACACAAAGGGAATGAAATGCAAACCAGAATGTTACCTTTATGATTTATACTGAGATGCATAAGCATGAAACCTCCTGGAATATTACCACCGGTAAGACTAGTGCATTTCCCCTTCTTGGCAATGGTTTCAGAGCCTACTTGCATATCGGAATCATCAGGACTCTTCAAAAAATACTACCACCATAGATTCGGATTTAATTGGACTTGGAAGACGGGGCATTGATATTTTTTAAAACCTCCCAAGGTAGTTCAACAATGTTACCAGTGCTGGGAAACACTGCTGTAGGTAGGTCTAAGCAGAAGCCAAATTGTTATCAGAAAGTTGTTTTGGAAACATTAAGGTAGAATTTGGGATGTTAGGGATATGAATAAAGAAAGTCTGAAAAGACAATACCAGTCAGTGGTACTTCAACATCTGTGCCCATGAGAGCCATTGGAATATGTTTACATTAAAAACAATCAAACAAACAAAAAACCCAGGAAAACTGGATCCTTGCTTTCCACATCACTCTCATCTTCCCCATTCATTAGGGTGGGTCCCCAGATGCTACTCTGGCACACAATAAAAGTGATTCTGATGGAGGTAATCCATGGTCCACGCACTAAAGAATACTAGTCTGTATCATCTGGGATACACTTGCTTGGAAGAGTATAGGTAAGACCAGTGTTGTTCTCAAACTTAAGCTGCCTCAGAAGGAATTGTAAGGCATGTTGAAACACACCCCTCTCCCCTACCCTCTCCCCTAGCTGCTGCTGCTGCTTCTTCTTTTTTTTTTTTTTAATACAACAATTTTTAAACATCTTTTTTTCAGTATAACAGAATTCATTGTTTTTGCACCACATCCAGTGCTCCATGCAATCTGTGCCCTCCTTAATACCCACCACCTGGCTTCCCCAACCTCCCACCCCCCACCCCTTCAAAACCCTCAGATTGTTTTTCAGAGTCCATAGTCTCTCATGGTTCACCTCCTCTAGCTTCTGATTCAGTAGATCTTGGGTGGAGCCCACAGTCTGCATTTCTAACAAATTTAAGGAAGTGGTTCCCAGCCAGGTTTTTGCTTTCCAGGGGGACATCTGGCAGTAACTGAAGCCATTTTTTTTTTTTTAAGACTTAATTTTTTTGAGCAGTTTTAGGTTCACAACAAAACTGCATAGAAGGTAGAGATTTTTCTCGGTACTCGTGCCCCTCACATGCATACCCCTCCATTATCAGCTACTCCACCAACAATATTTTGTCATTTCCCACAAAATTTTGTCATTTCCCGGCATATTTTGTCACTTCAAGCTCCCCCTTCTAATTTTTTTCATCTACCCTTTAAGTCTCAGGCTATTGGAGACCTCTTCAAAGAACACTCCTCCACTACTTCCTTTTTGGAATCCTTTACAGAGCTCTTATGTGTGAACAGATTTGTGTTTTCTTGAAAGCCATCTCTCCCTTATAAGTCCTGGTCATGAAATAATTGTTAGTTTTGCTCAGAAGTGTTTGGAATGCTTTCATCTATATAGCAGTATAAAAAAGAACTTAAAATATAGTTATTTGGAGACAATAAATTGTATTTATAATTGTATTTTTTTTTTACTTTAATTTTCTTTTTTTTTTTTCATATACCACTTAGGCCAAAATACTGATTTCTTAAAGATAAAGAATCTTCTTAAAGTCTGATGCACATATGTATGTTAGGTTAGAGCATGATATTAGGTTTCATAAAATGAGAAAGGGTGGAACCTCTTTTTGAAGTGAAGAGCTCTTTTCACAGAGGCGGGAGAACCAGTCTTGCAGGTTTGAGGACAGCCTCTGGGGTGTACAGGTAACCTCAAAGGACCACAGGGCTTGAGGGTTATAATCATGATCTGCCTACTCCAAAGTGCAGGAGTGAGGCCCGACATTCCTTATTTTAACCTCGATTTATTATTTATGATTTATTATGATGATTTATTATTGTTTACTATTGTTCTGATTTACTGTTAATGCTGATTTATTTTGCACTTTTCAGAATGAGGAAAAGTAGGTATTATAAGAGCTTGTAAAATCACACCAAGAAAAACACCATCCGGTGAAGCAGACCTACAGGTGCCCAGTAGGAGAGACTGACCATTATACAAACAACTCTGAAACAGACAGAAAAACCAAGGACTCAAGTAGACGCAGGCTATGACCTGTGGTTATATTTTATTTGAGTAATCAGAAGAGGCTTCACGAAGGAATTGCCTTAATGGTGCTGGGATTTGAAAAGGTAGAGCTGGTGAAGGACACTTGAGGCTGAATGAACACTCTTGAGCAAAGATCTTTGGGTATCTGAAGACAGTGTAGGCGTTAAATGCATCTTGAACAGCTGCTGGGGCTCCAGTGACAGATACAGAGGCTTAGTGGATATTCCCACTGACATGAACTGAACAGAAGTAGTCATCTGACTATTAGCACTCATTTTAAGAACAGCTCAGAGTCTGGCTACATAATAAGGATCTTGGTGGGTATGTTGGTTTAAGCGTCTCTAGAAACTGTTGTGCTGCTTCCCTAGGGTAGACAGGAAGCGGGTGAGATATGGCAGGGCTGGGTCTCTCCGCCCTGGAAACCGAGGAACAGAGTTCCTTAAGAGGAAACTCTTAAGGAACACAGTTAAAGCCTCATCTCTGGGTAGGACTGCATTTTGCATACTTGTAAGGCCAAGAAGTGTCAAAGCATAGCCGTAACTGTCTTCATTATTCGCTGGATTTTTCCCTTGGGGATTGTTTTCTTCTTTAAATCTTTTGCTCCCATATGCATATTACATTAAGTGGAATATAGCTAATCCCCAGGTTCTCAGCTGTAAATAAATCCCCCATTGCTGAAACTTTTCAAACCGCTGCCTATTGCCTTCTATCCCAAGTGTGTTTTCTGTGACAGGACTGGGAATCTGATCAGAAAGATAAAAGATAAAGCAGGAGGACATCCGGTCATATTTTTCAAGAACCTTTAGTAAGCAATTGAATTAGGCCTTCAACGTAAGCAGACTCTGCTGCGTTCCACGTAGCCACCCTGATGTAACCGAAAGTGAGCCTAGTCAGCCCCAGCTTTGAGCAATCCCAGGGGAGGAGCCCTCCAACCGAGGTATTCTGATGATGGAATCAGCCCAGAATGAACTCCCTGAAAGATCCCAGAAAGTCTGATGTCATTTAAGATCTCAATTATCCAAGTAAAAGAAGAAGAATGTGAAGTGGGAATTTCCCCCGTCAGCTCCTTGGCACAGACCCCAAAGATCTGAATGTGCCACAAAAGGAAGCAGCTCTTCCTCTAATTCTGTAATGCTTCCCTCATCAGGCAGGGTTCTGTGAGTGGGGCACTTTAGATTTATTAGTAGGTCTTTGAGTCAGAAAGGATTGCCAGAGGTCAGATCAGGTTTCACCATAGGTCTTCATACAAAATATTCAGGAACCCTCAGATGGAACAGAGGAGGTCTGTGACAGAAGCAGCACAGGCTTTAGAATCAGAAAGTTGATGTTGAAATCCCTCAGCCACCACACCTAGTTGTGTGATTCTGGCTTAACTTCTCAAGGGTTTCACTCGAAAATGGAGTTTGGGAAGGGCAAGGTATTGACGAGAATTATGATGAGGACAAAAGCATTTTTTTAAAGATTTTATTTATTTATTTGGCAGACAGAGATCACAAGTAGGCAGAGAGGCAGGCAGACAAGAGGGGCTCCCCGCTGAGCAGAGAGCCCGATGCAGGGCTCGATCCCAGAACCCTGAGACCATGACTTGAGCCAAAGGCAGAGGCTTTAACCCACTGAACCACCCAGGCACCCTGACAAAAACGCTTTTTAACAAGTACTTGCTAAGTTGCTAAGGAGACTTAGAGGGGATTTTATGAAAAGGATCCCTTAGAAATCATTCTGTATTATTTGTATATCATGTATATTTGTACAGTCTATACATTTGTAAAATTGTAAAATTTTGTAATTGTATAATTTAGTAACTGTAAAAGTATAAAATTTTACCATGTTCAGGACATCTTCTCATATGTGGCCTCCTGTATTCTTCACAAAATGGTAAGATAGGAGGGTATCATTAGGCCCATTTTACAGATGACGAAACTAGAAGTCAGAGAAATGAAGTGCTTTGTTCAAGGTTATACTCAGTTGCTCCAACACTAGGACAAAGTTCCATTCTTCTGATCCTGAATCCACACCTCTCTCCTTTGTGTCCCTGTCCACAGCACTTAGCGCCCTGACCCAGGAAAGTTATAGCTTGGTTTGTTGAACCCTGTTTATGAGTCAGGCTCTGGGGAGGGAACATGAAAGATGCAGGACATCACAGATTTGGTAACCACATGTACACCTTCAGCAGGGAGCCCGGGAACGTGGATATCTTGCATGCAAATCACATGAGAACCTATTCCAACCCTGCATTTTCAGATGATTCATTTGCTTGTTTCATTTCCAGCCAAGAATGCAATGTCCTTTTCGTTTTGGAATGTTTACAGATGAGAGTTAGAGCCTGGGGGTGGAGGACAGCTTGATTATTACAATCATCTCAAATGGTGCCTGGTTTTCTACTCTTCCAGAATATTCTCCTTACCTCCTCTATGATATGGCCCTGACCACTCCAGCTCATAGTGATCTCAAACTCTTTTTCCCTGTTCATATGAACTCTGGGGTGAGTAACACCTACAGGGCACTTGGCATCATATGCTGGTATTCTGCCTGTGGTGATATTTTACTCATGGGTGTGTGTGTGTTTCTATTTCCTTGCCAAATGAAACTGGGAGTTCTTTAAGAGCGGGGACAGATGTTTTCACGTTCATCTTATACTGAATAATGGAAATAAGAAATGGAGATACATCGTGAAAACTGTATTGGATGTGGAGTCAGATCATCTAGGTCAACTGCTCATTAACTATGAAATGCTGAAAGAGACACCAAAATCTGAGCTTTTGCTGCCTCTTGTAGAATATGAGAATATTAGTACCTATTTCATACTACTGTCATGAAAAGTAAGTGAAATTATCTGTGCGAAAGTACTTCACAATCTCATTAGGAACTGTACAAATGTAAAGAATGTGTTTGTGGGGCGCCTGGGTGGCTCAGTGGGTTAAACCTCTGCCTTCGGCTCAGGTCATGATCTCAGGGTCCTGGGATCGAGCCCCACACTGGGATCTCTGCTCAGCAGGGAGTCTGCTTCCCCCTGTCCCTCGGCCTGCCTCCTCTCTGCCTAGTTGTGATTTCTCTCTGTGTCAAATAAATGAATAAAATCTTAAAAAAAAAAAAGAATGTGTTTGTGCTTACCTTTAGAAAAATGTGCATTAAATAGAAGCAGTCTGCTGGCACTGGCAGTCATGCACAGTGTACGTTTGTTTCCTCCCAGAGGACTTTACATTTTTATGTCCTGCTATGTAAAGAAACACAGCCACATGGAAACAATACCATTAATTTGCTTTTGTAAAAGTGAGAAAGATAAAAGATCTATGATTCAAAGAAAGCTGATACCATCCAGATACCAAGAATTTCATTAAGAGCTGTCAACATTGTCGCTTCATGGAACCCAGATCCTAGAAGTTCAGCTTTCACTTAGGAAATTCCATTTTATTTTATTTTATTTTTTAAAGATTTATTTATTTATTAGAGAGAGAGAGTTCATGAGTGAGGGGAGGGGCAGTAGGAGAGGGAGAGAGAGAACCTCAAGCAGATACCCCGATAAGCATGGTGCCTGATGTGGGGCTCAATCTCAGGCCCATGAAATCATGACCTGAGCCAAATCGAGAGTCAGACACTTAACGGACTAAGCCACCCAAAGGCCCCTGGAAATTCCCTTTTAGATTCCTAGTGTTCTGTGGGGATATTAAGAGAAATGGCATAACTGTGAAAACCTCTAAGGGGATAAAAATGATTCACTTTCAGAATGAGGATGTTAATATAAGCATATTATATATAATATAATATATGCTAATATAAACATATACATATACCTGCCAGCCACTCTGAAGTGATTCTAAAAACCCAAACCCGACCTTCCCTTCCTACTTATGCACTTACTGTTAGTATCAAAATGGTTCCTGTTTCTGGGGCCGAGATCATTCCATAGCATTCCCTCTCCTCTCTTATCCCACCTCTCATGTAGTAACAATTGCTGCCTACTGAATACCTACTAGATGTCATGAGTTACATTGATACCTTCATATCTGAAATCGTCCAATAAATCTTGCAATAAGGTTTTCATTGTTCCAGTCTTGTAGAAATCGAGGTCCCAAGAATCAAGTACCTCATTTGTAGTCCTTCATGGATCAGGTAGGACCAGATCCCTGTGATACTTTGTCCTTGTTCTAATTTTCACTATATCCATGAATTCACAAATTTAGGGCCATTTTTTTCCCTAATACTCATGAAACTTACAATATAACTTAAACATGCTTATCCCTATACCCCAAATTTTATGTATCATCAACTGTTTACAAATCACACTTTGAGAAACACATTTTCCAAAGACTGTTGGTGCCCTACGAGCACACCTGTCCTTATAAACAAGAAGACATAGGCAACCTGTGAGGGAAAGTCCAGGGAGGATGAAGCCCACGCCCTGTCTGTCTTCACTCTCCACCTTCTGATTTCCTTTCAACACCTCTCCAACTCATCAGCTCCAACCATCTACTACACTCTGGAAATTTCCGCCACCATCTAGCCTCACCTTTCAGAATCCTTTTCTGTGTTCTGTGTGTGGACAATTCCCTTTCATGCCCAAACACATCAAAGACAGAAAATCACATGAAGTAGTAACTTTATTTATTTTGTTTTTTTTTTTTAATTTTTTATTTTTTATAAACATATATTTTTATCCCCAGGGGTACAGGTCTGTGAATCACCAGGTTTACACACTTCACAGCACTCACCAAAGCACATACCCTCCCCAATGTCCATAATCCCACCCCCTTCTCCCAAACCCCCACCCCCCCAGCAACCCTCAGTTTGTTTTGTGAGATTAAGAGTCACTTATGGTTTGTCTCCCTCCCAATCCCATCTTGTTTCATTTATTCTTCTCCTACCCACTTAAGCCTCCATGTTGCATCACCACTTCCTCATATCAGGAAGATCATATGATAGTTGTCTTTCTCTGCTTGACTTATTTCGCTAAGCATGATACGCTCTAGTTCCATCCATGTTGTCGCAAATGGCAAGATTTCATTTCTTTTGATGGCTGCATAGTATTCCATTGTGTATATATACCACATCTTCTTGATCCATTCATCTGTTGATGGACATCTAGGTTCTTTCCATAGTTTGGCTATTGTGGACATTGCTGCTATAAACATTCGGGTGCACGTGCCCCTTTGGATCACTACGTTTGTATCTTTAGGGTAAATACCCAATAGTGCAATTGCTGGGTCATAGGGCAGTTCTATTTTCAATATTTTGAGGAACCTCCATGCTGTTTTCCAGAGTGGCTGCACCAGCTTGCATTCCCACAAACAGTGTAGGAGGGTTCCCCTTTCTCCGCATCCTTGCCAGCATCTGTCATTTCCTGACTTGTTGATTTTAGCCATTCTAACTGGTGTGAGGTGATATCTCATTGTGGTTTTGATTTGTATTTCCCTGATGCTGAGTGATATGGAGCACTTTTTCATGTGTCTGTTGGCCATCTGGATGTCTTCTTTGCAGAAATGTCTGTTCATGTCCTCTGCCCACTTCTTGATTGGATTATTTGTTCTTTGGGTGTTGAGTTTGCTAAGTTCTTTATAGATTCTGGACACTAGTCCTTTATCTGATATGTCGTTTGCAAATATCTTCTCCCATTCTGTCAGTTGTCTTTTGATTTTGTTAACTGTTTCCTTTGCTGTGCAAAAGCTTTTGATCTTGATGAAATCCCAATAGTTCATTTTTGCCCTTGCTTCCCTTGCCTTTGGCGTTGTTCCTAGGAAGATGTTGCTGCGGCTGAGGTCGAAGAGGTTGCTGCCTGTGTTTTCCTCAAGGATTTTGATGGATTCCTTTCGCACATTGAGGTCCTTCATCCATTTTGAGTCTATTTTATGTGTGGTGTAAGGAAATGGTCCAATTTCATTTTTCTGCATGTGGCTGTCCAATTTTCCCAGCACCATTGATTGAAGAGGCTGTCTTTTTTCCATTGGACATTCTTTCCTGCTTTGTCGAAGATTAGTTGACTGTAGAGTTGAGGGTCTATTTCTGGGCTCTCTATTCTGTTCCATTGATCGATGTGTCTGTGTTTGTGCCAGTACCATGCTGTCTTGATGATGACAGCTTTGTAATAGAGCTTGAAGTCCGGAATTGTGATGCCACCAACGTTGGCTTTCTTTTTCAATATCCCTTTGGCTATTCAAGGTCTTTTCTGGTTCCATATAAATTTTAGAATTATTTGTTCCACTTCTTTGAAAAAGATGGATGGTACTTTGATAGGAATTGTGTTAAATGTGTAGATTGCTTTAGGTAGCATAGACATTTTCACAATATTTATTCTTCCAATCCAGGAGCATGGAACATTTTTCCATTTCTTTGTGTCTTCCTCAATTTCTTTCATGAGTACTTTATAGTTTTCTGAGTATTGATTCTGTGCCTCTTTGGTTAGGTTTATTCCTAGGTATCTTATGGCTTTGGGTGCAATTGTAAATGGGATTGACTCCTTAATTTCTCTTTCTTCTGTCTTGCTGTTGGTGTAGAGAAATGCAACTGATTTCTGTGCATTGATTTTATATCCTGACACTTTACTGAATTCCTGTATAAGTTCTAGCAGTTTTGGAGTGGAGTCTTTTGGGTTTTCCACATATAGTATCATATCATCTGCGAAGAGTGATAATTTGACTTCTTCTTTGCGGATTTGGATGCCTTTAATTTCCTTTTGTTGTCTGATTGCTGAGGCTAGGACCTCTAGTACTATGTTGAATAGCAGTGGTGATAATGGACATCCCTGCCGTGTTCCTGACCTTGGCGGAAAAGCTTTCAGTTTTTCTCCATTGAGAATGATATTTGCGGTGGGTTTTTCATAGATGGCTTTGATGATATTGAGGTATGTGCCCTCTATCTCTACACTTTGAAGAGTTTTGATTATTTTATGTTTTTATTGGGGGGGGGTAGTAACTTCTAAAAGCATAAGGGTTTAGTTGGCCATAGTCTACTTGAAGGAGATATTTTCTCTTCTTTTCTTTTCTTTTTTTAAGATTTATTTATTAGACACAGAGAGAGAACACGATTAGGTAGAGTGACAGAAAAAGGGAGAGGCAGGCTCCCTACTGAGCAGAGAGCCCACCAATGCTGGGTTCAACGCCAGGATTCCAGGATCATGACCTGAGCCAAAGGTAGATGCTTAACCAACTGAGCCACTCAGAGGCTCCAAGAAGATACTTTCTTAAGTGGACTACATAGTCTTCTCGGGGATGTCAGAACACCCTAAATGTTTCACTCTCAGAAGTCACTGATGTCATTCTGGCCTTGGGTCTCTAGGCAGACCTCATTTCCTCTTTCTGGTTGTTTGGTTGTGAGGGAACAAATACTGAGCTGGCTGCAGTCCTAGTCCTACCACTAAGTGGTCTTGTGTCACAAACAAGTGATTTCACAGCTCTATGCCCTAGCTATTTACAGGTAAAATGGGGAAGCAATTTTTGCAAAAGGTGTTTGTGATATTTAAATGGAATAACATGGGTAAAACACCTTCCATAGCATTTGGTTGAGTTTTTTATCAAATGTCATTTCCACTTTGAGTATCTGAAACATAGTTACTCTCTGCCTATGGTTGCTGGTTCCACGCTTCAAGAATGCTTGTCTTCTTTGGGTACGTTTAAACTGTATTTCTTTCTATGCTCCTGGAGAGGCACTGTTCCCATGAAGACCTCTCTACATTATATTAGCTTCCTTGGCCAGACCTTCATGCTAAATCCCTGACTTCTGAAGGACTTGTCATTTTTTCCCTGTTTTTTGGTCTGTAGGCAGCTAATTTAAAAGGAGAATTTATTACCATGAATGTTTTAGTCATTTCTGGCTTAAAAATCCATAATTCCTTTCTGATAACCTATTCAAGTGCATACCACAACTCACAGGAGATAAAATAATTTACGTGTCCAGTAGTGATAACATCCATTCAGTATAACATCATTTGGCAAAATGTGAATATTTATCAGCAAGAATACAATGGGTGCACAGAAAGCATGATATCAGTGTACTCTGATGGAGGTTTCAAAATTTCCCTAGTAACATGTAAAAGAATGATTTTCTGTTATAGAATTCTAAATTACCACTTGAATCCTCTAAAAGCGCAAGTGTTTCTCAAGCCTCTTACCTCCAACTATCTCCAAAAGAGCTTGCTTTGCTCCAACTCCTGTCCTTTATTCTGACCAGAAAACTTATTTACCTTCCTACGCAGATGAAGCAGTTGATTTGTCTCTAGAGCATACACATAGTCTTTCTCTCTTGTGTGGCACTCTGCCCACATTCTTGGCCGATGAGTGGAATCACTTTTCTTCTGAAGACTGCTAAAGACTGTGTCTTCCATGAAGGGTTTCCACGGCATACTATGGGCTGCGCCTGTCTCCGTGTGGTCAGGATGCGTAAGGATGTGCACCATGTTTCTATGACAACCTCTCACCTTTGTTTTTCCAAAGGGGTCAGTTCCACCTTCATGTTAGTTTCAAATTCCGCAAGAACAAAAATGATGCTTCCCACTTCCTTAAGACTCAAATGCAGCATATTTTGCAGTGTGAGCCCTCAGGAGGTATAAATTCAGTAATGTTTATTTTCCTCTTTGGAGATCTGAAGAAATCTATGACTTCTCCAGGAAACCTAAGTGACAAATTTCCATGTAATTAAGACCAGGTTAGAAGGGAAGTTGGGGGTTTGATGTCTGGACAGTTTCTATGGGAAAGGTCATTTTCTTACTTTATCTCTTTTTTTACTTTAAATGTGGAAATTTATTTGATCCTATCTCATTACTTTAGTCCCCTTTGGTCCTTTTTTCCCCTTCCTACTGGTTTAGTAGCTGTTAGTGGCGAAAATAGGAGAAGTATTTAATCAAAATAATAGTACCTTGAAGGTGCTTAGGAAGTATTTGCTGAGCAAAGAACTGAATTGCCATCACCAGCACCCCACCCAAAACAACCCCCTTCAACATTTTTTGAGGAAAGGTGAGCCTTGTGTAATGGCATTGAGAGGTAAACTAGGTTTAGGATATTGAATATAAAGAGAAAAGCACTCTCTCTTGAGAGGGCAAGAAGCAGGAAAGCTGTAAAGGAAAGAAATGAACTTTTTTTCTCAGGCTCCTGTTACGTGCCTAGTCAACTGGGATAGTAAGATTTCTGATGAACCCTGAAATCCCTAACACTTCAGTCCTCAAAATCCAGGCAGGAGAGACCAGAGTAGACTATCACAAGGATCCCTTCAAATTTGTATTTTAACATAAGAAATATATTTCAGTAATTTCTTTTATTATTATGAAGGAAGAAGGGAGAAAGAAGGAACATTTGGAAAAAGAAACAAGGAAAGAAAAAAACTGAAAGAAAGAAATAACCAAAGATTGGTGAAGAAAAATTGGCCTCTCTGTTAAAAAAAAAAAAAAAAAAAAGAATCAGGGACGCCTGGGTGGCTCAGTGGGTTAATGCCTCTGCCTTTAGGCTCAGGTCATGATCCCAGGGTCCTGGAATCGAGCCCTGCATCAGACTCTCTTTTCAGCGGGGAGCCTGCTTCCTCCTCTCTCTGCCTCCCTCTCTGCCTACTCATGTTCTCCATCTGTCAAACAGATAAATAAAATCTTAAGAAAAAAAGAAAGTGAGAGAGAAAAAAGAATGAGAGGGAGAGAGGGGGAGAGAGAAATGTATCTGCCTGGGGAGGATTTAAAGTTAAATAAATAATTAAATCAAGTAATTCTAGAAGTTATGTTCACGTGGCTCCACCTATAGGCGTGAAGATTGTCTTTCCCATCCTTAGTCACTGTGGCCTTTCAAGTGACAGTTGATTGCTGTCAGTTTAAGCCTTGAATCGGAGCTGAGGGGGTTCTGTTGTCCCAGGAAAATGTGTTGCACAGGGCTCTGAATAATGAGATGAACTACTCAGCTTATAAATATTGGAGATCTGTGAAATCACTACTGATTTTATTTTTAATAGCTACATGAAGAGACCTTGTATTACTGAGACATTGTAATAAAAATGTAACAAGACCACACACTCTAGAGGCCGTATTAAAATACAATTCTTGTTATGATTTCTTTGGAGTCCATTTTCAGCTGTACTGGAAATAACCAATAACCATAAATATTTATAACAAAATAACATCTTTTATAGAATGAATATTTTTATGAAGTCATTTTTTTATTAGTTAATCCTTTGAATAGGGCAGAATTACAACATTGCCATGCTTTCAAATGAATAAATGTCAACACCCTGACACAAGGAGAGACCATTACACTAATTTGGATGCAAATTAGTGGCTGAGGTTCAAGTATTAACGTGACACAGAGCTGAAGAACTCGCTGCTGAAGAATCAGTCCCCTTAGCTACAAGAAAGTAGCGTAAAGGTCCTCCTCCCATTTCTGTCTCTGAAAATTACAATGATACGTCAAGGGTCAGATCAATTACAGCCTTTCCATCATATGCCCCTGATTTTCAGACTCAGGAAGTAACACTTTTTTTTTTTTTTAATTCTTTATTTCTACCACGTTTTCCTTCTACCTCTTTTATTATCCATTTAATATTTATATGTGATGGTTATTGACTTTATATTTATTCTGTGATTACCTAGTGGGCAAGGGGCACACATTCTTATTTGTCAGCTGTCCCAAATTTTCACTGGGATGAAAAGGAGTATCATTAATTATAGGTTAATTACTTCATTTACAAAGCACTGCATAGTAGCTGTCTCTCCTCTGTTTCATCTTTCAAGTCTTTGTTACATGGTTAACCAACTTGATAATAAACTCACGTTTTACATTTTTTTCCTATCTACTGTATCAATGTTCTCGAGAGAAACACAGCCAATGAAATGTGTGTGTGTGTGTGTGTACATACATAGTGGAGTTGGGGGAGGATAAGGGGAAAGGAGTAGAGATTTAAAGGATTCACTTATGTAATTGTTCGGGTTGGGAAATTTGAAATTTGTAGAACAGTCCAGAAGGCTGGAAACTTAGGCGGGATTTCTACGTTATATACGCTCAGGCAGAATTCTTCAGAAATCTCAGCTTTTGCTCCCAAGGCCTTCGACTGATTGGATCAGACCCACCCACAGGTCAACTGACCATAAAATTAACCACATCAACAAAATACCTTAAGAGCAATATCCATGGGGTGCCTGGGTGGCTCAGTGGGTTAAGTCTCTGCCTTTGGCTCAGGTAGTGATCTCAGGGTCCTGGGATGGAGCCCCATGTGAGGCTCTCTGCTCAGCAGGGAAGTCTGCTTCCCTCCCCTCTCTGCCTGCCTCTCTGCCTACTTGTGATCTCTGCCTATCAAATAAATAAATGAACTCTTAAAAAAAAAAAAAAAGCAACATCCACACAAGTTTTTGACCAAATAATTGACACAACAGCCTAGCCTAATTGGCACATAAAATTAGCCATCATATCTACCTTTTCTCAGACTCTGGTTTTAGAAGGACCCAGGCTCAGAATGTGGAAATTAATATAAAAAGAAACCCATTATCTTGAGTTAACATGGTTTTTCTCCAGTAATAGAAGGTCAAAGAACTGGCAGATGAGAGCTTCTGAATATCTCCTTGGACATTGAAGGCCTCGAGAATAAATCTTTATATCGAGGACAGGATGCACAGTGTAGAGCATAGGCTCTGGAGCTGGACTACCAGAGCTCAGATGCCAGTGTGCCTCTTACACGCTATGAGACTTAAAGCAAGTGGTTACCTTCGATCTGAATTTTTTTTTTTTCCTTTTCAAAATGGGGATGTTAACGATGTCTGCCTCACTGGGTTTTGTGGGAACTGCATTAAAATATGTAAAATGCTTACAACAGTGTCTGCTATGTACTAAGTGTTACAGGTGTTATCTGTGGCAGTAATGATAAAAATGAGCATGATGCGATGGTGGTGATGACCGTCAGCAGGGGGAGAGAGTAATTCTGTAGATGGAGTTTTGTGTGAGTAAGGCCAGGAGATGATAGTTTTGTGGAGGACTTGTGAAAGACACAGACAGATGGTATGAGCCTGAGAGGAGCTGAACTCCTGAAGAAAGAAGAAAAATCTTTCAGTTAGGGTTCTTACGAGGAGGCAGGGAAAACACTTGTCTTCACCTGAGTTTCCTAGAAGACATACCCAGGAAACACTTAAGAGTTGAGAACGTGAGATACATTGGAATTAGTCCAGATTATTTTTCAGAAAAAGAGAGATTAGATCAAGTGTGTACCATTCGGAAAACTTCAGAACGATTGCTCTTATTGAGAGCTTTCTCAGGGAGATGCCTGGGTGGCTCAGTCATTAAGCTTCTGCTTTTGGCTCAGGTCATGATCCCAGGGTCTTGGGATGGAGCCCCACATTGGGCTCTCTGCTCAGCATGGAGCCTGCTTTCCTTTCTCTCTGCTCAATGGGAGCCTACTTCCCCCTCTCCCTGCTGCTTTCCCTGCTTGTATACTCTCTCTGTGTGTCAAATAAATAAATAAAATCTTTAAAAAAAAAAAAAAAAAAAAAAGCTTTCTCTGTGGTTGGGGTGCCTGGGTGGCTCAGTCAGTTACAGGACTGACTCTTGATTTCCATTTAGGTCATGGTCTCAAGGTCATGAGATTGAGTGAGATTGATAAAAATGACCTTTTTGTGTGTTGATTATATGGACATTTCACCTGTCATATGTATTTCAAATATTCATTCCTCACCTGTGTTTTTCTTTTTTAATGTCATCTATGAAGTTTTGCTACCAGTCTTTCAATTGTCTGTCCAAATTATCTGTCATACTTTTACAAGGCGATACAATGTATTACTTTCATATTTAGTAGAACCTCCTCTATCCTGTAAGAGTAAAGGCAGAAGTAATTGTGAAAGAGGAGTAAAGATAATTTTTAAGATGCATTTTAAGGTTACAGTGATTAGAGTAGTATGATGTTTTTATAAGACTTTAATATATCACTTAGTCTGAAGATCTGACTGATGTGGAAGGAGGTATAATTTCTGGTTTGGAATTGTCATTTATCAAGTTTTTTTCCCCAAATTTTCTGGCTTCTTCTCTTGTGTCATTTCCATTTGTGCAGTGGATATATATTCCTGGAAAATGTGAAATTAATTATGCTTCAGTTGAGTAAGGCAGTCTCCTTTTAAGAAAAACTATAATACTGCTTTTGAGCTGGACCACACCTGTTAGTTCAGAGGTTCTATACTGTAGTTATAACAATCTACCTTCTATTCATTTCTGTCTCTGAAAATACTACATTTCTATTTGGGTCAGCTTGAAATAAATGTGGAAAACACGGTACCAATTAGGGGCCTGGAACACTGTCCTAACACTGCACCTCACAGAACTTTGTAGCGATTTCTTTATAACCAGAAGCAACTTTATTGCTTTTAAGCCACAGAAGTTCTCTATCTCCAGGGACGCAAGGAGAAAGGTACTGAAATTTCTTACCATTTTCTTCCTTGACTTTGTTATTTTGTTTTATTGACATCGTTTTAATTGCTGCTGCTCTTAATATTCAATACCAAAAGCACTACAGAATTCAAACACAAATAAAAATTTACTGTTTTTGTAAATTTCCATCTTGCTTTGTACTTTGATAAATGTGCACACACAAACAGATATCGTATCATAAAAATAGCCATTCTCCTTTGCCCTTTGACAAATAATATCTGTTGGGATATTTATTTATCTACTTGGGGGGGGGGGTGGCAGTGAAGGGCAGGGGGAACTGCCAAGGGAGAAAGAGAAAGAGAATCCCAAAAAGACTCCCAGCTGAGCACAGAGCCTAATGTGGGGCTGATCTCACAATGTTGAGATCATGACCTGACTGAAATAAAGAGTCTGATGCTTAACGGACTGAGCCACCCAGGCTCCCATCTCTTCGGTATTAAAAAAAAAAAAGATTTCAAAAACTAGCTATGGGTATCTTTTTTTTTTTTTAATTTATTTGTCAGACAGAGATCACAAGTAGGCAGAGAGGCAGGCAGAGAGAGAGAAGAGGAAGCAGGCTCCCTGCTGAGCAGAGAGCCATATACAGGGCTCGAGTCCAGAACCCTGGGATCATGACCTGAGCCAAAGGCAGAAGCTTAACCCACTGAGCCACTGAGGCACCCCAGGTATGGGTTTTTTTGTGTAATCTTTAAGAAACTTTCTAACATATGATTTAATAAATGACATCTAAGTTACTAAAGAAGGAATGGCCAGTGTCAGACTTATTTTAGAATAACTATGAAATACCAAATATCATGATATTCTATTAAAAGAGCTACTGGTCATGTAGTAAAGTCACCCATGGCTCTTCATGTTGCCAGATCAACACTTATAACCTAATGGTCACAGTGGCTGTGGCAGTGCATTTAGAAAGATACTTTCAGTCTGTGGGATTCTACTTCTCTGTGTGTAAGCTGAGTCTAGGTCTACCCATGGCTCTTCACCACAAAAGGGGAAGAAAAATGAGATAATGTCTGTAAGTGTGTTAAATGTCTAGAACTCACTGTCCAATAAGTATAGAAGATCATTAGGCATGCAAGATAAAATTTTTAAAAAATTGGTTTTTAATCAATGAGACAAAGGGGAGAACAAGAGAACAGATCATTTACTTCCATTCATTTATTCATTTATTAATTTATTCAAAAATGTCACTGAGAGCCTACTCTATCCCAGGCAGTGTGTAAGGATTGCAAAGTTGAAAATGGCATAGTCTTTTATGGAACCATCTAGTGGGAGGAACTGATATAGGTACAAAGAGCTGTAACAAAACTCATGACATGATGAGATTGAAAGTGACTATCAGCAGTATGGGGTAGGAAAATAGCAGCTGTAAAAGAGAAAAGGGAAGTAGGAGTTTGTTGCAACTGATTTTTATTATGTAAAGCTATTGGGAATATTCTATAATATTTTTAAACTGCTCTAAGAAAAAAAATTAAAAGATGATACCAGCACTATAATATCAGGGTCTCCTAGTATTTCTCTTAATTTTTATTAATTTCAATTAGTTTTCCTTAACTCATGTATGAAATTTAACCAATATTTTAAGAATGTAAAACTAGCTGAGGAGAGTGTGAATCTTATTCCATGGCCCCCAGCCACTACTCCACCATCCCCCCTCACAGGTACCCACTGTGGATGGCTTTGTGCAAATTCTGTGGTCCCCCTCTATAAATTGATGTGCATATAAAAATATGTCAAATACATTTTTAAAAGATCAATGAGAAGCATTGCTAAGTAACTTGAGTGTGTGTGTGTGTGTGTGTGTGTGTGTGTTTAATTATGATGATTTCTTGGAAATTTCTGAATATGTTAACCTTTTTTTTAAAATAACTATTGCATAGAATTCCACAATATGATTTATCTTTAGAATAATATGGGTGTCTGAGTACCCAGGGTTGCGCACAGATTTTCCAAGAACGGATGGGAATGGAGAAAGTAAACTATTTCCAGATCTTTGACTTTCAAATGAACTTTTCCCTAAAATTGATTTGCCTGAGAATGATTCTATTGTCTGAAAGTCTTCCTCTTCTGTATGCACTTTTGTGATCAATCAATCAATCACCATTCACCTGTTTAACAGCAGAGAATCACACTCTCACCAATCCTTATCACTCACTATGACGCAATTGCCTCAAGATAGAAATGATTTGGGGTACAAATCAAAAGACAGTTGGAGAATGCTTAGCTTCTGGGGGGAAGGGGTCAGGAGGAACAAGGCACAAAATGTTTTACCATATTGGGAGATAATATCAATTTTATCATGCAATTGGAAGAGCTTAGAATTGGAAATGAGATTGTTGTCCCAGGTTTTATATACTGTTTGAATTGAAAATGAAACAAAATATTTGTGACACAAATATAAGAACTGTCATTGCTATTTGGATTATATGGCAGATATTTTTCATAAGTTGAATGAGTAAATTTTTAGCACCTAGATTTTGATGAAAATATATTTAAAACATGTACATCACTTTGAAAACATCAGAAATCATATATTTTGCAATAAAACATTATTTTTTAAAGATTTTATGTATTTGTTCATTTGTTTTTAGACCATTCTTCATTCATTTAGATGGAGAGGAAAAAAGAATCACCAGCAGACTCTACTCTGAGCACCAACCAGGGACTCAGCCTCAGGACCCTGAGATCATGACCTGAGATGAAACCAAGAGTCAGATGCTTACCCGACTGAGCTACCCAGGTGCCCCACAATAAAACATCATTATTAAAATAAAGTCAATGTCATTGTTTCTCAAAGGCCGTTTGAGGAACAGATGAACAAATTTTAAAGATCAGTGTCTTATGATACTCTCCTATCGGTAGACGTCCATAATTCCTTCAATCAGCAGATCCTTATGGAACACCTACTGCGTGCCCAACAACTATTTTAAGATCTGGAGGTATATGAGTGAATAATAATAAACAGAATTATCCAAGGAACCAAACAACAACAACAACAACAAACAGTTAAAAACAATATTGGAGGAGACAGAAAATAAATACACAAATTTGTAAAGCATAAAATATACGCTACGTCAGATGGTAAAAACCGAAGTGTGCAATTTTAAATAGGGTGGTCAGGAGAGGCTCAGTGAGAACGTGATATTTGAGTAAAGGCTAAAATAGGTCAGGGACTAAGTAAAGAAATACAGGCAGAGGGAACAGGAAGTGGGTGGGCCCTATGCCAAGGTTACATCTGGAGTTGAAAGATTGGGAAGGAGGGCAGAGTGTCTTGAGTAGGGTGAATCAGGAAACAGTGTTGGTGGGGGTTCACAGAGAGGGGAAAAAGTCAAGGAAGGGGTGTGCTGGGAGGAGAGGAAGTGATGTTGAGGTAAGGTTAGTAAGACTTGGCAAAAATGCTGGCTTTTACTGTGAGTGAGGTGGGAAGCCAGTGGAGACTTCTAATCAGAAGAGAAACAGGATCTGCTTTTCATTTAAAAATCATGCTATCTGCTCTGTTAAAAGTAGACCACAGCGAGGCATGGTACTCTGGAGACCAGTTCAGAGGCTCTTTCTGTCATTCAGGTGGGAGATGGTAGTGACTCAAACTGGAGTCTTCAGAATGGAATTGGTGAGCAGTGTTTGGAATCTTCGTATATCTTTAGACTACAAAGTCAGGCTATATGAATTTCTGGCAAACTGAATATGAAGAAAGTGTTTCAAATATGGCTTCTAGAATTTTGGCCTGAGCTCCTGGAATGATGAAATTTCTATTTATTGAGATCTAGGAGATGGAGGCAAGAAGAGGTTTGGAAGAGAAGATCAAGAGTTTGTTTTTCAAGTTATGTGTGGGATACATACAAGATACAGAAAGGGAGATGTGAGCAGGCATCTGGAGGTCAGAGAAGTATACGGGATAGAAGCATAAATTGCCAAGTAGAGAGTAGCAGATATTGAATCAGAACCAAGAGGCCAGAGGAGGTCACCAAGGAAATGAAGATAGATGGAAGGGAAGACTTAGAACACAATCCTGGGAACTGTGACCCAAGGAAGGGGAGGAGATGAAAAGGATGAAATCTCAGGGGCAAGGAGGAAGGAAGACATTCAGGAGAGCAACAGGTTTTGGAAAGCAAAAGAAATTCGTTTGATTTGCCATGTTTCCCATTTGTCATTACTATTTTTAAAAAAATGAAGCAATGAACATAAATCTTTGCGAACATATGTGACTATTTCCTGAGGATTCATTCCAGAAGTAGAACTGCTATGTCAAAAATATGGACATTTAGAAATTCTATAGATTCTGCCAAACTGCCTTCCAAATCGGCTTCACCAGTTGCTTACTCTTCCCGAGTGTTTGAGAGCGCTCATTTCCGCGTGTTATTACACGTTCTTAGTCTTTCCAGACTTTAAAAACAAGTAAAAATACCTGATTTTGATTTGCTGTTTTCTGATCCATTTCAAGCATGAGCATCTTTTTACCAGTCTATTGTCCCTTTGTATTTCTTCAGTGAATCCCAGTCCAAATCATGTGAGCCTTTTCTTTATTGGCTTGTTTTCTTATTGATGTGTACATGTAGAAGCACTTTTATATCCCGAATGTAATTTCCAGTCTGTCACTTGTTGTTTAACTTTGTTTATGGTGTCTGTCATCACAGCGAAATTGAAAATTTTTATGTAGTTAAGTGTGTCAAACCTTTTCTTATGGCTCCAGGGTAGTGTTTTGCTTGGATTTCCCCCCACCATCTGGTTATAAAAATTACCCTGCATTTTCTCCCTAACACTTTTATAGTTTTGCTTTTTACATTTACCTCTCTAAGCCATAAGGAATTTATGCCGATATATGGGTTGAAGTTGAAAATAACTACTTTCTTTTTCCAAATGCACAACACATTTTGGCAACACCATTCATTGAACACTTGCTCTCTTTTTCCCTCCGATTCAAAATGTCACTTTAATCATCAGTTTAATTTCAATATTTTTCATGATTCTGTTTCTGGCCTCTGTGTGCTCTTCAATTGGCCTATAGATCTATTTCTGCATAATTTTATATCTTCTAATAACTATTATTTTATGATACTTTTTGTGATCGGGATAGAAGCATAAATTGCCAAGTAGAGAGTAGCAGATATTGAATCAGAACCAAGAGGCCAGAGGAGGTCACCAAGGAAATGAAGATAGATGGAAGAGAAGACTTAGAACACAATCCTGGGAACTGTGACCCAAGGAAGGGGAGGAGATGAAAAGGATGAAATCTCAGGGGCAAGGAGGAAGGAAGACATTCAGGAGAAAATTTTTATTTTTTAATTTAAATTCAATTAATTAACATATAGTGTCTTTACATTTTAAACAAGTTCTTTACCTTTTGGGGTTATTGTTTCACATTTTCCCTTTCATTTAAACATTAGAACCAATTCGGAACATTCCAATATACAAACAAATAAAAATCTTTTGGGATTTTTCTGGGATTTTGTTTGATTTGTAGCTAAATTTGGGAAAAGCGTGCCTATTTATAATAATGGATCTTCCTTCAATAAGCACAGCATACCTTTTCATTCTTCCATGTCCCATGTCTAGGGTTCTAGAATTTTCTTCATGAATGTCTTATTTATTGAATGTTAGGCTTATTCTTAGTTAGTGTGTAGGTTCTCCTGGAATTTTATGAGGAAGAATATTTTGAAAAGGTGCCCAATACCCACTGTAAGAGGAAAGTCACCTCAGGTTTTCATATGTCAAGCCCTGTTGTTTGGCCGTCAATATTCACTTAGCATTTACAACAATTAAAATGTGTCTTAGGGTAAATTTTCTGGTTTGTCTAGTCCTGTCGTTGTCAATTTACAGCCGACAGGAAGAAAAGAGACCACTAGATGGCAGAATAAGCCGTCTTTCCCGGATTTGTGTAAATCTTTTAGACAAGAAATGGATTCACAATTCCACTGAGTATAAATTACTTCACATTCCACAATGCACCAACATACACTAGTGATTTATTAAAAACCCAATATAAAATAGATCAATGACCCTGGACTCCAAAACAATTGCCGTAAATTATACTTTATTAAAGTCCTCAAATCAACATTGTGTGGCGGTGTGGTTTTTTTAATCATTGAATTCATCTTCCTCACCCCACTGCAGAATTGTGGGTATTCTGTAGAGTTTATTTTTTTTTTTTACTTTCTGCTTCATTGTGGTGTTTTTTCTCCTCCAAATAACTACTGCGGAGTCTCAACCATCATCTCTGTACCCAGAACTCCCAAACTGCGTTCATGACATTGGATGCACTTCCATCCTCACGTGTCATAGTTTTAATAATGGACCAACATGTATTCTAGGCTACCTGGGTTTTTCTCCTCCTGTAAGGCAGATAGGTTGCTACTATTTCTCTTCCCCCAGTCATCACTTGGCTAATACTTTTTAGGCAGTAGGTTGTATCCCATTAGTAGGTTGGGAAATTAATTAAGTTAACTGTATCTAGCAATACAAAAAAATGAAATATAGTGGAAAAATATTAGATTGTAATGACCATAGTAAGGGAAAATGTTCCTTCTATCAGATCAGATACTTGTGTCAGCTGAGTGCTTGTTATATGAGTTATGTGTACGGGGTGATGATAAAAAATGCATTTTTTTACTGTGAGTCATGGTCAAAAATGTTTGAAGAAGAAAAAAAAAAAGAAACCCTACTATACTTTCTCAGACTTTACCTTACCTGATGAGGAAGTCAAGGATCCAGTTTCTGGATTTTAACAGGTCGCTTCATGTCTAGCCACTCAGTCTTGGCACAAATATTAAACTCCTATACTATGCCTCCAGGTGCCCCAAACTATGAAATCTACCTAAAAGTCCTTCTAAAAGTCTTAAATGTCCTCCCCTTTCCATAGGTGCTCAGGTCTGTCAAGTTCCCCCATCTGTCCTGCCATAATTAGCTTCAGAGCTCCCCCAGGCTGTCCTCTAAGTGCTGCCCTAGGTTATCTCCTTGCCTGACTGTTTTGCAAAAGTAGGTCTAAATCCTATTCATGCTGCAATTCCATTAGACATCCACTTGTCTGTCCTGTCACTTAAAAATGAACACAATTGAATCTTCATTCATTTTATTGTCCCATATCAGCTCTTATCTTGATTTTCACAGTATTAATAGCTTCATCTATCTGGTGCTCTCTTAGGCTTGAGATCTTAAAATGACTATTCGGTTAGATGTTAAGAACATAATCTGTGGACTCAGAAGAATCTGTCTTTGGGGCACCTGACTGGCTCAGCCAGCTCAGCGATTGGTCATGATTGATTTCAGCTCAGGTCATGCTCTCTTTCAGGTGGTGGGATCCAGCCCCGCCTCCGGCTTAGTGCTCTGATCTCCAAATGGAGTCCTCTTGAGATTATCTCTGCCTCCCTCAGCCCCCTCCAAATAAATAAATCTTTAAAGAATCTGCCTTTGGATATCAGCTTACCACTTTTTCCTCTGCGTGTCTGTATGCAAGTTTTTCAGCATCCCGAATTCTCCCACACCCTCATTGATGCACTGGCGACGATGATGTTGTTTGTTATAGGGGTGTTGAAAAGACCAATGTTATAATGCATTCAAAGCTCTTAACACTGTGTCTGGCAAATAGTGAGAACAGAGTAAATGTGAATTATTGTTTCTAATAGTAGTAGTAATGACAGTAGCAGCAGCAATCCTGAAAAATCTAAACAGAATCTTTCATTTGCTTTGGTATGATCTGAATTCCCTTTTTTTAAAATCTGAATTCTTTTGAGTTTTTGATCCTGTGTAGTATGTAGCTTAATGTCTACTACATGGAATGCATTCAGTAATAAGGTGTGCCCATGATGCATTTTTTATTTTAATAATCTCTATTTATTTTAACTAATCTTTTAATAGTATCTTTCTCAAGTACATATTTGTACCTTTTATATTGGAGAATGATTTTTTTCTAAAAGTGCTGTTTATATTCCACAATTTTGTAGTAAAACTTGTGAGGTAGTGGTGTTGTTCCTTTTAAAAGAAGGGGGGGAATACATATCTGCCTTGTGTTTATAAAGATGAGATTAATAAAATCCACTATTTCTCATGATGAAGTTCATGTTTTAAATGTAAAATGAGACGTGTCAGAGCCTAAATGTTGGAAAACTATTCTCAAGTGACTTAGAAGTCTTTTTTTTCTCCAAATACTTGATGTATTATGAAAAATTTAAATCATCTGGTTCCTTGACATTCTCAAGATATTCTGACAAGAATACGTCTTCATTGTCATAAAAAAAGAAATAAGATCCTTGGAGACACTTTGCTCCCTATGACATTCCTACATCTAAACCAGCTCCTGGCATGGTGCTCAACAATATTTACTGAAGGAATGAGTTAATAAATAAAAGTAATCACATCCTAAACCTGCTAGTTAATATCCTGACAGCAGTCAAGTTATTAACCTCTAGAATGTAATTCCTCTTCTCTTAAAATGGGGAAAGACTACCTTACAGGTCTAGCATCACGTAGATAGTAACTACCTTACTATCTAGCATCATGACAGATAGTACACGTATCATTAGTCTCCTCCTCCTTTTATTGATGGAATGATCAAATCAATGGCCAGGTTAGTCTTATTAATAGAGGTTTTATTGTTTGGGTAAGACTATAAATGTTTAGGATCAACAGGAATTCAAGACTGCAGTTTAAACACTGAATATGACTGCTAGCTCTAGAAAGGATTTCAGGCCATCTAATCCTACTGCTTATTTCATAGATGAGGGAACTGAGGCACAGATCGGTGGGGGTATATTTCTCTTTCCCAAAATCCCACAGTAAGTTAAGAACTTCAAGGGAACGACATTCCAGATACCTTGATTCCAGGACAACACAAGATAATCTTCCCTCAATCTCTCTCTCCCTCTCTCCGTCCCTCCCTCTCCCTCTCTCCCCCACTCTTTTCTTTCTTTCTCTGTTTCTGTCTCTCTTTCATTGCCCCATCCCTCCCTTCACCAGAGGGCTTTCCAATGTTGGTGTCAGATGATCATAGCCCAAGAGGGACCCACCAGAAAAGCAGGCAAAGTTAAGACACAGCATCTGTTAATGTTTTATTCTCATGTTAAACATCAGCTAGAAATTCAGGAAGAGCTCTCTGGGGTGGCCGGAATTCCGCAGCTCACGTGCAACATCTGCCATCCACCCTGGCCTTTGAGACTCTGGAGCACTGATGGGAAACTACGGGAAGATGCAATGGCAAACGGTTAATCAAAGGGCTTCTCCGTATGTTGCTGGCACCTGTGTTCAATAAATCTTTAGTCCTTGCATGCATGAAGTGTTTAGATATTTCATTAGCTGGGTTTCTTTTTCAAAATATTTATTGACTTGTATTTATGTCCATTATTTTAACTACATGTTCCTATATTATGTGTTAAAAATATTTTGAGTCCTAAAATTATTTTCTAAGAAGCAATGATTTCTGCTCATTTAAAATTTATCTTTGTATACTTGCATCGATCTTTTAACTGAAATATGCTTTGCTTATTCAACCATCTCCCTTCTTCAGATTTTTTAAAAAATCACGGGCTTCTGTAAAAAAGGTGTTTGTAAAAAAATATAGGTGATATCATCTTTAAATTTTAACTTTTCTATTTAAAAAATCAATAAATTATCATTAACTTTAATAACTAATAAGTAGGTAAAATCAGTACCATCATTTGAGAATTTTTAATTTCTGTAGACACTGAAATTTGACTACAAAAGTGGAATTAATTATATTTTAACATGTCAATCATTTAATCACTCTACTGTTTATTGAGCATTTCCTATTTTCCAGGCCCATGCTAGTGCATCTGTTACTGTACCACTTGTTAATAAAAGGCTTCATAGAGGTGGCTCAGTGGGTTAAAGCCTCTGCCTTCGGCTCAGATCATGATCTCAGGGTCCTGGGATGGAGCCCTACATCAGGCTCTCTGCTTTCAGGGAGTCTGCTTCCCCATCTCTCTCTGCCTGCCTCTCTGCCTATTTGTGATCTCCGTCTGTCAAGTAAATAAATAAAATCTTAAAAAAAAAAAGGCTTCATAGTAGGTATTTTTGGCTCCATATTCCAGATGAGTAAACTGTAAGAGGCCCAAATCACATGATTAATGAGAGGCAGGGTAAGATTCAAATCCAGGGTATTTGGGGCTTTTTTCATTGTTTCATGAAGTCTCAAGCAACTAAAAACTTTCAGCCCTTTATAAATCAATGGCTGTGTGCTAGATATCATTGTAGGTATCCTCTGTCTTTGTCACACCACCTCCGCAGAGCTAGGCATTGTAACAATCTGAAATAAGATCTCAAAAAGCTCAAATTTCCTTTCCATAGAGAGATGTTAATCATTTGAATCTCAGTCTGATTCTAAATACTCCAAACTTTCTAGTTCTTAGGGATGTGAGACAAAATTCAAAAGGTCCATTAACCTGGATCAGAAAATTGTCACCATTTTCATACTAATCTTTAATAAAATTTAATAGTGTCATCAACTATAAGTGATGACCAAAAATAAATAAATAGATAAATAAATAAATAAATAAATAAATAAATAAATCATGGTATTTTTGGATGTCCAAGGTAGCCAAAGGTGTCTACATGTAAAAATGATTAAGATTCAACAATTTCCATCCTGGCTTTTTAAAAAGCCATTATAGGGGCACCTGGGTGCCTCAGTTGGTTAAAGCCTCTGCCTTCAGCTCAGATCATGATCCCAGGGTCCTGGGATCAAGTCCCAAATTGGGCTCTCTGCTCAGCAGGGAGCCTGATTTCCACCCTCTCTCTGTCTGCCTCTCTGCCTACTTGTGATCTCTATCAAATAAATAAAATCTTTAATTTTTTTAAAAAAAGTAATTATGCCTAGCATTGGGTTTCATGAATCAGCAGAAAAACTCATCCCAGTGAGCTCAGCAACTTGTGAAGAACATAGATGTGTGAACATTAAACATACACAGAGTACTTAGGAGTTCTAATGGAGGTGGTCAAAGACGAAATCACCAACTTTACCTCGGACAGCTTCTCAGGAATAGAGGCAACCAGAAGGCATTTTTTTTTCTTTTATTATTTTTTTTTAAGATTTTATCTATCTATTTATTTGAGGGAGAGAGAGAGAGAGAGAGAACACCAGCTGGCAGGCGGCAGGGGGAGCCGGAGCAGAGAGAGAGGGAGAAGCAGACTCCCTACTGAACGCTGAGCGGTGTTTGATCTGAGGACCCTGAAATCATTTCCTAAGCCAAAGGCAAATGCTTAACCAACTAAGCCACCCAGCTGCCCTCCAGGAGGCATTTCTTAAAAGAAAGTTTTCTTGGGGTGCCTGCTCTCAGTGGGTTAAAGCCTCTGCCTTCAGCTCAGGTCATGATCTCTGGGTCCAGGGATTGAGCCCCGCATCAGGCTCTCTGCTCAGCGGGGAACCTGCTTCCTCCTCTCTCTCTGCCTGCCTCTCTGCCTATTTGTGAACTCAGTCTGTCAAATAAATTAATAAAATCTTAAAAAAAAAAATTCCTGAGCTACATCTTTGAGAATAATAGCAACTCACGTTGCAGCAACAATTCAGGCAAGGACTGAGAAATCTTGGTAAAAAGATCAACTTGGATGCCTGGGTGGCTCAGTTGGTTAAGGGTCTGCCTGCAGCTCGAGTCATGATCTCAGGGTCCTGGAATCAAGTCCCACATCAGGCCTCTTGCTCATTGGGGAGCCTGCTTCTCCCTCTGTCTGCTGCTCCCCCTGTTTGTGCTCTCTCCCTCTCTCTCTCTCTAAAAAATTAATTAACTATTTTTTTTTTTTAAAAAAAAGAACAACTTGTGCCAAAGCACTGAATGTGAGTGGCAAGATGTGATTGGGGAACTGAACACAGCGCTGGGCTGGGGGCGGCAAGATGCACGTGAAGCTGTAAAGTCAGGCTGGGACCAGTCATGCTAATCACTCTGCCTTAATACAGTACTGAGCTTCTGGAAGAGGGAGAAGCTTTGAGAAATACCTGTTTCCCATGAGAATTATCAATATGTTGAACAAATAAGTGATCAGGGCTGATCTCTATAAGTCTTCATTATTCCCTGACAGTAAGCACTGTTTTTCTTCAAACCTGTCTTGAGTTTCAGGTGATTTCTTGGAGGCACAGGCAACCGAGACAGCTGAGGTTGATGAGATGTCCCTGAGAGAGAGAGAGAGAGAGAGAGAGAGAGAGAGAGTGTGTGTGTGTGTGTGTGTGAGAGAGAGAGAGAGAGAGAGAGAGAGCAGGGTCCTCTTAGTGTGGGGTCTTGGGCTCTGGAATGTTAACCAGATGTTCCGACAGAGCTCTGGTTTGTTTTCCTTCTGACCATAGTTCTCACTTTATCTGGGAACAGAGGCTGGAAGTGAAGGGGCTTGCAGGAGTTCTAGGAGCCATGAAAGGAGGGAGATGAAAACGTTGGCTCTTTAAATCTTGACTTCCGTTCCAGATACCAGTGCTGATCTTCCTTCACTGCTCCGAAAGCAGTCCACAGCTTCAGTTGGAAAAATAACATTTTCCAAAGCTTTTGAGCAGCACTGGTGGGGCTACTTTTGGGACAGAATGGGCTTGTACACAGGCAAGAGCTAGAGATAAAATTTATTGCAGTAACAGCCCTTTCTATGTGTTAAGCGCTACGCTAAACATTTTACAAACATGAGGTCATTTTTTTTTCCCTCACAGTAATTCCATAAGGTAGGTATTACTTTTCCTAGTTTGCTGATTAGGGAGCCGTGCTTTGAGAAGTTAAGTGGTTTCTCAGGCTTCACCCTACAGTCTGCCTGTGTAAGAGCAAGGATTTAGACTTGAGTCTGGCTGATTCCAAAGCCTGGCCTCTGTAAATAAAGAGGCAGTTTTACATAGTGGAAAGAGCACTTTTTACGGAGTCAGTCTGGATCTAACCTCTCCTTCTGACAGTTAATTTGCTGTGAAATCTGGGTTAAGCCATTTACTCTGTCTCTTGGCTTCCCTACATGCAAAATGGGATTAATAATAATTTTATTTACCCAGATGCTTCTTATGGAAATCAATGGAATTCATTTATATAGAAGAGATTTGATGTTTCTTGTCAAGTGCAATGTAAAAAAATTCATACATCTTAAATTTCTTTCAAAGCCTCAATCTTCTTACCTATAAATTTGGGATAATACCGGTGCTGCATATCTCACATGGACGTTGGAAGAAACAACCAAGATGAACTATGAGGAAGTACTTTATAAGCTGTAAAGTATTATACAAATGAGGTAATGTGCAAGCAATCACCTTATAATTCTAATAGGCTGTAAAGGATTATAGTGATTACTGTCAGTTCCTCTGAGACTAATAACATGTATCACTAGTTAATATTCTCTCACTTTTATTAAGTTCCTTCGATTGCTGTGGCATATATATGTTTCAAGTAACTTGGCGTGGAACTTCCTCCTATCCAATTCTCCCCCTCCCAGCCGCTCTGCCGCTATAAAACAAGATGACGCCATTATGAAAGCAGCAGCCTGTTCTTTGAATGACCTGCCCACGTCAGGGCTTCATGTATTACATATCCTAAGATCTGCACATGCATTAATACTATAAAAGAGGTTTTGTGTGAGAGACAAATACAAACACCATGAGGTCACTTCTTCCAGAATATAACAGGATGCAGACTCTTGGAAGAAAATAGTATAAATGTCCTTTCGGAAAATTTTGTCTCTGAGCTCAGAACACATTATAAATTTTTCCAGAACCCTCCGACATACAGTGCATCAAACAGAGTGCCTTTTCTTTTCTTCCCTTTATTTCTTTCTCTTTTTAAGCACTATTTTCAGAGAAAGGAGGACTAGCTGGGAGGGGTTCTGGTGGCTAATGATTTCCAATGTCAAATTCTGCTCTTAGGGCCCCACACTTTGCAGAGGGATCATTGTAGTGGGTCCAGAATCAAGGCCCCTGGCCCACTTTCCCAGCTGGGTGAATAGTTCAATTTTTCAGCCCTCTTCATCTGCCAAGAAGGTCAGTATGACATGCTGTTAAGTAAATACTGAAGTAAAAATCAGGAGAGCTGGCTTTATTGCATAATTCTACAAACAACTATAGTATGACAAAATAACTACTTTTAATGAGGTCTGATAAGTGCCTGACACCTCTTCACAGAAGCTTAACAAGCAGTGTTGAATGATGAAAAAATATATATAATAATGTAAAATACTCAGTAACCAGTGAACAAAATTTCAATGCAAGCATTCTGATCTCTATACTTCTAAATTTCTGGTAGCTCTGGCTGTAGTATATGACTTGTTTTTGAAATAAGGGGAGGACTCCAGAGAAGGCATAAGAGCCACGAGTTGATTTCCAGCTGGTTACCTCCACGATGCTGTGCTGCCCCTGTGGTGAGTGAATTACCCTCTCTGAACTTCAAAGTCCCCATCTATAAATGAATCTAGGTAACCTATTCTGTATCCAGCTCTGAAGATCACTTGTAGCTCTGTGATTCTACTCCTCCACTGCAACACATAACGTTCAACCCTAGACCTTGAGTATTCAATAAACGCTCAAAGCTAAGTCCCCACTCCTGGAAGAGACATCAAACACACAAGAAGTTGTAGAGTGTCGCCTGACAGATAATACTGTTATCATTTCCTTTGGTGTCTTATTCAAGCATTTGGTTAACTATTGACTCCTTATCCAGAAACTCTTTAAGTAGCAGGTTGACGTCTTTTGCTTTCATTTCACACCCTGAGTAATCAATTTTGTTAATTAGCATTAATAACTAATTATTATTATTTTCAATGGATAATTAATTATTAAATTTTATTAGAAGACTCAAAGACTGTGATTGTTGATCTTCAGACCTTTCTCTCTAGACTAGTGGTTTTCACTCATGATTGCACATTAATGTTATACAGCTTTAAAAACAGAAGGATTTAGCGGGTATGGGGGGCATCTGGGTGGTTCAGTTGTTTGAGACTCCTGATTTTGGCTTAGGTCATGGTGTCAGGGTCCTGAGATCAAGCCCTGCGTCAGGCTCCTTGTTCATCACAGAGTCTGCTTGGGATTCTCTCTCCCTCTTTCTCTACCCTCCTTATTCTGCCTCCTATCGTGTATGTGCTATCTCTCTCTCTCTCTCTCTTTCTCAAATAAAAATATTTAAACAAAAGAAAAAGGATTTGTGGCCTATTCTGTGAGACTAGATTTAATTGGTCTGATTTAATCAGAGTAGAGTCCAGGCATTTAAAAAAAATTATTCAAGTGATTCTACTATATAGTTGAGTCCTACACTAGAACAGAGTCTCTTAAATTTTAATGTACAAATGAATTATGTAGGAACCTTGGTCAAGTGAAGATTCTGATTCTATAGGTATGAGGCAGTGTCTGGAATTCTATATTTCATTTTTTTAAAAGATTTTATTTATTTATTTGACAGACAGAGATTACAAGTATGCAGAGAGGCAGTCAGAGAGAGGAGGAAGCAGGCTCCCTGCTGAGCAGAGACCCTGATGTGGGGCTCAATCCCAGGACCTTGGGATCATGACCTGAGCTGAAGGCAGAGGCTTTACCCACTGAGCCACCCAGGCACCCCTGGGATTCTATATTTCTAATAAATTCCCAGGTTATGTTGATGCTTTGACCATTACCACTAGAAGTGTGGTCCATGGACCAGTAGCATTAGCATTATCTAGAAGATGTTAGAATGCACAATCTCAGGACCCATCCCAGATCGACTGTATTAGCATTAACCAAAGAAACAGAACCAACAGGAGAAATATACAGATAAAGAGATTTCTTTGTAAGAAATTAGCTCATGTGATTTCAGAGGCTGAGAGTTCCCAAGACCTAGGGGAGCAAATGATGGTCCAGTCTGGGTCTGAAGGTCTAAGAACAGGAAGGCTAATGGTACAGTTCTAGTCTAAAGACCAGCATTCCAAGTGTTGGAGGAAGATGTTTCAGTTCGACTCCGAAGACAGGAAAAACCAATGTCCCAGCTCAAGCCAGTCAAGACTGGAAGAATTCCCTCTTATTTTAGGGATGATCAGTCTTTTGGATCTATTCAAACTTTAAAATGATTGGATGAGGGCCACCCACATTAAGGGAGAGCAATCTGCTTTACCTAGTCTAGGAATTCCAGTGCTAGTTATATCCAGAAACACCTCATAGAAACCCCTAGTATTATATTTGATCAAATACCTGTCCACCCCTTGACCCCATCAAGTTGCCACATAAAATTAACCATTACATCTACTGAATCAGAATGTGTTTTTTTAACAGATTATGCATATGCATACATATAATGCACAAATGAAATATGTGAAACACTGCACTGTAATAACAATTCTCAATTTTTTTCCATTGACTGCTTTACACTTTTAAAAATTATTATAGAACTCAAAGTACTTTTGTTTATATAGTTATGTCTATTGATATTTCCTATACTAGAAATGAATACTGAGTATTTTTGAAATTACCTATTTATTCATGAGTTTTAAATAACAACCTATTATATGTTAACATAAACAACACATTTTAATGAAAACTAACCATATTTTTTGAAAATCAAAAACTTGTGAGTAGAGTAGCATTGTTATACATCTTTGCAAATCTCTTTAATGCCTGGTTTAATAGAAAACAGCTGGATACTTGTACTGGCTACTTGCTTCTGAATCTATTATGTGGCAATATTGTACATTATGTAGACTCTGAAAAACTGTACTCTACTCCCATAGAATAATGAATGAGAAAAGACAAATAACACCTTAATATTATTGTAAAAATGGTTTTAATCTTGAACGCTCCCTGAAAATGTCTTTGAGATTTCCAGAGTTCCCGGGATGACACTGTGAGATATCTCTTGTAGAGACAATCTGTATAACTACTTCCAAAACAGTCAACTTGGATCTCATCAGCAAACTTGCCACAATTCTACTGAAATCTGGGGCAATTACAGTATTCTCTGGAGGAAGCCAGCCCTTTTTTCCACCAGCAAATTACATAGTACTGCCAGCAGTCTCAAAGACCATTAATTAGAATGTCAGTTTTGCAACCGTACTAATCCTTCATTGTACAGAAAGTTTTCTCAACTCCAGTGCTGTTGATATTTTGAGTCAAAAAATTATTCGCTGTTGGGGGCTGCCCTATGTATTATGGAATGTTTAGCAGCATCCTTGGCCTCACCCATCATTTCCCTATTGTGATAACAAAAAATGTCTCCAGACATCACCGTATGTCCCCTGGATGTCAATATTATGCCTAACTAAGAAGCACTGCATAGACTAAGAAAAACGATGTGGTGGGATTGGGGGCGGGTAAGGGTAGGAGTCAAGGCTCTGGGCTCTGATGTTGTCATCTATGTGAATGGTAGAACCTTGAACTGAAATAGGGAATAAAAGGGGAAGAAATGTCTTGAGAGGAAAAACAACAAATTCCAGTTCATGGTACTGGTTTTGAAATATCTAAGGGCTCTCTCTGCATGGTTAGAATGTGAAAAGAATTATCAAAGGAACTGCTCCCAAAAGACTAGGAACAGAGGTTCTCCAGAGTCACAATGTAACTTTCAGAGAACATCCTGTGATTGGGTATAAAAAAGAAATTCTTTTCATTTGTTTTTTTATGTTCCAGGCATTTTGTAAGACCTCTTATAAATAAGAGGTCTAGCTAGTGTGGCCCTTCTACTGATGAGAAACTGTGATTAAGAGAAATTGAGTAACTATTTAAGTAAAAAACTCGTAAGTCTGACTCTGGAATCGTAAGACTCTCTATAACCTCTTTCTTTCCTCACTCTCTTCTTTCTTTTATTCACCAAATAAAAATGGCGGCCATGTTCCAGAAGATATGTATGCTTCTGGTATACACTAGGATAATGGAAAGATACAGTCTTTGTCCTTTATGGAGTTTTCAGTCTAACAGCAAAGGTAGAAAATTAAACGAGAGATACTAAAGTGTGTTAATTGCCATTGAGAAATCATAGGGCCATAGGAATGTGTGGTAAGACCACTTCGTCCAGTCTCCAAAGGGAACATGGTCAGCAAAGCTTCCGTATAGGAAGTGATGTTTAAGATAAAATCTTAATGATGAGTAAAAATCAGAAAAAGGGGAGGGGAATTAATATTTGAATCTGACTGAATATTGCATCTCTATTTTTGCTATTCTTTTTAAGTCTCAATTCTTCTATTTTCTTTCATCTTTTAACCTAATGACATTAATTGCATTTTGTTAATATATAACATAAATATGTGATTGTATTTATTGAAAGTACCTTCCTCTGAATTTCCTTTAAATTATAACAGGAAAAGCAGTACAGCATGATGAAGCTTTGAAGCCTAGATTCAAATCTCAGAATTTGTAACATCGAGGCATTCAGTAAGACATTTGCCTCAGAAATTTTCACTTATAAAATGACAACAGGCTATAGTAAAGACCATATAAAATAATATACATGGAAATACTTCTGCAAATGTAGGCTTTTATTAATAACTGGACTATTATTCTACCAGGTCGAAGGATCAACATGAGGAAAGTCATGAAATTGAAACACAAAAGTTATGCTTGAGTAAAAGCAAATAATTCATATTAGCTGGAACCTTGAGATTTGATGCAAGAAAAGACTGAAAAGCAAGTTTAGTCAGGCTGGTTGTGGGTCTTAAATATCAGAGGGCTTACTAAATTTAATGGGCAATTTATCCCATGTAGATGATTACCCTTTATTGCTTTGACACCGAAGCAAGAGCCAATGTTCTCTGGGGAACTTTACTGCGTCTAGCAGTATCTATAAAGCTTTTATAAATAACAATATATAATATGCTGTCATTTTCACAGCTGATTCAGAAGCAGTATAAATATTTCTTCAGTTTCCAAGTATGCTTAATTGGAAGTTGGGCTCTAGAAAACTATCAGATGAAATCATATTTCTAAGGTGCAGGAAAAGAAATATAAATGATAGGTTAATTGAGAAATATTTTAAGATTTTCCAGACTGTGACATGTAGTTGTCCAGCTAAGCCACTTGTGTGCACTTCAGTGGGGGGTTGGGGGTGAGAAGGTCATAACAACCAGAGACTCAAGGACCAAGGATGTGGCCTCAATGAATTTGCACTGATATAATGGAGGACGCTGAGGTGAGCATAGGTGAAGATATGGAGAAAGCAGTTGTGAATCAAGAGTCCCCAGAGAGGGGACACCTAGAGGCTATAGAATGTTCTGGTCTCAGACACAGAGAGAGGATCTGATTGGAAAACCTCTTAAAAAAATGTATAGTCCAGGAGAGAGGCATTGTCACACATTCTGGGGGTAGTTTTGAGAAGTCACAGGAGACCAGAAATGCATCTAGTGTTGTATAAAGAACCTGGGTCTTGGGGTGCCTGGGTGGCACAGTGGGTTAAAGCCTCTGTCTTTGGCCAGGGTCCTGAGATCAAGCCCCACATCAGGCTGTCCACTTGGCAGGGAGACTGCTTCCCCCTCTCTCTCTGCCTGCTTCTCTGCTTATTTGTGATCTCTGTCTGTCAAATAAATAAATGAAATCTTTAAAAAAAAAAAAAAAAAAAAAAAAAGAACCTTGGTCCTAAAGGCAGAACACATACTTCTAAGGCCCAGCTAGTAACTATGAGCTAAAGTTTTCCACAAGTCATTTCACCACCCTGGGACTTATTTTCACCATCTTTAAAATGGAACAAAATTAGAGTTTTATCCACAATCTTGTTGTGAGAGAGAATAATATTACATCCTCAAAGACTTCTGTGTATTTGAGGTATTATATAAAATATAAGTTGCAGACCAGAGAACTCAATAAACAATGTTATTAGAAATAGGAAATGACTGATTTCATTTTAACTTTTTAAATAGTATATATGTATTTTTGGTATTTGGAGTACATTAACTTCTTAGGCTCTAAGCTACCCAAATTTTATTATAAACACCTATAATTTCTTCCCAATAAAATTAAAAGAAAATTGCCATTTGAACAGTATAATAAATCTCAAATAAAAATGTAATTTAGTAATTAAAAAAAGAGGAGCATGAATTGATGGCTCACACTACATATTAAGGCAAATGCAGGGTTAAAAATACCCAACATATGGTCCTTGCACAAAGTGTTGTTTGGATTTAGAATCCTTTTTCTAATAAGAGAGAGAGGAAGAGCCTAAAGTTCAGAAAGTATTTAAAACTATCTCTAAAAGACATTTCAATTTCAGGGATGTACATTCAGTGTACCTCCTTCACTGTGAAATAGGTTTCTGGGATAAGCAGAAGCTCGGCCCATAATATTTTCCATCAAGAAGCTAGATGTCTGGAAGTGAATCTTCTGAGACATATGGTATGAGACATTTATTAGAGTTTTACATGCATAGTCATAGTGCTCACTAGAAAGCCTTGACTATTTTAAAAAGTCTTTTGAATCCTAGAGAATGTCCATTTCTTCACTGCCTTGCCAACACGGAACATTACAAGTCTTTTCTTAAACTTTAAAATTCTATGAGAAGATAAACTATTTTTACTATTGTATTTCCCATTTCTTTGAAAATTAGTGGAGTTTTATTCTTAAGAATTTTGCTCAATGTTGTGAATAAAACTACTTGGTCAGTAGGTATTCACATTGTTTACCTCTAAGATATTTACAAATCGTTTCTCATTCTTTTGCAAATAATGTGAAAATGTCTGTTTTCATGCAACCTGAGTATTATGTTTTCCAATATTCACCTCAAATGTTAAAGAGAAAATCTTATAAGAAAAAAATGGTTTGTGAACACTGGGCAGGGTATGTGCTATGGTGAATGCTGTGGAATGTGTAAGCCTGATGATTCACAGACCTGGACCCCTTGGGCACATAATACATTATATGTTAATAAAAATAATTTTTAAAAAGATTCAGTTTCTTTCCTTAGTAGGAAAGAAATTATTTGAATGAAATTGAGATAAACATTTCTAAAGGTTAACTTATGAGAAATAAAAAGGGAAAGGATTTGCCTATCTGCAGAATGAATTCATTCCTGGGAGAGTAGAACGAAGGTAAATCAAGACAGGAATTTGGAGTGAATTTAAAAGTCAGATTTTTATTATTATTATTATTCTACATTTTTAATATTCTTAGAGTAAATTTTTTTGTTGCTTTTTTATTATTATGTTCAATTAAACCAAGATATAGATCATACAGATGATAAAGTAATACAAGAAGCAGAATTAAGGAAATACAAAAGTAGAATTAGGAAAAACTCTAAAATGAACTGTCTATAATTTGTTCCATGTACCCGATGACCAATAAAAGAAAGGTACTATATTCCAGTACTAGATTCCAGGACCTTTTCTCCTTTCATGATCTGGTGTTCTGCCACTTTCCATTCTGCACTTAACCCTTGATTTTGTTTCCATCTTGTGACCTCTCTTCTGCCCTTTGGACTTGGCATGGGAACTTGGATTCCTTGGCTTTGAACTTTGTTGAACACTGAAGACTTTGACTCATACCCACCTTTCCAATTCCCTGCTCTTGGATTCCTTGGGTAATATTCTTTGGGTCATAATAACTTTGCCTTTATTTTAGACCACCAAGTTCATGGGCAGCAGTCACACTGGGCTGCTGCAAGGGTATATCTGGATAGTTCGGGCAAAGGAGGTAGTGACAGGTAAAGGTATAGGCCTTGCTGATGGAAAAGATTACCTGAGCCTTGCATTTTTTCTTCATCGGTACACAAATATATAGCTCACAATGACTTTTAGTAGTAGTAATTATCTCTCATAATCCCTAAGCATGACTCTGTATCTTCATCACACGGGATTCCAAATGCCAACAAAGGCCTTCAACTCCACGTTTACTCACCTAGGTCCTTCAAGGGATAGCTAGAATACTACCTCCTTAATGAAGGCTTCCTCGATTCACTCAGGCTGTTAGTTACTCTCCTCTTTGCCCTTCTACAGTTGTTTAAAGAAGTGAATAGTTAGTGCCGTGTTAGTTTGTAATGTTTCCAATTAAATATGCCTCCCCACAGCAATACTACGAATTCCTTCTGCTTCACCAAACCTAGCCAACTGCCCTGCATATCATAAGCCCTAGGTAAATCCTTCCTACATAAATGCTGGGCGATGCTGGTGACGAAAACAAAACAAGAACTATCACCTTAATTCCACAGAGTGGATGAAGTATTAACATGTAAGAGACACAGAGGGCTGCCCAAGGGCAACATCAAATCTTAGACTCAAGTCCAGAGTCTCTGAAACTCATCTTGGCAACCTTTTTCCCTTCACAATACAATCTCCAAATTGAAATGGAATAGTAGAATGCTTAAACAGTGAAGCCCTAAAGAACTAGTGGTCAAAAGCTTAGACATGCTGAACCAAGGGCATGAACAGAAACACTGTGTTTCTGTTCCCAAAGCAAATGTTTCTTTTCTTTTCTTTTTTATTTTATTTTATTTATTTATTTGACAGACAGAGATCACAAGTAGGCAGAGAGAGGAAGAGAAGCAGGCTCCCTGCTCCCTGCTGAGCAGAGAGCCCAATGCAGGGCTCCATCCCAGGACCCTGAGACCGTGACCTGAGCCAAAGGCAGAGGCTTAACCCTCTGAGCCACCCAGGTTCCCCCCCTGCCGCAAAGCAAATGTTTCTAAGGTTAACATTTTACTTCCTTTTAATTACATATGAGGAAATAGTATATTCTCCCCTGAGCTTGTGCTGAGGGATGAGGTAGTAAACACAAAGTTTGTAAAACTCAGGACTTGTGGCTTCAAAGAAGTTCCAGACTAGTGAAAAGATTCACAGATTAGGAATCTTGTTGTTGTTGTTAAGTTTTGCAAGTCTATTGGTATGCATTTATGGCTATGTTCAGTGTGTATAGTATTTTGTCTGTATTTTAAATGGAAATTCCTTAGGAAAGTTGTACAAAGAAGGTTAATCTAATATTTCTCCCCCTTCACAAATTAAGGAAAAAATGCAGAGGTTATAGAGCAACTCAGGGACAGAGTCCTCATGTTCCGACCTTTTCTTGGCTCACTGAACTGGATAATGGGACAAAGAGCTGTTTTATGACTCCGCCTCCTCTTTACTCCACAGTGCTTTGCAGGCTCTTATTCTGTGCAATGGAGCATATTCATTTAGAAATGTCTGTGCAACATTCAGAGTGGAGCTGGTGCTCTCAAGGCATGCCTTTGAAGAGCGACGGACCCCAGCCTTCAAACACCACACCCTCATGGAGATTAAAGCTCTGTCACTGATCTCTCACCTACCACTGTCCACTCCTGACCCCCCCACAGCTATGCTCTACACCTCTTCAGCTCTTTCTGGCTGGCACTCACCTCTTCTCCTTCTACCTCACTGGAATTTCTTTCACCTGTCCTCCAGGATAAATTTCAGACACCTTAATGTGGCTCAGGAGGCCTCGATGATTTGTCCCTGTGTCTCACCACCTTCCTTTTTCCTCAGTCCTTTGTGTATTCTGTGCTCCATCCAGACCGAACAACTTATAGTCCCATGCAAGCAACTTGCCTCTCTCCTGTCCTGTTCTCTGACCGGCGTAAATGCAACATCCTCTACTAGGAACACCCTTTTATTTTACTCCCCACCCCATCCCTTCTCCTTGTACCTTTAGCCTGAATGACTCCTACTTGTGCTTCTGCCCTTAGCTAATGTACCAATTTCTTCAGAAAGCCTGCTACGCCCTGGAAGCTGAGTTAGGGCTCAAGTGCTGGGCTGGTTGACAACTGATGCTTATTCCTAATTAATACAAATGGTGTGGTCTTAAAGTTGTATGTTGTTTCTTCTATTATACTCTCAGCAATCTGAGTCCAAAGACTGTGCCTTTTCTTTGGGTAAGTCCACAATAGTTAGCATGATTGTACGTAGTACACCTTCAATATATATTAGCTGAAAAAATAAAGGATCTAACCCATGAGTAAAGGATTGATATCAAAGAGGTCTCAGTAAACTGAAGTTCTATTAAAGTTATGTATATCATCTATGAGAATTCACATACCTAGAAAGACTAACACCTCCCTACCTCTCACCTGGGACATACAAGTATCACAGGATAGGGGAATTTGACCACATCATTATAGAACCTTTGCAAATGTTTGTTTTTGCTGTTTTTCATTGGGAGTAGAGCTGAAGACCACAGTGGAACTCTGAAGAACAAAGCAGCTTAAAAATAATTCTTAGGGTGCCTGGGTGGCTCAATGGGTTAAGCCTCTGCCTTCGGCTCAGGTCATGGTCTCAGGGTTGTGGGATCGAGCCCCGCATCAGGCTCTCTGCTCAGCAGGGAGACTGCTTCCCCATCCCTCTCTGCCTGCTGCTCTGTCTGCTTGTGCTCTCTCTCTCTCTCTGTGTCAAATAAATAAATAAAATAAAAATCTTTAAAAAATAATAATAATTCTTAGCATTTTATCAATTTTACAAATGCTCAGGTTTTACTCTGACTTTGTCTTTAGATGTTATCAACCAGTGGAACCCAAGGCCAAAGTGTTTTGGCATTAGTTAAATAGCCACATTTTTATTATATGAAAAATGAGTCAGAGGCTATAAATGAGTTTCTGGTAATGGTTTAGGGACATGCTTCTCCAACTTTATCAGGCATGAGAATTCTGGAGAAGCCTAGAGATTCCCTAGTCCCCACACTCAAAGGTACTTGGATTATGTCCTATGAATTTTTATTTCTAACAAGCTCTCAAGGGGAGCAGATGCTAGCAATTCACAGATCATTGCCTAGAACTGGTTAGGCAACAATCAACAGTTATTTATTGAGGGTTTACAGTGTGAGAGACACATCTAGTAGGAAAAGATCCTGCCAAAGGTGTATGCAATCAATTCCACAAATATTTATTTTCTACCATGCCACCAAGTACTAGCTTACACACTGGGATTCAGACATAAATAAGAAGCCATCTCTGCACTCCAAGGCCTTCAAGGTAGCAAGAGAAACTGATGCAGGTTAATGGGAGTCTGATACAGGCTATGGCTGTTGAGATATGTAGTTTGCCTTCAGTAGAGCATGTACTAATGTATATGATGTATATGATGAGCTAATGTATATGATGGGCTAATGTATATGATGAGCAAAAATAGAAAAGGGAGTTTCAGACCAGAGCAGGAAGGGCTTCAAATCTCGTCGTAAGGAACATGTTCATGATTTTGTTAGCCATGGAGGAAACAAGATCGGTTTTTTTTTTTTAAAGACGAATAATATTAATAGCTTCCTGAGACACTGACAGTAATTTCTAATAGCAATCTATCTGCATGGTTATATGGACGAACTGAGGATAGAGGCAGAGACTAGTGAGGAAAGGATTGCTATTACTCCAGCAAGAAGTAATAAAAACATAAAGTGGGGAATGGTTGTAAAATTGCCATCTGAATACAAATATATAGCCCCCTTCAGGCCAGTGATAGAAATCCTGGAGTTTTCTCATTCCTTAAGAATATTTCAGGCCCTACGAAGGCCTTATAAACCAATCTGTTGGCTCTTTCTTCTAGCTGAAATAAAGGGAGACATCAAATCCATTTTGTTTATTAACATATTCCCAGTACATAATAAAGATCCTGGAGGGACGCCTGGGTGGCTCAGTTGATTAAGCCACTGCCTTCGGCTCAGGTCATGATCCCAGAGTCCTGGAATGGAGCCCCGCATTGGGCTCCTTGCTCAGCAGGGAGCCTGCTTCTCTCACTGCCTCTGCCTGCCTCTCTGCCTGCTTGTGTGTACTCTCTTTCTCTCTCTCTGGCAAATAAATAAAATCTTAAAAAAAAAATAAAATAATAAAAAAAATAAAGTTCCTGGAGCATACTACTGCTAAATATATGCTGACTTATCGCCAAGCTGGAAAAGGTCCTGGTGTCACCTAAACTCACCCATGTATTAGTTGTTCACAAAGAGCAAAACTGAGACCAAAAAAGAGGGATCGACTGAAATCAAACATCTGGTTACCAGTAAAAGCAGGACTAGAACCCACATGTCTTGACTTCTAGTCCAGTGATTTTACGTATCACACCACGCATCAATCGGGCTTCTATTAAAATTGATACTGTATCCGGGATAATGAGTTACTCCTGCATGACCTCATTGTTTTCTGTTTGTCTGCCCCATGCTGTGGTCTGGCAGACAGCAACTCATTTAAGTCATCTGCTTCCAGCCAATGGCGCTCGTGACTAAAACAATAAAATGTGTTTTTCTCCAATCTGTATCCCACTTTGAGTGGTTTGTTTTTCTCTGCCCTGTATTTCACTACAAGTCACTGCAACTTAATTCCACAAGCACTTCAAACGGAGAAAATAAAGTGGTTTAACGAGCAAAAACTGCTGAGGGATATTAAATTCTCAAGCCACATCTTCAGTGCAAATATGTGTCACATGGAGAATGCGCTGGAGTCTCTTGGCCAAGCCTTGTAAAACGCCTCTGTTGTGAATGTCGCTGTCCACATCCCCAGTCAAGCCCCTCAGTAAATGTACCGCCCTCCCTCTCTATGTAGGTTCTGGGGAGAATAAAGAGGAAGGGAACAGTAGTCCTGGAATTCCCGAGGGGAAATTTTCCAGGTTCCTACCATTTGCAGTTCTCCATCTGTGCAATGCTGTGCTTATGTATATGCTTCACAGTAATACAGAGCTTCTTATATCTAAGAGAAGAAAAAACACTGGTTTATAATTCCAAAGTCAGAGACGTTGGTCACTACTCACAGAATGTGTGGCCTCAAAAATACTCCGAGTTCATTTTTTCATATGTTAAAGGAAACAGTAATATCTCAGTGATTCACTACAAACATTTTGGAAGAAATGTATGTATGTGCTACACTTGGGAAGTTTTGAAACTGTCATGTATTTAAACATTTACTAAGAAAAGTCAATGTCTGGGATGACTGGGTGGCTCAGTAGGTTAAGCATCTGCCTTCGGCTTAGGTCATGATCCCAGGGTCATGGGATCGAGTTCCACATCAGACTCCTTGCTCAGCAGGAGTTTGCTTCTTCTTGCTGCTCTCCCTGCTTGTGTGTGTTCTCTCTCTCTCTGACAAATAAATAAATAAAATCTTAAAAATTTTAAAAAGAAAAATCAATGTCCACCTAGATGATTTCAATGTGGTCTTCTCATTGCTGATGGTGTATGAAGGTAGGCGATCTTTTTAGTAATTTGTCCAAGGCTGTCTAGTATCACTAAATTATATGTTTATATATCCTTTTAACTAGATGTTTAGTGCTATAAAATTCCCTTCTTAAATACTGCTTTAGTGGCATCCCACAAATGTTGAGGATGTTTTCATTTTTATTCAATTCAAAATACTTCCTAATTTCCTTTTTGAAATCTTTGACTCCTATAGACTATTTAGAAGTATAGAATTTGGTTTCTAAATACAAGAGACTTTTGCGGATATCTTTTGCTGATCAATATCTAATTTAATTCCATATTAAATTTAATTTTATTCCATATTAATATATACTGTAAGTATATGTATATATATACACATATATGCATATATATACACATATATGCATATGTGTATATACACATATGCATATATGAATTTGTTTATACATATATATATACATATATGAATTTGTTCATATTTGTTTTATGACCCAGATTATAGTCTGTCTTGTCAAGTTTTTTATGTACAACACTTAAAGCATTCTTCCCTTTTTAGTAGAGTGTTCTGTAAATGTCAAATTAAGTTGGTTAATAGTGTTCTTTGAGTTTTATATACGTTTACTGAATTTGTGTCTACTTATTCCATCAATTATTGAAAGAGGAGAAATAAAATCTTCTACTAAATATGAAATTTGTTGATTTCTCCTTACCTTTGTATCAGCTTTTTTTCTTCTTTCCTTTTAAAGCCATATTTTTAGGCACAGAAAAGTATAGGATGATTACGTCTGTTTGATTAATTAAACCCTTTGTCATTATGAAATGGCCTTCATTTTCCCTGGTAATATTCTTTGCTCTAAAATCTTCGTCTGGTGTTAATATAGAAATTACAACTTTCTTCAGATTTGGTATTAGCTAGTTATATATATATATATATATATATATATATATATATATATCTGTCATTTTGTCTTCATATTAAAATTAGTTTCTTTTAAGCAGCATATAGGTGGCACTTATTTTTTATACAATTGGACAATCTCTGCCTTTTAGTTGATGTGTTTAGACTATTTACACTTAATGAGATTGTTAATATTTTTAGGTTTCAGTTTTCATCTCGCTTTTTGTTCTCTGTCACCTCTTCAACAGTTTCTTTACCTTAGCACAATCTATACCTCCCAGTGATATTATACCATTTTGTAGATGAGCACTTTATAAACATATACTTCCATTTCTCCTGACATTTATGTTATTGCTGTCATACACATTGTTTATAAACATATTATAAACAGCAGTCTACATTGATGATATTTTTGTTTAAACAGATAATTATCTTTTAACTAGAATTAAGAGATAATTTCACAAAATCACATGTATTTAACTCAAATAGTTACCATTTCCAGGCTTCTTAATTCCTTTCTTTTTATCTAGTATCTTTTTTTTCTTCTTAAGAACTTACTTTCACATTTCTTGTCCAAGTCTACTGACAATAAATTCTTTAAGGTTTTGTATGTTTCAAAAAGCCTTAATTTTGCCTTAATTTTGAAGGATATTTTCCTTAGTTATAAAATTTTAGGTTCACAGATTTTTCTCTGAATACATTCAAGATGCTACCACATTGTTGTCCTCTTTACATTGTTCCCTACAAGAAATCTTCTGTTATCCTTCTTCTTTTCCTTTGTACATAACCTGCCCTTTTCCTCTGAATTTTTAAAAAAGTTTTACTTATTTGTCAGAGGGAGAAACAGAGCACAAGCAGGGGGGCGGCAGGCAGAAGGAAATGCCAGATCCCTCCCGAGCAAGGACCCCCATGTGAGACTCTATCCCAAGACCCCAGGATCATGACCTATGTCAAAAGCAGATGCTAAACCAACTGAGCCACCCAAGTGTCCCTTTTCCTCTGGATTTTAAGATTTTCTTTTGTTATTGGTTTGAAGCAATTTGATTATTATGTGTCTTGGTGTAGCTATCTTCATGATTCTTATATTTGAGGTTTACTGAGCTTATTGAATATGTAAATTTATAGCTTTCATCGAATTTGAAAAAATTTGGTTATTATGTCTGCAAATATTCTTTTTTGTCCAACCTTTTCCCTCTTTCAGGGCCTTGAGTTATATGTAAATTCAGTAGCCTGACATTCTCTTACAGACCCCTGATGTTGTGTCTTTATTTATTTTTTCTTTTTTATATTTCATTTTGATAGTGTCCATTCTTAGGAGTTGGATTCACTATTATTTCGTCTGTTTTGTCTAATCTGTCATTAATCTGTATAATGTATTTTTCATCTCAAAAATTTTAATTTTATCTCTAGAAATTCAATTTGGGTCTTTTACAAATAAGTTGCATGACTCTACCTAATAAAACCAGGATTTCCTCTAGGTTTAGAACACATAAAACACAATTATAATTATCGTAATGTCCTTTTTAATAATTTTATAACCTGTGTCAGTTCTTGTTTGGTTTTGACTGGTGAGTTTTTCTCTTCTTTACAGATCATATCTTTTTTATCTTATTTTGTTTTGTTTTGCATGTCAGGTAATTTTTTATTGGATCACAATATAAATTTTATAATTTTACACTGTTGAGTATGTGTTATGAGTTTGTATTCCTCTAAAAAGATACCTTTATGTTCTAATCCCCAGTAACTCAGGTTGTGATTTTATTAGAAAAATATTTAAGAGGCATCAAATTAAAATGAGATCTTTGGGATGAAACCTAATACAGTATGACTGATGTCCTTAGAAAAAGAAGAATTGAACACAGAGACAGAGATACACAGAAAGAATGTGAAGACATGCAGGGAGAACACTATGAAGACAATGATCTGAAGTGATGCATCTTCAAGCCAAAGAACACCCAAGGCTACCAGAAGTGAAAAGAGAGGCAGAGAATAATTTCTTCTCCATCACCTTCAGAGAGTGCACAATCCTGCTGGTACCTTGATTTCAGCTTCTAGCTCCTAGAAATGTGAGACAATAAATTTCTATTGTTTTAAGCCACACACTTTCGCACTTTGTTATGGAAGCTCTAGGAATGAATATAGTGCTCAATATTTTGTGTCTCTTGAGCTTTGTTCCAGTATGCTAAGTTACTTGGAAATAGTTATACCTTTTTTTTGAGTCTTGCTTTTAAGCTTTTCTGAGAGTAGAGTAGTATTTATTTGAGAGCTAATTTTACCCTACTACTGAGATAAGACCTGTCTTCTGAGCACTCCACCCAGTGCCCCATAAATTAGGAGTTTTCTTAGTCTGGCTATGTGGAAAATGGCACTCTTCTTGCCTTCTGTGTGCTCCAAGTACTATTATTGCTAATCCTTTCAGGTGGCTGCTTCCCTGGCCTCAGGCCATTTCACATAACCATTCATTAGTACTCTGCTGAATACTTGAGGGAGACTCTTTGCAGATCTCTGGGGTTATCTCTGTGTATAGCTGTCAGCTTTCTGGCTCTCTGCCCTGCAAACTCTACTGACAATGTCTTCCCAGACTTTCAGCTTGGTCTTCCCAGTTATTGAGTCTGTGGGTTCCTGTGTCAGGAAACCCACTCTCTCAAAGCAGTAAGCTAGGGCAATTGTAATACTTATTTGCTTCCCTCTCAATGATTGCTGCTCCTTGTTGCCTAAAGTCCAGGGTGTTGAACGCAATCATTTCACTTTTTTTTTTTTTTTGTCATTTTGTCCAGATGTTTAGTTAATTCAGATGTATGTGGTAGAGGGAAGAAAAGAAATTTTAGTCTTTGTAACTACAATTGCCAGAGGCAGAATGCAAGCTTTGCTCTAGTGTGATTGATCAAACTTTGTTTTAATTAAATGGGTTTTAAGAAATTTCTTTCAACTTTATAACACAGTATTGGATACTTCATACAGAAGAACAATTCAAGGACATATCAGGCATTTGAAATTGTTTGATATGTTGCACTAGGTTACATAATTGTGTGATCAAATAAGTACTATATTAATATACTGATTTACTGATGGAAAAATGTAGATTTGTCAGAGGAACACTTTTTGCTTCAAGCCATTTTTCTGGGTCAAAGACAATTTTGCATTCTGTTTCATCTGGAAGCTCCAGACTTGTCAGGGCAAAGTGAACCAGAAATGCTAAGACATGATCCCATATGTTGGGATATATCACATGAATATTCACTCACAGATGTACTCACTAATGTGGTACTGTTAGAGATTTACCCCACCGTACACAGATATTATATGACACATTCTATTTTTGCACAGTTCCTAACCAAATTTTTAAAGAAAGATGGTGTATATAATCACATATCCTCTAATATTAGATATATTTATATATATTATTATATTAGGTATATTTCTGTAAGGAGAAATTTCCTTTTGTTCCAGTGTTAATGAGAACTTAAATATCTGTTTCATTTTACATATCTGATGTCTGGAAGAATTTTCTACTCACTCTCTTCTGGGTCAATGCATTCCAAACTTTGTTTTGCCTTCCACTAACCTATATGTCATGTGCTGGGCATTACAGGATGCATTTTTATGACAATATGAGTTCTGGTTCTGCATCTTTATTCTTCATTGTTGGATGGGTGGACATAGTGGTTGTAGGAGTATGCCTGAAAATAATTCCAAGGGAAATATTAGCACTTGCTTACTTTTTCTTTTAAAACTTTTAATTTGGAAACAACTTTAAATTTACAGAAAAGTTTCAAAAATGAAATTTGTAAAAGACCAAATGTATTTACCCTATTCCCAAATTCCCTTATTGTTAATATCTTACCTCTGTTACTTTGTTTTTCAGGTTTTCTCTCTTTTTCCCCAATTATTTACTTATTTATTATCATGTGAACTCATGAATTTTTTTGATTCCATATTCCTGTGTCCTTGTATATGCCCCTATGCTTTTTTTAGCACTTTATTTTCAGGACTAGCAAATTGTTCATCCAGTTCACTTTGACTTGCCCCAAGACTGGTCCATCCATAATTTTGACAGCCCCTATTCCTACCAGTGGAAATGGTTATTAAAGGCCAAGGTCTGTGTGGTGGGTGTGCTCATTGCTAATGGTGTGTAGCACTTAAACACTTTAACTGAAGTAATTGCATGATACCTAAGTATATTCCACGGAACCCAATCTAAATGTATCTCCAACTCAAATTCAACTCTAACGCCACACTTCATGAATGGATGTGTACTAGAAGGAAATAGAGTGAAAATAAAATTTTGCAAACTTTATAGCATCGTAAGACCATAGGGTTACAATGCATGGCCTCCTCCCAAGCTTCAGAAAGAGTCTATAGAAAGTTTACCTTCATAAGTTTCATGGTAAATCTGTCTTGATCTGCTGAAAAGTTGATTTTGTCCCTTATTACATAGGGAAGGAAGGTGTCAAAATAAGAAGGCTTGAAAAATCCATAAAATTAGATTCAGCAATGGAGTTTTGTGAAGAATTTTTATTCCACATCTGTTGATTGCTCTAAGCTCTTGAGCAGCTTCTTACTGTTCACCATCTTATCTTTTTCTAATGGATTACTTTTCATCCATTGCTTTATTGACTCTTGCATGTTCAAAATTGCTAAGAGAAAATAAAAATCTTGATATTATTTCATATCAACTCTATTATGAAAAATATTTTATGATGTTTATAATGTCAAGAGCATAGGCTTTGGGACCAAGCAGAGCTTTGAACAATTGTTAAATAACTATAGCTAATTGGAATTAAGTAGTTTAAGACCTAGGGTGCCTGGCTAAGATGTCTATCTCTTTGCTGTCTACAGCCTTCAGAATTGTGGGTTTTGCTATTGTTATTTTGTCAAAATGCTGTACAATGAATACAAGAATTGAGAGCAAATGTTTAAAGGCATTGCATAGCATTTTGCCTGAGTATTTCATTTCTTCTGGAAGTATGATAAAGCATGGAACCTATATTTTTTATTTTTTTTTCTGGAAATTCATTTTGATTTTGTTTTCTAAAAGTACCAGTGTTTGACAAATGGGTGGTAGGTTGAAACAACCAAAAATATGGTTCTTTCCATAGAAACACAGGGCCAAATAGTCCCCCCAAAAGTCATTTTTGTTCTAACATATTCTACCACTTTGTGATTCTAAGAAGCTTCATTATAAAAACAGCAATTGTCCAACTCTCACTTCCCTCTCAATGAAGCAATTTTTAGGTGCACAGGAAAACATAACTTTTGCCAAAGCTCTTGCCGTTTGCCAGCCAATTTTGATTATGAAAAGCTGTCTGGGCTCTAGTCATGTAGTAGCTAATTTGGACCTGTCCAGACAAAATCATAAAAGGAATTATGAAGCTGGTTTTAGTACGAAGCAATGAATAGAGCACATGCTATGTTTCCAGTTATTTCAGGAGAAAACTTTCTTTAATTCTAATTCAAGAAGCAATGCCAAATTTTCAAAGGGATCTGCTCGTTAGTGTTTAATGCAAAAATTGTGAAAAGATATTCTTGACTCAACGTAAGAGACCAAGTTGCTCACATGCTCTAGCATTCAAGAAATTAAAAATGTATGGATATTTATACCTTTATGGTGCCTACACTGAATTCCATACAAAACAATCTTATTCTAGTGTGTAAATAATGTGTAGACTTCTAGTTGGCATAGGTATTACTTAACAGAAAAAACACCAGACTGAAATTTAGAAAACCAATTCAGGCTCCATTTATGTCAATGGATACTTAATCATTTACCTCTCTAGGATATAGAGGAAACATATGTTAAATGGGGAATTAAACAGGTCAATCTAAAATGCCTCCATTTCTAATGATCTGTGTTCCAAAATTCTTATTTTCTATTTCTCAAAGGGGGCATTTTATCCTAACATTTTAGTAGGAATTAACAAGTAATTGACCCATGCCATTTGAAAATAAGCAATTAATGCAACAACAAATAATAGCTTAATCATTCTATTTTTAATTGTTTCTGAACTGAAGCCCCAAATAAAAATAAAGCAGACCATTTTTTGTAATTAATGATGATGTTACTATTGCTCATGGGTTGCAGGCTCTTCTTTTTTTTTTTTTTTTTAAGATTTATTGATTTATTTTTAGAGAGAGAAAGAACAAGAGTGAGTGTGTGACTAGAGGGAGGGGCAGAGGGAAAGAAAGAAGCAGGCTCCCCTCTGAGCAGGGAGCCAGACATGGGGCTTGATCCCACAACCTGACATCACGACCTGAGCTAAAATCACGTATCACTCAACCAGCTGAGCCACCCAGATGCCCCTGAGTGCCCATTCTTGTAGGAGAAATACATTCAAACAGATGTCAGAACAGATGACAGCAAAGCACATAACTTGTCCCTGGAATATTCCAGGAGGACTGAAAACGCCAGAGAGTCCACCACACACTGCTGGCATCATGCTCTCAGATCCACCGGCATCAGTCTAGCTGCAACCATCTTCATCTAATGGGGCCTTGAATGACTGCTCCCTGCTAATTCCTGTAAAGATGGGAGACCACATTTTGATCGTCATTCCCCTCAAAGGCTAGAAGGCATACAGGAATGTTTTTGAGACCACCTCAAAAACATGGAACTCCCTTCGCTTGAATTAAAGGAAGGGATTTGAAGGACACTGAGTTAATAAGTTGAGCCAAGCTGCTAAGAAATAGGTTTACCATAATCCATGCTCCCAGACCAAGTTACAATTAGAGAAATAAAACTTATTTTTAGATGAGGGCCCCAGAATCCAGAGAGGTGAAACACGTTTATAAATAATTAATGGGATTAAAAAATGTCACTAAGGCAAGTTCAAAGACCCCTACACCCAGAGTAGTGTTCTTTCTACAGTGTGGGGAGAGTAGGGTAGGGGCCAAAGAAAAAAATCTGTCTTAGCCAAAATGTCACTCCAACAAGTACTAATATCACTCAAACAAGTGCTTTCAGGGTCCTTGATTGTTTATTGCAAATCCTCAGTTTTCCTGTGAAGGAGCCAATCTGTGTTACTACTCCAGCCAAGGTGACCCACCCTTTGGCAGGTTCACCAGAATCCTAAGGGTGCAGTTACAAAGGGCTCCTGTTTATAGTAGAACCATTCAAGAAATCTGTTTTTACTTTCACAAACAAATAAAACTCTTTTCCCGAGAGAATGTGGATTAAATATTTATTTATTTATTCGTTATAAATTAGAAATAGTCAACAGAAAGTTTTCTCTACTGAGTGAAGAGCAACTTTGTGCTCTAATTTTCTGGTCATTTTAAGCCTCTATCTTGACCTCTCTCTGGGGTTGCCATGAGCAGGCGGATCTTCCTATTTCTGACCTTCAGTTCACCTTTTAAATTTTGAGGCTATATTTATAGTGTCTGACATGGCAGTGGATATATCTAAATACTGTCCATCATCCAGTAGTGTATAGTGAGTATCTATTATTTGGATTCTTACAATCCTTCCTCCAGATTAACGTCAGTTCAATCTACCTTTCATATCACCAATATTATTTTACTGAAATGTATCCTTGTGCCCCACAATTCTTAGTAAGGTATTCTGGACTCTTTACTAAGTAACCCTAATTTCTAGGTCTACTTCCTGCCTTTTCTTTCTGCAAGCTATATGATTCAATAACACAATACTAAGCATTGTTACTAAAAATGACTTCATGTTTTAGACCCCTATGTCTTTTGATTCACACATTTCTTCTTTTGCCTGCTATAAAAGCTACTTTACTTAGCAACCAATCTAGAATGTTCTATCTAGGGGCGCCTGGGTGGCTCAGCGGTTTAAGCCTCTGCCTTCAGCTTGGGTCATGATCTTGGGGTTCTGGGATTAAGACCCACATCAGGGAGTGAGCAGGGAGCCTCCTTCCCCCTCTCTTTTTGCCTGCCTCTCTGCCTACTTGTGATCCCTGTCTGCCAAATAAATAAATAAAATCTTTAAAAAAATAAAATGTTCTATCTATATAGTAGTATTTTTACTCCTTTTCCTTAGCAAAATTAGTATTTCTTTCATATGTGTTTCCTTAAGTGTTTATGGTTACCTTTATAAGTATGAATGTGTGTGTTCTTTAGATACTGTGGATTCCTTGGGACCATGAACTAAATCTTGTTGTTTTTGATATCCTCAATGTCCTATATGGTATTAGATAAAATGAATTAATAGAATTCACCAACTATTGTGAAGAGAACCTTGTGGTTGATCTTTTTGTTTGCGTATTTATTTTTGGTTGGTTTAAGATCAGTAAAGCAGAAGAAAAAATAAACAACACCATGAGCCTACCAAGCTGATAATAATGTATCCTATATGCTTAGGATTTTTAAAAATAAAATATTACACATCAAGTTGTAATACCATCCCAAACCTCAAGTCTCTCTCCAGAGGCAGTTGTCTTATGGATTTGGTGCACACGTAATTTATTTTTTCATATCTTTTCTAAATACATACTTGTATCAATGAATGAAATATATTACTCTTCTGCATGTTTTTAGAAACATATATAAATACTACCATATTGCATATATCGTCTTTCAACTTGATTTTTCAATTACCTGTAAATGCCTTCTTAGAGTCTAAGTTGTTTATTTTTGACGTACAGTATTTCATCACACAAATGTACCATAATTAATTTGGTAGTTCTTGAAACATTGGGACTAGTTCTAACTTTTTGCTTTTACAATCAACATTTTAATGAACATCCTTATAAATGTCTTCTTGTGGACTTATGTAAGGATTTCTCTAGGAGTTTTACCTGGAAATGGAATTGTTAGGTCATTTCTGATGCCCATTTGCTCCTCAAGGGAATTTTATGAACTAGCAATTTGTTATGGCATAGTCATATTGCTATAATTTTCCACATCAGTATTTTTTTTATTGTTGTTTTGTTTATTTTTGGTCAGTATTATTGCTTATCTTCCCTTCAGACTTTCCTGGCTCCTAAGCAGTAACTCCATGGATCTGATGCCATCAGATCCCTCCCTGAGAACAGTGACTCTCTGAGGTATTCTTTATTCACTTGGTTTCAACAAGTTTTGTTTTTGTTTTTGTTTTTTCATCTTGGTAACTCTGAAGAATTATCCTTTCCCATTTGCTGCTATTACTCCTCTGTTCCAGGCTAGTCATGGTTGGTCATCATATATAACCCTTATAGTTCTACTTCCATCGAGTAGTCCAAGATCAAACATCACCCACAGCTATCCTTGGACTGAATTCTTTTTCTTCCCTGCTAAAATGTGACCAGATTCTATCAGATGCTCTCCCTGGTGCCTCATCTCCAGCTCCTGCTCTGCTTGCTCTCCCCACAAGAGTACCATTGGATACCTATCTACATTCCTGTCATACTTCTTCTGTGCCCTAACAGGTTGCTAGCCATTCTCTCACTTCTCCATTCCCCTGATGTTTCCCATAGCCTCTTCCTGACCATAATCTGGCACTCCCACAATGACTAGCTGATTCATAATCTTTTCAGTGTCTGTTTTTTGGAGCCTCTGGGCCATGGCCCAGGAACAACAAGCTTTCCTCTGCTGCCTCCACCCACTTTTAGTCATCAACAGCAACCATGGCTCTTGGTGTATCCAGCCTACACGGGCTCCTGACACTCATGTCTTGCCAGTTTAACCCCCTATGACTTCCAGGGGTGTTGGCCTTTTAACACCTGGATAAAAAATGTAATGTGGGTGGAGTGCACACACTGTGGTTCATCTCAGACCAGGCACTCCCTAGGGATGACAAATACTTCTAGAAGACTCCAGTTACCTGACCCACCCACAGTCTCTAGAAGGAGCAGTCTTCCATTTCACATATCCCAGCTTCTTCCCCCTCTCTTTCTTTCACCCCCCACCCCCAGTGACCAGATACATGTAATTTCTGTGGCCTGGTTTCAAAAGATTATCTAGATCATTGGTTTGTTATCCTGGCTGAACATTAGAATCATCTGGGAAACTTTATAAATTTACCAGTGCTCCAGGGCGTCTGGGTGGCTCAGTGGGTTGGAGCCTCTGCCGTCAGCTCAGGTCATGATCCCAGGGTCCTGGGATGGAGCCCCGCATCAGGCTCCCTGCTTGGCAGGAAACCTGCTCCCCTCCCCCCCGCCTGCCTCTCTGCCTATTTGTGATCTCTGTCTGTCAAATAAATAAATAAAATCTTTAAGAAAAATTTACCAATGCCCCAATACCATTCCTAAAGATCAATGTTTAATGTCCCAATGTGGAATAAAGTATATATATTTAATAATGTCCCTCTTCCAAGTGATTCTAAAAGCAACCAGTACTGATAACTGAGAACAAAAAATTGAACACACACTTTAACATCTAAATTAACATAACTTTAGAGAAGTTCAACCCAGGAAGATGAAGTTCTAGATTATTTTATTGTTTGTTTTAAGAACTATCCCCCAAATCCATTTATTTGAACAGCAGATTACTCAACTAGCTCTCCTTACTCCTTCTTAAGACAATAGGTAACATCATCAAAAGTATGAGAAGATTGTTTATTCAAGACTCTTAGAAACCCTTGCCCCTCTATGTCTACAAACCCTAAACTGTTATGTCACAAACTCAACCAGTCTCAAGTTAGCTCCATCATTGAAAGACTTACCTTAAACTAGACCTCTAAATCCTCATATATATCCCGCCCTTGCCTTCTTTCTCTATGAGATGCTACTGAGACTGCCAAAATATGGGGTCCCCCTTACGTGTTAAGCAATAAACACTGATTTCTTTTTTCAAGAGGTTACTTCGGTGGTCAACAGATTGTCTTGGTGGTATTTCCAGGCAATGGACAGTAGATAGATCACTTTCTCCAGTCTAAGAGATCCAGAGGATCTGGTCAGCTGCAGGTAGGTGCTAGACCTAAGAGGTATAGCCAAGGATCATGGTCACAACAGATTATGTGTAAGATGAATATGCCAAGGAAGTTGGTCATAAAGAGGAGTATTGAATGAAAATATGCAGATAGCAAAAGCAATGGGAAGAAGAGTGTGGCCCCTGAGGCGTGGTCTTCTCAGTATCTGGCATGCTGCTATATGCGAGGCATGACTATAGCACTTCAGTTCCTCACTTGGAAATCTAGTTAAGTGCTTGTGGTATAATGGCAAGACAGTTAACTACTCATGCATGTATTTATTGATTTTTCCTGCTTTACCAGGAAGCCCTAATTGTCAGTTATTGATGTAACAAAAAGGAAAAAAATATCCCTCTCTCTTCCTCACAGATGACAAAGAGTTACAAGTTTTCATATATCAACCAAGTGTGCCTATATCTGCTGAGTCAATGGGTAAGTACCTCTGAGCTGGCCTGAATACATTAGTATATCCCTTGCTTAGAAAGGGAAGAAAGGAACCAACCCTTCCACCATGAAAACTATTGCCCACCTACCACTTGATTTGAACTAGTTTTTGTTCCTTGCAATCAAAATCTATTATTAGTATTATAATCTCATTGTTATGGGGTATGCAGAAATTTCTAAGGCACTTAATAAAGATTGATCTTAAGCTTAAAAATAACCTTAGAAAGTAAATGTAATTGTCTCTAATTTACCAATAACTAAATGGATGTCCCATTTTATAGCTTGAATAACTTGCTTGAAGTCAGATAGCAAGGTGAAGGTACAGTAACTCTAACCAGTTCCCCAGTCCCCATGTTATCATTCACACCTTCGTAGCTTTGCTCATTTCACTAGACTGAGGTGGGCAGAATAGCATTTCCACAAAAGATTATATCCAAAGTTCCATCATGCTTTCCAGAGTAGTTTGTAAAGCTGTGCTATGGAGAGGAATTCACGGAGAATTATGAGGGTTAATAGAACTTTATTTTTCATGGCTTAAAACATCCTAAAAGTTTCAGATCTGATGAAACTAAATAAATGGAATATTTGGCTTAAAAAGAAAAAAATAAAATAAAAAAGCGAAAAACTTCTTCACTATTACTTTCTCTTAATGATTACTAATGTTTTTAGCAGCTGTCTCTACAACTGCAGAAAGTCTCCATTTGAAAAAATAATTCAGTTATTTTTGAATGTCAAGGAAAGCAATTTTTTTTTTTTTCTGTTAGGGTGCCTTTCAGTCCCAGTTAACTATGTTAATATAATGAATTACCTTCTTTTAAAAGAATTAATGTAATACTAAGACTTCTTTATGAATCAAAAGAAAAAAAATGTAATTACACTACATTCAACTCTATTATAGTCTTTTACCCATAGTCATTATAAGTACTAAAAGGTAACTATAATTAGAGACTATACCTAATTTTTTACTTTTCAATGTTAATACTCAACTGTTTCATCATCTAGCTAATATGATCCATAGTGAATTTCCATTTTCTTTCTTTGAGGTTTAAACCATAATGATTGGCTAGAATTATCTAACAGCAATGGGGGCCCTGGTTAGCTCCATTTTCTACACTGGTATTGTTTCAATAAATTACCCACATGGAATGATTATAAAGATATTTGCTTTTCTTTCTGAACACAGCCTGGTATCATTAAACATCTAGTAGAATCCAATGTTTCCTTAGTCTGTTTTTGTTACAAATTCTTATGGCTTTAATAGGAAAATATTGGCACAGTCATGTGTAAACTGTGCATATTTCTGTCCTCTTAGAACTCTCAGAGACTTTTTTACTATTCAGGCTTTATCCATCCATTCATCTACCTCAGCAAAGTTGATCATCTACTGACATTATTTATTTTTGAGTGTCTAGCCATCCTATCTGTCCTGGCCACTTGTTCATCCATCAAATGTGCTTGGGAAACAAGAATAAATACAGCAAAGTCCCTGGCTTGAAGAATTAAAGGGGAAGACATGCACATAAACAGCTATTTATAGGAACATGATACATGAATTTGAGAACACAAAGAGACAGAATTCACCTACAGTATTTTGGAAATACTGGGGAAGACATACTTACTACTATCAGGATAAATCAATAAAAACTTATTAGGGGAATGTTAGTCAAGTTGAATTTTTGTTTTATTTTCTAGTGTCTTCCTTTTTTTTTACTGAGGTATAATTAGCATGTAACATTGTATTAGTTTCATGTTTACAACCTAATGATTTGATGTTTGTATATATTGCAAAATGATCACCAGAGTAAGTCTTGCAAACATCTATCACCATGCTATACATTATTTTCCCATGACTTATTTATTTTCTAGCTGGAACTTGGAAAGAGCAATAATAGGTAACATTTACCGAGTTCTTAGGACAAGCCAGATATGTTTTAAGACTTAACATGTACTGGGCACCTCGGTGGTTCAGTTGGTTAAGCACAACTGCCTGTTGTCCAGGTGATGATCCTGGTGTCCCGGGTTCAAGTCTAACATTGGGCTCCCTGCTTAGCAGGGGGTCTGCTTCTCCCTCTGACCCTCCCCTCTCTCGTGCTCTCTTTCTCATTCGGTCTCTTTCAAATAGATAAATAAAATCTTTAAAAAAGAAAAAGACTTAACATACACTAACTCATTTAATCACCTCAACAACCCTATGATTTAAGTAGTAGTATTGTCCCATTACCTAATGTACTCTTTATTTTAAATGTAGGGAGATCACACAGTAGTTAAACAATTAGCCTCGTGTCACTTGTTCAGTCAGCATAGGAAATTAGAATGGGGTTTTCCCTACTTCATTTTGACAGAGGGGCCAATAAGACATATTAGTTACTGAAGTACAAAACAAGCCCCTTCCTATCAATTCATTTTATTTGTACGTGAAATGATACCTAGGCTCTGAAATCTTGTGGACAGAACAAAAATAAAAATACTGGAAGAGAAGGTGTGGTCCTGGGATTTGCAGAGAATTTTCTTTGGAAATATGTTGATTTGCTCTAAATCTTTATCCCATCTGTTTTGTGTAGGGAGGCTTTGAGAGTCTTACTGAAAACCTAAGGAGAGGGATTTCAAGACAATAACTAAAAGAGCTTTAGAATGTGTTCTCAGAAAATGGGCATTACAAAGCACTGTGACTGTCTCTCTCCTGAGAAAGCTTAATTAGGCTATAAACTAGGAGCTCTATAGAACAAAAACAGGCCTGGCTTTGGGGCTAGGGCCTGGAGAGGTCTTCTGCACTGTGATCCATCACTGCCCAATGGCTAAGGGATGCTTGAATGTTTCTAAGGGTCAGATAAGGGTCATGTGAAAGAAAGCCAGCAAAGAGTCTGTCCAAAAGATCCTGTCCAGAAAGATTCCCTGTGTGACCCTGGATAACCAGGTGCAGAAAAAAGAATTACAGACAACCACCTGGAATGAAGATGTCCAGGGAATTTAGGAGAGCAATCCAGCAAAGAATCACAACAGAACTCACACAAACTTCATCAACGGATTTGAATCTTATCATTCATACCCAGAGAGCAGGAAAACACCCAACTAAGTAAAGGAAAAAAAAAAAAAAAAAAAGTCCTACTTGTCACTTTTCCTTTTTTTCTGGCTTAGACTCCAGTAGGAAACAAAACCTGAAAACAGCTAGTAAGAGAAGAAGCCAGAGCAGAAGGACCTTGTCACCCTCATCCCCTTTCCCACTACAAAACTCCAGACCTCTGAAGTAGACCAGAACTTGGCCAGGAGAGCAATCAGCTGCTCTATCAGGTGCAAGAATTTGGCTAGTACCTCGGACCGACATTGTAGTGTCTGAAGTCAGACTGTGTTTATACTGAAAATAACCATAAAATTATAACCTAAGAATTAAAGCCATGGGGCCTATGGACATTTATCCAAGATCTGGGAAGACTTTCTCCACTGATTTTAATTTAAAAACTCGTGGGAGACACACATGTAGTTAGAGTTCATTGATGTCATGAGCTCGACAAACAAGAGATACTAGTAAAAGTTAAAGTTATTGTTTCCAACTGTCCTGGTCCCTGAAAAAGAGACAGATCTCCAGATGTTTATAAGGGCAAGATCAAATGGCAACTTTTGATTAATTTCCATATTTCTGTGAATCTGGCTTCTCTATCTAAAAATTATTTTTATCAGAGAAGGAATACTGAACACTGAACAAGGATTATAGGAATTTCAGTTAAGCCTCGTTGTACATCTTGGTAACTCACTTAACATTTCATCTGTAAAGTAGGCCAAAAATTGCTGTCTTGCCTACCTCAGAGGGTTATTTTTAACAGAAAATGACAAAATTCTGTATTTACACAATGCAATGATGTGTGTGTACACCCATGTGGATAAAACTTAAAACAGAATTTGAAATATATATAAAGAGTAGAACAATATGTAGAATATAAAATTGTAAATAAATTAAAATACCCCCTGACACAAAGAACACTGTCTATATATTGTTCATGGAGAGATATGTGCATATACATAAATGTGTATTCATGGTACATGAACGTGTATTCAAGGTACATGGGCAGATGTGGATAGGGAAAATAGAGAGGACTTAATTTTAGCAAAAGGCTATTCATTTCATTTTATAAAATTGACAAAAGGTTAACAGTTATTAATACCAGGCTGCAAGAACTCAGAAATTTCTGTTTCCCTTTGTACTTTTTTTACATTTTTTGGAAACTTTTTTTTTTTAAATAAAATCCACAAAAATACACATGAAGAATGAATTAGGAAGCAGATGTGACATGGTGAGCAAACTATAAAAAGCTTTAAAAGCCTAAAGTAATGTTCCAAATATATTGCAACTTAAAAAAAAACAAACATTTTTGTTGTTTATGTAAGTATAGTTGACATACAATGTTATATTAGTTTCAGGTGCACAGTACTGTGATCCCATAATTCTATATGGTACACAGTGATACACACATGGTAGGTACAATCATGATAAGTATAGTCACCATCTGTCATCATGTAATGTTATTACAATATCATTGACTGTATTCCTTGTACTGTGCTTTTCATCTCCATATCATAAGTTTTAATTTTGAGAATTAAATGGTGTCTAAGGCTCTTTTTACATTCCATTATAAGAAATAACAAAGAAGAGGAAAAACCCTGAAATACATGCTTAAGGAACAAGTTGACAATTTGAGTGAAAAGTATTTTCTTTTAATTGCAAAGCTAATATAGCATCTGTAATTTAATCAAGTCTGGGAGTCTGTGCCATGCAAATATTAGTCCAAATGTCTAAGCATGGACCTCTATTTTTGAAGGCTCTTCTGAGCTCAAATCATGAAAAAAATTTCAAGTGTTATAATTAAATAGCATGCCCTTTCTTCTGTTAGTAAAAGTAACACACGATTTGTGGATGATTCATAAAATACAAGAGTAAAGTTTTAAAAAATTAAAACAACCCATAATTTACTTTTCAGAGATATTCAAGTATTTTTTCTGTAAACATACAGTTGGTATTAGTGTTTCAGACACGTTTATGTGTTTTGTTCTTGCCTCAGCTCTGATACCTCTCATTGCATTTCCTTGAAAGCATGCTCTTACTATAATATTCCAGTGAATGTTGCCACCGTCATTTACCTAACATTCTCTTGATGAACAGACAGGTTATTTTCAATTTCTTAATATTAGATATAACGTTCCAATGAATATCCTTACTTATAAATAGTTTTGCATGTTATTGGCCACTTTTCCTTTGAATAAGCTCATAAGTGTATTATCATTAAGGAAATGTAAAACCTTTCTAAGATTGTGGAAATATCTGACAAATTGTTCTTCTCCCAAAAATTAAAGCCCAGGTCCATAACACTTATCCATAGAGTTTTATATGTTTTGGAATTTAGAAATTTGGGGATTTTAGAATGCTTTAACCATATGTTAGGTAACATCCTTCCTCAGGTATAGATAACAATATCCAGTCAAGCAAAATGCATTTATTCTCATTAAGTTGAAAAAATAAAAACTATAAGTAGCCTCTTATCAGTTCCATCTGCTCTGCTAATGAAAAGCTATGAAAACTTTCAAACTTTGGAAGTGTAAACGATTGCAGATCCATACCAATTTATACTCCTTTTCAATGTTAATGAGAAGAGAAAGTAACATAATTTTTAGTGACTATTATATTTAAATTTACAATTTGATAAGCAAAACAGAATATTTTAAACACTTCAACACTTTTTAAAATGCTATTCATTTGCGTTGTCTTTCTTTTGGTATCCCTATTATGTCTTTTGTTCTTTTACAGATGAAGCATTCATCTTATTGATTTACAAGAACTCTTTACATTAAAGATATTTGTATGTGATAGACATTGAAATTTTTTCACAGTTGATTATTTATATTTAATTTTAATATTTAAAAGTATGTAATTAAATCTACTAATCTCTTACTTTGTAACTTAGTTGCTTTTATGTTTCTGAAATTCATCCCCACTTATAGATCAAATATTGACTTTTATTTTTGCTTGTTTCCCTGATGGCTATAGATTTTATTTTTAACTTTGGTTCTGTTGAAATTTTATTTGGTATATGTTTGATAAAAGGGAAGGATTTTATATTCTTATTAAAAGTAGAGCTATTTCAGAAGATCTTTGGAATTCAATCTCAGGCTGCATTGGTATGTGTGTAAACCAGAGTCTTCAGGTATTTGATTTTTAATCTGTTAAATGGAAAAAGAATGTTCAACAACAAAACCTGAATGCACAGATATAAAATATTTGCAGATACAAAATTCTTACAATTTGGTATTATTTACAAATATTTGTGTGTCTTAATTCAAATTGTACTTTATGTTTTACATGGATTTGATTCAACTAAGTATGGATAATAATACAAATTCTAAGTCCACACAAAATGTCAAAAATCAGTGTTGAGCCTTTCCTTCCAGTTCCTACCCTCAGCTTGCCCTAATTTTTGTGTTTTCTATTATTATTAATATCATCTGACTTAGATTGATTTTTTTTCCAAAAGTAGTCTCTGAGTCAAAGATGTGAGTACAAGGAGCATATTTGAGAGGTGACTCCAGGAAGAACTGGAAGGGAAGTCAGGAAGGGAAATAGTAAAGGGAAGGAAGCCAGTGAAGGATGTGTTCTGGGGCACATTACTTTGGTGGCCAGTTGAGGCTCAGTTCTTCTGAAGATATCTCACAGAATGGAGAATGTACCTGAGTTTTAGCACAACCAAGAGCTAATTTTGCTCTTCTTTCCTTCCCTTCACCACATTCTACTGTAGTACCATTTTCTAAGCAATTGCAGTCACTGTCTCAGTAATATCTCCTCTTCCAGGGGTCAAGGGTCTCCCTACTTAATACAATTGTTTTTCATGCTCCAGTCTAATCTTTTAAATGAACAACTGCAATGTGCAAGGGCTTCAGTTAATGGCCATTCTCTATAAATAGAATATAAACCCTGAGAATCAATGTCCTCCAAAAACTACTGTTGTCTCTTTTTTGGCTTTATCTTAATGCTTTTTATAACATATGGTCCAAGAAAACTGGGCTACTTTCTATTTCCAAAGTATACTCCATGTTTTCTAAAAATGTACATCTTGTCATATTCTTTTATCTCTCTAAAAACGCTGTTATCTCTCCCTCACAATCCTAATCTATCCTACACGGTTCAGCTCAAACATTCCCTCTTTCCAAAAGTTCTCTGGCACTCCTAAGCTAGAAATAATAATATTCTTTGGAATTTATAAAAACACAAGTCATCTTTTGCTTTAAGTTGTTTGCTTTTATGCTCATAGGTTGTCTTTTTTGGGGGACAGGGTCTATTATTTATTCTTTCATTCTCCATTAAGTCAAGAAAGTCCCTTGAGCACAATAGACACATAAGAGGTATGTATTAAACCCATGTAATTACTATGACTCTTACTAAAGACAAAAGGACACAGAAACAATGAGAACTGTTTTCAAATATCATCAGAGATGTCAAGCAAATGGATTTAACTTTTTTCTTTAGTCATAAGAATGATTTTTAAAAAAATGATGGAAGTTGCAGGGGTCATGGATATTGAAAAAGGGGCTTTTTAAAAAAATTGTGTTATTTCTTGGGGCACCTGGGTGGCTCAGTGGGATAAGCCTCTGCCTTAGGCTCAGGTCATGATCTCAGCATCCTGGGATCAAGCCCTGCATTGGGCTCTCTGCGCAGCGGGGACACTGCTACCCTCCTCCCCTGCTGTCTGCCTCTTTGTCTACTGTGATCTCTCTGTCAAATAAATAAATAAAATCTTTTTTAAAATTGTGTTATTTTTATCACCATAGAATACATCATTAGTTTTCAATGTAATGTTCCAAGATTCATTGTTTATGTACAATACCCAGTGTTCCATGCACTACATGCCACCACCAGGCTCACCCTTCCCCCAACATCCCTCCGAGTCCACAATCTCTCATGGTTTGTCTCCCCCTCAGATTTTCCACAATTCACTTTTCCTTTCCTTCTCCTAATGTCTTTCATATTATTCCTTATGTTCCACAAGTAAATGAAACCATATAACAATAGACTTTCTCTGCTTCACCTTTTTCACTCAGCGTAATCTCCTCCAGTCCCATCCATGTTGATGCAAAAGTTGGGTGTTCATCCAACCACTTTGGAAAAGTGTGGAGATTTCTCAAAAAATTAAAAATAAAGCTACCCTTTGATCTGGCAATTGCTCTACTGGGTATATACCCCAAAGATATAGATGTAGTAAAAAAAAAAAGGGCCATATGCACCCCAGTCTTCATAGCAGCAACGTCCACAATAACCAGACAGTAGAAAGAGCCAAGATGCCCTTCAACAGAAAAATGGATAAAGAAGATGTGTTCATATGGAATAATAATGTACTCAGCCATCAGAAAGGATGAATACCCAATTCATGATGATGGGCACTGAGGAGAGCACATAATGTGATAAGCACTGGATATTGTGCCCAACTGATAAACCATTGAACACTACACCAAACACTAATGATGTGCTATAGGTTGACTAATTTAATTTAAATTAAAAAAATAATTAAGATAAATTTTATTGTGAAGAAAAAAGAATACATTCAGGCAATGGGGGAAAAAGGAAGCAAAAATCCATCTAAGAATGAAACATTTAAGTTAATAACTTAGGAATGGAGGAGAATTTGAAAGAGAGAATTATAGGGAAGACATCTGAAATCTGGAGAGAGTTAAGAAAGTAGAACGTGTTCTGTAAAAATAGAAAATAAGTAGGAAAAAAATTGCGAGCATTAGGGCTAAGTTTGGGGTTGGCTAGATCATGCATTGATCTGTAGAAAAATCAAGGATTTTGTATTTTATCTCAACTACAGTGGGACATCATTGAAGAATATTAAGCTGGGTAATGCCATGATCATATTTACATTATTTTAAGAGATCATTTTAGCTGTTGTATGAAGAACAAATTGGTAGTGTACGATCATGAAAGCTGGAGACCAGAAAGAAGACCACTGCAATTTACCAAATGAGAAATGATGGTGGTTTGCTCTTGAGTGGTGACCTGGACTAAAGAGCAAAGGGGTGAATTAAAGACACATTTTTAATTTTGAATAGACCAAGAAAAGTAGATCTCAAGAATAATTTTAAGTTTTTTGGTTTGAGCAATTAGGTGGATATTGGTGGATTTAATGATAGAAGATGAGAGAAGTCAAAGGAGATTGAGAGGAGAGGCTTGAGATAAAGAGATACTTCCTCTTATCTCTGGGGTTTCAAAAACAATTCAGTCAGATCTATCCAGTGGCTCTGTCTTTGTTGTCTCAAGTTTCTCCAATTTGCCATCTGGGTATAAAACTATTGTTCAGAGTCCATCCCTGAACCTTTTTTGAATTTCCATTGTGTTTAGTTTGTATATGCATGGAAGTGGGAGGCTGTGTGATTTGGTTCACAACATCAGAAAGCTAAGCACTGAATCTCTTTCATTGACTTAGTTCCGGGTTAACTGTGGGATTGAGGATAAAGAAAATCCTTGGCTCTGATCTGTTTCATTATCAGTATAATTTGAGAAGATTTGATTTACATTCATGGGAAAAAGAACAGAGATTATGGGTAAATACATAATTTGTCCTCATTTTTCTGTCCTTACAATGTCAGATAAGAAGCCCTCCTAAGAAGATGTCACTGTAGAAAAGAAATTAACCCTGGCCCTTAGTATCTTCAAGACTTGTCAGAAAGCCTTTGTATTATATGATATAATTTCCCAGGAAAGGGATGTAGGTTTTACCAATTAAATGAGGCAGCAAATGTAATACAAGGATTAACTCCTGTTTTCATCTGTTAGCCTATAATGATACAGAAGCAGATCTCTAGAGAATTTCAAATTTTGTGTGATAGAATCTGAGGTCTGGCAGTCTTTTCCACGGAGAGTGTAGAAGTTTGCTGGTATTGCTTTCCTGTGGGTATATGAGGAATGAAATGAGGGGGAAAATAGAGGAAAGGTACATTCAACAGAAATTATTTCATATATCCTGAAATTTGAGAAATGTTTTGGTTAAGTTTATTTCTCAATGTGCAACAATACCTCTAGAAAGTTAAATGCATTGCTTTAATCAGATTGTTTCCTTCCTAGCTAAAGTTTTCAATATGGAGGGATATCAGATGGAATTGTGGAAAAGGGGTAAGGACCAGTAAGTTTGAAATATCTAGTCCCTGGGTATGGGTGAGCAAGTTGTTGTTGGTTTGCCAAAATCTGTTCTGTGGATGAATGAGATCTTGAATCTTCCACTTGGCAGTATAAGCCAAAGTCCTTATACAGGGAATACCCAGGAGTCTAGACCAGGTGGGGAGATAATATCTGTCATCCTAGATGTGTGGAAGGGCTTTTAAAATGATGAAGTGCTACAAAAATTGAAGTGATGTTATTTTCTGAAAAACAGTGATTATTATTGTCTATGAAATGACCGTTTTTTTAAGGACTTTTTTAAAAGATTTTATTTATTTGTCAGAGAGAGAGAGCACAAGTAGGGGGAATGGCAGGCAGAGGGAGAAGCAGACTCCCCACTGAGCAAGGAGAAAGATGTGGGACTCATCTCAGTGATGAAGTTCTAGAACATAGGTGAGGTTCGGTGGGGTGAAGTCTGGAGCCAATGGCCAAGAAAGAATTCTTGAGACATCTTTGGTGCAAAATGGTGGTTTATTAAAGCATGAGGACAGGACCCATGGGCAGGAAGAGCTGCTGCCCCATTACCCTGAGGAGTGGCTGATTATATACACAAGAGTTGGGTAGGTGAGAACAAGGGGGGGTGATGTTAGTCTCTAAGGAATTTTGGAAGCAAGGTCTCCAGGACCTTGAGGGGCTAGCTATTGTTGAGAGAAAGGTTATTTATTACTAGTAGTAAAAATCTTCTTGTGAGACCCTTTAGATATATATCAGTGGGCCATATGCTTGGGAATGATTCTCGACACTATCTTGGAGATCTAGAGATAAAGTTTCATATTTCTCCTATCAAGTGTCCTTGTTAGTGAGATTTGGGTTTAAAAGAAATTTAACCTTATTTAGGCCTTGAGGAACTGAGTTATTTGCCTCTGGAAATTGAGCTATTGTTAAGATAGCTTCTTTGTTATAAATCTCTAGGACATTGGTAAACCAAGGGAGACTCCTGTCTTGCAGGATTGTGATCTCTGCAAGTTAACTATTTGTTTTTCTTTTAGGGCAGTCAGGGGTGCCTGAGGAATGTCACACATATTACCAAGAGGAGCAGGTGGAGGGGGGTGAAAGGTGCCAGCTTTTGCTTTTTCCTCAGCCAGCCTCCTGCTCCCTCATCATCAGCACCCTGGGATCATGACCTGAGCCAAAGGCAGACGTTTAGCTGACTGAGCCACACAGACAGCCCTGAAATGATCACTTTTTTTTTTTTTTTTAAGATTTTATTTATTTATTTGTCAGAGAGAGAGAGGAGAGAGAGAGAATGAGAAAGCGAACGCACAAGCAGGCCCAGTGGCAGAGGCAGAAAGAGAAGCAGGCTCCCTGCTGAGCAAGGGACCCAATGTGGGACTGGATGTCAGTGGGATCATGACCTGAGCCAAAGGCAGCCACTTAACTGACTGAGCCACCCAGGCAATCCTGAAATGAGCACTCTTGAATCAAAAGTAACACCTCTGCCTCCTTAGAAGATCGACTTCAGTCACAGCAATATTTTTAATGAGGGGAATTCTTTATCTTTTGAGTGTACACTTGACTTCAGGAAACATCTATGCCACGTGAAGTTGATTCTGGGAAATAGGTTAAGGAAGGTTCTTTTTTGTTAAAAATTATTATAAAATAATTTGCAAAATATCTTGACAAGTTCTTCCCAAAACACTGGTGTCAAAATGGATCAGCGTGTGCCATCCCAGGGTGTCTCCTTTGAAGGAAGTTGACTATACAATTTCTTTCATGTTTATTTTAACAAATCAGCCTAGGATTACAGTTTGTGTGGTAGAGCCTAAGGTCTGGCAGTCTTTCAGATGCCAAATGCAAGTTAGCAATCCATGTTTTCTTGTGGGTATATTGAGATTGAAGTGGGAGGAAAATGGAGATTTTATTTATAAATTTTTATATTTATATAAAATTTTATATATTTATAAAATAAATAGGTCTTATTTATTTATTTATAGATTTTATTTATTTTATTTATACAATTTCCATCATCAAGTAAGAGGAGAGAGTTATCCAAAAAGTTTTCTTGTGGGTATATTGAGATTGAAGTGGAGGGGGAATGGAGATTTTATTTATAAATTTTTGTATTTATATAAAATTTTGTATATTTATAAAATAAATAGATTTTATTTATACAACTTCCATCATTAAGTAAGAGGGGAGAGTTATCCAAAAAGTTTTTAAGCATAGATGTGTGTTTTTTTTACTGTACCTTAAAAGTAATTATTAAAAGTTTGAAAATGGTTTGAAGATAATGTTAATTTTTAAATATAAATTGTCCTGTCCTCTGCTGAAAATAAATCATAAATCCAGGTCACTTAACTGCTTATATTCTGAACTCTGCGCCATGGTAAAGGAGTCAGATTCAGTGGAAAAGATGATTTAAGATATCAATTTGACTAATTATTTATTGTTTTGTTTTGTTTTTCCACTTGAGCCACTTTATCGCTGCATCTATTTCTTACCTTCTGCATTTACCAAGTGTGGTGGAAATGCAAGGTAGCTCTCCCTCTACTCCTTATTTTTCCTCAATCCTCTTCATGATTCCTTCCTATGGGTGAAAACAGAGGGCAGAAGGGGAATACACGTGCGAGACAGACGGAGCGGGAGGTTGCGCAGGAGGCTGGGGCATATGGATCAACTCTGCAGAGCCTGGAGTTGTTACTATGCTACGGGTTGTCTCAAAACAATAACGCCAGTCTCCTGCTCTACTGGCTGAGGCTGGCTGATATTTCTAGGCAAAATCAACAAGCTCTCAGTAAGCTGAGACTTTTAATGACCCCCAGGGAGCTTGGAAATTTGCTTGGGAACCGAAGTTTAACTTTCTCTCAGAAATAGATGTGGGGAGATGGGAAGGAATGCTTTGGGGGACTATGAGAAATGTGATGACATTGTATTTTTACAATAAGAAGCAGAGCGTACTTAGAGCTCTGGGATTTCATAGCTCTCGCTCTATACTTTCCTTCACTGATGGGGGTTAAAGAGGCCCACAATAGCACAATTAGTTGATGGCAGAGTCATAAGGAGATGGAGGATATTCTGATTTCCTGTGCCAGCTTATTTTATGTGCATGTCTGTTTTGAAATTCAAGTTCATTCATTTTGTTCACTCATCCAAATAGCATTTTCTAAAACACAGACTTGGTGTTGAGATCTAGTAAATCTCTTTCTTCCCAGGAGACTAAGAGAATGATGATCATGAGATATCTCTTTGAGTACGTTTCCATTTGGACAATCTGAACATGGTCAGCTACTGCAAATGAAAGGTAATTTGGAAGTGAACACAGCAGGAGTGGGCTGGAGATAGGACAGTATGGTGAAAGAAACCACAGGCAGGAACTCAGCCAGGCTGGTGAGGAGGAACAGGTGGTCAGGTAATCAGGAAGCTGGAATCTATTTTCAAGGGAGTTAAAATGAGTAGTGAAGTCAGAATCTAAAGTATTCAGGCATTATGAGTGACATGTTCTCCAGCAGAGACACATTGTTGATTTTATAAGGGTACTGCCAATGTTTTTGAAGGAACCCCTTAAAATCATGATGATAAGTAAAAAAAAAAAAAAAATCAATTTTAAGATATACTTTTGGTATTTCAGCTTTGATAATTTTATTTTGACTACCAAGTATTTTTTGGACCAGTTTGAAAATTTCTGTGAAGAACAGTTTCTTTATCCAAAAATAAAGAAAAACGATTTTTCTTTCTTTCCAACCTTCTTGTCATATACATATATATATGAGAAAATATACACATATGCACATATATACATATATATGTTTGTGTGTGTGTATGTGTGTGTGTGTATATATATATATATATATGCAGTTTTCTTTCCATCTAATTTCCTTTTACTCTATAGTTGATAAAGAATCAGATGGGTTGTTAATCTCTTGTCTATAAAAGAGATTTTGGTAAAAGATGAGGCACTGATTTTAATATACACACACACACACACTAAAAAATGTATATATGATATCTTTTATTATCTCACAAGCAATTTATCCTAGATGTGCCACGGCAAGGCTGTTAATGAGGTGCTGAGATTTCTGGGCCTAAGGCAGGGAGGAACTATATGTCTTCTTGAGATTTGGAGAGGCCTTATCCTACAGCAGGTCAGATGAGCTGCTTGTACTTAACCAGATAACCAGATACAGATACTAGAGAACAGAACAGAAGAGGCTCAACAGTCCTTGTAGAGGCACATCTAGATGCTATCCAGAGAAGTGGGGATGCTAGCATGCAAGGTACCACAGGTCTGACCAGTCATAATGGTTAGACCAGTTAGAAATGTCCTAAAGGAAGTAAATGGTCGTATAGATAAAACAGACTAAAATAATGAGAGAGGCAGGCACCTAACTCTAGAATTAGGGGCTCTATATAGCTCAGGCTTTATTGCCTTAATATTTGGCTCTTTTTTTTTTTTTCCCTGTGATCCCAGTAGAAGATGATCCAGAGGCTACCATAAGGTTGGAGAAGTTGGCTTATCATTGTTCTAATTAGGTAAGTAGAATGTTGGAGGTGAGTCCCTATTTTCCTCACCTGTCTTGTAGCAGACACTTTTAGGGTATGCTTCAGAAGTTACCTAGCTGAGGGTAGGCAGGTAAATTTGATTTAAGGGTGTGGTGGCAAAAGTAATAGACCATTTGTTGCATATTAAACCCATATTCTCCAAACCTGCATTTCAGCGATCAAGGTAATATTTGGATATTTTTTTGCTTCCATTTCTGCATCTACTCAAGTGGTTCTAAAACTGAAGTTGGAGAATTGACTAATCATCAATCCTAATATCCCAACAGCAGAAGACATAGATTCAGTTTCTAAACTATATTTCAAGGGCACAGCAGGACAGTAGGAGAAAGTGGAGCTGACTTTTCGTTGGAGAAGAAAACCTCCCCTGGATTAGGCATGACTGGGCCCAGACTTAGTCTCAAGAGTTTACAGCAGACCAGAGCCTGAAATGAGGAATCGGGAGCCCCTTCTATGGAGAACTCAGAGAAGGAGATGGGAAGAGGTTTTCAAAGATAGGCAAGACATGAGGATAATCTCAGAATAATGGATCACCCATACATACAGAGTAATCTCTCCCAGAATTTCTCATGAGTAGGGTTTTCTTGGAGTGCCACACAGTGATCTGGGAACCCTTCCATAGGAATGAATTATGACCTATTTACTTTAACAGTCATGACTATTACTAGATGCATTGTGTCATCAGGGTCATACTCGGCCTCTGTCTAATATATTAGATTTTACACAAACACACACATCTATGTCCATATTTATTTTGCAAAAAAAAAAAAAAAATTGTATGAGTCTGTGACTCTAGGTGAATGAGTAACACAACAAAGTTGGTGACTAAAGAAAAAATGTGCTTTGTACAAGTTTAACCAAAGCAGATTTTTGACAGGAACTATGAAGATTTTTGAGGAGTAGGGAGAGGCAACACAATATACAGTAGGAAAGACAGTAAATGGGCTTCGGTCCTGGTGCTGTAACTTGTGAGCTGGCAGTCTTTGGCAAGCCATTCTTCTTTTATAAGTCTTATTTTTCTCACTGGTAAAATTATAATACTAATGTCTTACTCAAAAAGAGCCTTGAAAGTGACATGTCAAAATGTTTGTGAAAAGAACTGGCCTAACACCCAGCACACAGGATATACCCAACTCTCTGGATTTCAGTCTGAATTGTGTTTTTAGCTTAAATTATTTTGAGAATAATTAGCATTCTTATTTCCCTTTTTTCTTGTTCAACTAAAATGCTAGACTCCAGAGGAAGGAATTTAGAATGCCTCCATGACAGCAGTGTGGGGACTGAGTGTTTGCAGTGTTTTGTTTGATTTGGAATTGCAGAGCTCAATTAGGAATTAAGGTAAGCATAGGGACAGAGCTATTAAGGGAATTGGAAGGGAACAGACAGTCCTGGAATGTGGCAACTCCTGTTTGATTTTAAATGTAAGTTAAATATTAATTTTTCTAAAAAAAAAAGTCCCACAAAGCACCCCCTTCTTTTTTTTTTTTTTTTAAGATTTTATTTATTTGACAGACAGAGATCACAAGTAGGCAGAGAGAGAGGAAGGGAAGGAAGTAGGTTCCCTGCTGAGCAGAGAGCCCCATGCAGGCTCCATCCCAGGACCCTGGGATCATGACCTGAGCTGAAGGCAGAGGCTTTAACCCACTGAGCCACCCAGGCGTACCCCCTCCCCTTTTTTTTCTTACACTGATAGATTGTTGGTGGCTTGCCTCTCACACTAATTTATTTGGAGGGGAAAAGAAAGTCTTCAGATGATCCTATTTGCCTAAGAAAAAAGTCTTCCAAACAGCTCCCTTGTCGCCAGCATCAACAGCAGCTGAACAGGGTTCGGTTGTTGCACAGTGAGAATTATTCTTTTCATTTTAAAGGAATCAAAAATGTTTGGGGAAAACAAGACCCCTGGTTACACATGTCAAAATAAGAAAATATTAGATTTGCTTATGGAAAGTGTTGATTAAGTCTACTGCTAACGTCTGAGGACACTTTTTATTGTTCCACAAAAATTTTGAAGGAAGGAGAGAAGTTAGCTTTGAAAACTATGCAAAATTTAGAGAAAAAAAGAAACTCCTGAGGATCTCCTCTTTTCTGAATTCCTTCCTGCTGGAGGTTCCCTAAAGCAAGTGGGTACTATGATGCTGTTGACTTGCAAACAGAAGTCGAAAGGAAATTCAAGCTTCTGTCAAGATTCATTCCAAATATAATAAAAAAAGGAAGTGATTGAATCCTTTTAAAGCTTTTGGATGGATTCTCTTGTGCTTTGGCTGTTCTCTGACTTTGTAAGGAATGAGGAACAAAAGCAGAATTGCACTCCCCCTGTTCATATCCATCTTAACAGACACTCCAACATCTGCCACTTCCAATGGCTCCCTTTTCCACATTGTCTTTTTTATTACTTTCCTGCATTTTTCTTTCTTTTCTCTTTCTAAAAATCTCACAAAGCTACCATCATCCAGTGCTCCGTGTATGCCCGTGAAGCATGCATGTTTGACATTTCAGTATGTAAAATGATTCATCTCCTCCTGCCACTGTCAATCTGTGTGACCCATGGGCCTAAGCTTCCTCATTTGTAATATAAGGAAACTGATTAAGATTTGCAGTGCTTACGCTGTATTCTACCACAGTGTTTCTCAACTTGAGCACTGTTGATACTTGAGGCTGGATAATTATTGTAGGGGACACTCCTGTTCATTGTGGGATGGTTAGCATCATGCCTGGCTTTTATCCATTAGCTGCCATTAGTACACCTGTACTCCTCTTCCCTAGCTGTGGCAACCAATAGGGTTTCCTGGAGGGTAGAGAGAAGAATTGCTAACTAAAGCAGTGCTTCTCAAATCTGGGTGACTATAGGAGCCCTGGGGTATGTGGTAGAAACATGAAGGGCCATACATGATTCTACTTTAAGAAGCCAGGGCCTCTGTGCCTTTTACTAGTTTTTAGATACACAACAAAATTTGAGAGCCACTGTTCATGAGGAATCATACTGATGAAGTGACTAGGATTTTGCGCAAAGTGCCTCAGGAACTTTTCAGAGTTCAAGGAAGGAAGGAAAGAACCAGTCATCAAGGGATTTGTTAGAAACACACATATTTAGGATCCATCCCAGACTTAGTGAGTCAGAAATGCTGAGGTGCAACTCAATTGTCCAAGAAATGGCCCAGGTAAAGAGAAACTACATTCTTGGTACACCAGGCAAGACGTATAGATGTGTAGAAGTATGAGAGACCCAGGGAGAACTGCCTTTCAAATACAGGTTGATGCCACTGGGCAGACCACTGCTTGGAATCAACTTCTCCATCCTTCGTGGCTCTTATTGCTTTACGGTCATGAACACTTATTCTGACCCAGCCTTACAAGGCAGATCAGATTGTCCTCCTTGGGGAGGAGGTATCTGAGGGGCGGCATGTCTCAGACACATCAATCCTCCATGGCACCTGAGGTCCTGACCCATAGGCTTACTCTTTGGGCTATGGTATTTACACTAGACTCATGGTTTTGAATCTCGGTTTCATCTCAGAGTCACTGAGGGAATTTAAAACAAACAAACAAAAACCCCAAAATATAATGCTGAGACCATACCCCAGACCAATTAAGTCAGAATCTGAGAGCCAGATAGCAGTATTTCTGCCCTTTGCAGGTGATTCCAGTGTTCAAGCAATATTGAGATGTCAATGAAATGCTTCCTATAAAGTCGTGTAGGATTTTTATAGAGGGAAATAAGGAAGAAAGATATGTAAAAAGTTTGAAAATGGCCAGTTTGGGGGATCAGTAGGATGTCTGGTATGGCTACAGACTCTTAAGCTTTTGACTCTGTGCCAATACTAGAGCTTCCCCCAATTTTCCTAAATCCTTCCATTAGAAGCTATCTTTGCAGTTTCTGCATTTCCATACTACTTTGAATCGAATCTAACATGTACCACATTCTACTGTCTCACCAATATGAAAAATGAATCTCATGAACACGAAGGGAAAAAAGTGAAGTGAAAGTTTCTTAAGTGAAGACATGAACAGAAAGGAAAGAAAAAAAAAAAAAAAAAACCTCTTGAGTGAGAGGGCTCCTGAAAGTGTTGGCACTGGGGTCTTTTATGGTCAGTCTTGTGTAGAAAACTGACCAAGGAATCTGGTAAATTGCTTATCAATATCATGTCACATTTATAAATATCATGAAAACTTCTTACCTTTATTTAAAACCAACATAGTGAACTTGTAACTGTCATAAGAACAAACAAGGTATTCCCTTCTCTCTGGCTAATATCTTATGTATAACATTTCTTCATATTTGGGATTTCTGTGAGTCTCCTTAAGTAGTTCCCTGCTGTTCATGTAGCCCCTTACCTGTCTCTCCTTACCTAGCCCTGCCTGTCCCTTACTCACTATCTTGTGCTATAGTCACATATATGCAATTTGTCTCCTTCCTATGCAACACTATGAGCTTTCAGGGGAAAGAACCCTGGCTTAGTCATCTCTCCCTTCCCCTAGAATATCTAATTGAGAGTAGGCATCCAAAGATAGGAATTTAACTGATGTTTTATAAAACGAAGTGGACATGACACCAAATGTAGGGATATCTATAGCAAAGCCTCCTGCCACTTTATCTCCAGTCACACAGGAAGACTTCCTAGACCAGTGTGCTTCAAAACCTTCCACAAGTGCACTGATAACTCCGGACTCTGAGTCTTATCTGAAAAGAGAGAGAATCTCTAGAGGAAAAGTCTGGGCGGATGACCCAAGTACAAATTCTGGCATACTGAACATTCAAAACTTTCAGTACATGCTCAGCTCCAAACTGGAGCTATTCCATCAGTGAGATGAGCCAGAATGAGTGAGGTTTGGTGGAGAAAAATAATAACAGCATGATTCTTTGGTGTCCCTTGAAATTGCAAAGCCAAGGCTGTTCATGGTCAGAGTGGTCAAACCCAACAAAATGAATGAAAGCATGTGCATAAAACCCCAGCAACCTCCTTAGTATAATAGGGATTCCACAGGAAAGACTTTTTTTGAACATTCACACCAACTACTTGATATGTGTGGCTCTTTCCCATCCCCCTCCCCTCTTGCTCACCATCCCAGTGGCCAAGGAGACTTTGGGGAAATTGCCACAGGCACTAGAACACAGGAATGCCTTCAGGAGGCAGGTTGGAGGAGTCAAGGGTCCAGTGAGTAAGCTCTCCGGAATCTCTGTGAGAGTCTGGAGCCAAGGGACAGGAAAGAGGGGAACACCGTGGCTCAGATGGTATTTATGGGAGAGGAGAAGCAGAAGAACATGAAAGCCTCCAGCGAAAGTTGTGTTGAAGTCTGGCAAGCGTTTCTTTCAGCATTCTCAACCCTAGATTGATGCTCATTGTTTACGTCCAGGGGTACTGGGATTTTGAATTGCCTCTTTAACTCTTAGATTAAGAATTTCTATCTGAAAACCATTTGATGTGTTGAGGTATTTGTCTCATAGGGGATGAGGAAACGGAGACTCACTGCACAAAGGCACACAGTTGGTACACTAACAGGCAGACTGTAAGGACAGTCTCGCCGTCTTCCAAAGGTTCCCCAGGTCCTGTGATAGGGCCTATGCCCAGGTCTACGCCCCTACCCTTGCTCCAATGCAGACACATACACCCCTGCAAAATGGGGTGCGAAGGCAAGGGAGGGACCCTTGCTAAGGGAAGGAGCGGCAAGCTTTTGATTCCACAGGCCCAGGTTTGAGTAGTTTCGCCTTTTTACAGTTCTATACACTGAACTCATCGCCTGCCTTTCTCCGCAAGCCTCCGCCCCTGGTGCCCTCCTCCCAGCCCGAGATGGAGCTTCAGTGCTTCCCCTAAAGGTGAAGGGCTCTGCGAACTGCGAGGTCATGCACCAATTCCAGAAAATATATGAGTCCTAACGAGAGTCCTAACGAGACTCCTAACCTTGCTGAGCCGGGTTTTATAAAGGGAGTATTTCCGTCCATTCTGCCACGCGCAAGGGAGGGCACGTGGAAACCTCTCGCCCTGGGCTGGCCTCAAGCAGCGCCCGCTCTCCGGCTGGCACGGGGCGGTGCTGCGCCCGGAGTGCGGGCGGCGCGGTCCGGGCCTGCAGGGCGCGCTGAGCGCCGGCGAGCGGCTCGCGGAGGCTCGGGCAGCAGGAGGAGCGTGCGAGCTGTGGGCGTCCCTTTAAGAGCGGCCGGCCGACCCGGCCTCCGCCTCTCAGTCCGCTGAGCGCTGCCGGTCACCTGGGGCTCGCGGGGCAGCCGGATCGCTGCGGGGCCGGCGCTCTCACCGCGGAGGTGGGAGACGTGACCCTGACGCCAGGTGCCGGGAGCCGTCTGGGAGCGTGGCCGTCCCGCGCCTCTCCGCGCCGGAGGATGCGGGAGCGCATCTGGGCGCCGCTGCCGCCGCCGCCGCTACTGCCGCTGCTGCTGCTGCTGCTCCCGCCGCCGCTGTGGGGCGGCCCCCCTGACAGCCCGCGCCCCGAGCAGCAGCGTGAGCCCGGGCCTCTGCAGCCCTTCGACCTGCTCTACGCCAGCGGCGTGGCCGCCTACTACAGCGAGGACTACGAGCAGGCGGTGCGCGACTTGGAAGCGGCTCTGCGCAGCCACCGGCGCCTGCGGGAGGTCCGAGCGCGCTGCGCCCGCCACTGCGCCGCGCGCCGCCCGCTCGCGCCCCCAGGCGCCGGCCCCGCTGCCGAGCTGCCGTTCTTCCGCGCGCTGCTGGAGCGGGCGCGCTGCTACCGCAGCTGCCAGAGCCAGCGCCTCGGGGGCCCCGTGTCCCGCCACCGCGTCAGCGAGGATGTGCGCAGCGACTTCCAGCGCAGAGTGCCCTACAACTACCTGCAGCGGGCCTACATCAAGGTACGCAGAGCGCACCGCTAACCCCCTGCGACTCCGGACACTCTCTAGAGCCCTCGCCACCGCCCCAGTCCCGGAGCCCGCGCTCTGCTCATTAACCTTTCAGGGTGGGTCTCCTCGGACCTGCCTGTCCCGCGTTTGTGCTTCTGGGTATCTGGTGGCCCAGGCTCGGTAACAAACACTAGGTGGAACCTGCGCAAGCCTGTAGCTCCTTGGGCATCAACTTGCCTCTTGAAAAGGGGCCTGCATTGATAAAATGATGCTTCAAGTACCCATTCAGCACTAATTCCTGAAATGTGGGCAGAGCTGGGTTTAGTGTAAGGTCTCGTGTCGCTTCATTTCTCGGTCTAACCTCACCCCAGGTTCTCTTCCTTCTTCACCTCCCCATCCCTCCTACACTCTACTCTGCACCTTTTCTCTGAAGTTTACAAGAAAACATCCTCATAAAGCAGAATTAAAAGTTGACTTGCTCTGGAACAAATTTGTTATCCTCTACTCTCCCCTGAGCCTACAAAGCAGTAAAGATCAAAAGTTAAAGAGAAGGTGTGGTGGGAGAAGTGGATCTCTATGAGTCAGTCTCCGTAAAAGTACCCAAAGTGCTGACTGTGCCTCCTTTACTAGGCAACTTCCAATTCCCGGAGGTAAGCATTGGAGTGAGTTAATTGACATCAGATGCCCAATATTCTCCTTTGGGTGTGTGTGTGTGTGTGTGTGTGTGTGTGTGTGTGTTCGGCCCACCTGAAGTTAGTGTCAGGAGACATTCTGTGTATATTGGTATTTTATCCACATTTACAATTTTGAAGATCTATCTGGATGCTTCAACAGAGAGAATTCAGTCTGTGCTTCTGGAAACACCCCTCTGTCAATCCATGTTGCTCTGAACTTATACTTTCTCTCATACTGTCTACTTTCTGGGTTTTATGCCAATGGGTCAGTGTCTCCTCCACACCTGCTAAAGTGGCAGCTTTGTGGGTTGGCCTCCCCTAGCATTAGCCAATAGGCCAGGCTGCATTTCTAGGGTGGCGGATATACACACCACGTACAGATCTACATGCACACAGTCCCACATGGTCTGTGCTCCTGTGGGAAGGACACCATGGACATGTGCAGTTGTTTGTGGAGTTCAGGAAATTACAACTGAGACGAACTCTGAAAGCCCAGTGCTAGGGCCAAGGGTCCAAGGTACGCTAGACTAATATCTTGGGTAAGAAATAACGATCAAGCCTGAATCTTTCAAGGATTTGTCTTCTGATATTTTTTGCTTCTTGATGAATTTGCTAAACCATGCATTAGGTATAAATCTGATCTTTTTTTGGATGAATGGCCTAATTTTCGGTGGTCTTAGAGAAACTGTCAGTGGCAGAGATGGAGGAGACTTTAAGTATCTGACAGCAGAAGACATCCTGAGCCAGTTCCCAGGATAGAATGTGGGTAGTTGAGTTTGGTCCTGTTAGCATGGTCTTCCCAAGAGTCTCCGGTGTAAGGTTGGCACTCCTGCTCATAGTTCTGTCACACATTTTGGGGAGATTTTCCTTTCTCATGTCTGGAGAAGAAATGAATATTCTTCTCCAGTCCTATAAAAACAAATAACCATGAGGTAACTCTCAAAATGTGGGTTTCTCTAGTTCTGTAATTAAGCTTACATCACTGTTAATGTTACATAGATCAGTCATTCTGCTTCAGTCCCCTGATCAGAGGTCAAAGAAGGTAAAGCTATAGGTTTGAGATGCCTCAAATTTTTGCAGTGAATTGGTTATAGGAATTAGTTACTCATGGGCACCTTTGTGGGTGAACTCTTGGGTGTGATCTGATGAAGCAACATAGTTTTAGCAAGTTCTCCCCAAAATATTTGAACCCATGTCCTAATTTCTGTTTGACCAGCAGTGTTCCTAAGAACAGAGTATCTTCTAGTAAGCAAAGCTTCTTGCATCTATATAATTGATAATCTCTTAAGGAGGAGATACTTGTATTTCTTTGGAAACTCACTTTTGATGGTTGAGTTTGTAGGAGTGTCTCTGTGAACGTGTAATAAGATGTACCATGCTACTTCCCCTCCCCTTTCCTAAGACCTCCACAATTTCAGTCTCTTCTTGGCTTCCTGGGAATCTTAATCATAAACACATGCATGTGTGCACGCACCCATGCGCGCAGACACCATCCTTTGAGAGTAAAACAAAGCTCTCAAATAACAACAAAGTGCTGTCAGGCTCTGACAAGTCTGAATTCAGAAGTGTTTACTCCCCAGTGATAGAATGTGGAGTTCCCCAGATGTGCTCAGATATGAGCACGGCCCCTCGTGTTGTTGAATAACCTTGGACCTCTGTGATCCAGTTTACACTTGAAAAGGATGTTCCTGGGCCACGTTGAATTCAGTGAGGAGTTTGCAGCCAGAGTTTGAAAACTATGAATCCTGTAATATGGTCAGAACTAGTGGGCTTCCTAGAGATAAGGAAGCACAGTTATTCCTGTGTTAGTATCTCCCAGCTGTAGAAGCTCTTGGGAGCTGCTGCTCTTCCACCGGACCCCAGTTACTGAGCCACCAATGGAAGCAGATCTTTTCTCCTGGTGTGTCGGAGAGGAAAATGTATTGAGAATTATGAAATCCAAGTCCCGACAAGTTCAATTTCTCATTTCATTGATGAGAAAAGGGAGAGCTGGTGAGGGAAGGGGGCTTATTCAGTGTTACATATTTAATGGCGGAGCCAACATGATTTGATGAAAGGAGCCCAGGACTAATATTTGGGAGTCTGGCCTTTGCCAATAACTGATGCCCATGTCTGTGCTGTGCCCAATGCCCCGCCAGGTCACCTCAGGTCCCAGGGCATGCTGCAATCCCCAGGGCTCTCCTTCTGCCAGATTTGGACAGCTCCAGGGATGAGTAGGTCCTTGTCCTGTGTCGTAACAGAGACTCATTGCATTTATCTTAAACTCTGCTCTGTAGAATATTCCTTGAGAATGGGCATGTTGGGAATTTGTCTGGACAGCGATGAGGCAGTAGTTCCACCGGGTTCCTAGACACGCCTTTCTGTTTAAATGCAGGGTGAGACTCTTCAAACCTCGATTTTTATCATTTCAGATTGTAAAACATAACTCATGATTCATAGCCCAAAGCCCAAGATAGAACTTTCATCATGGTATGCTCTGCTCAGAAATCTTCAGTGGTTTCTCCATGCTGCCTTATGCAGCCCACATAGTTGAATGCAGCATCCAGATCCTGCCTCCCCTGTACCCTTCCTGAGATATCTCCCCCACTCAACCCCCTCCCGCCAGATGGAACGATGGCTGCTTGGTCTTCTCTATCTGCTACTTTTGCATACCTGGGTTTTGTTTATTCTTTAGGAGGCAGGTGGGCTCTGGCTTGGGATAGATCTAGAACTGAAATTTACCTCTTCAGTCTCTGGCTGACCGTGAACAAATGACATACACTTTCTGAGGTTCGCTTTCTCCATGTGTAACATGGAGATAATAGGACTTACCTGATTGATTTAGGTTACATTTAAAAGAAGATTTATGTAAGGTACTCAGGACAGGGCCTGTTTCTCAAAAAACAATGGAGACCTGTTTCTTCTTATTATTAATTTGATAGTAGATTTTTTCCTCCTCCTTCTGAACATATTCAAATTGTAACTGTCGTGACACAAATATACCTGTTTCTGTGAGGCTCTCCTTCACACCCTTTCAACTCTCACAAGAACACCCTTTGGGGCGCCTGGGTGGCTCAGTGGGTTAAAGCCTCTGCCTTTGGCTCAGGTCATGATCTCAGGGTCCTGGGATCGAGCCCCGCATCGGGCTCTTTGCTCAGCAGGGAGCCTGCTCCCTCCTCTCTCTCTGCCTGCTGCTCTGCCTACTTCTGATCTCTCTCTGTCAAAAAAATAATATCTTTAAAAAAAAAAAAAGGGACACCCTTTCTGCCTCCTTTGAATGTCCACAGCGAGGAATCTCTTCCTCTCATGTTTCATTTTGAACTTTGTTCTTTCAGAATTTATGTATTTGCCTATCAGTGATGTGAACTTGACATCAAAGAACTATCTTAGTCACTTTTGTATCTCCCAAAGAGGGAGTTTCCAGATTGGGATGATTATTAGGTAAAGGATTATTATTAATCATCTGGGCATGAAAAATATGATTTAAAATGAGGGATTTAGGTACTGTAGGTCTGAGTTGGTCCTCAGCATCTATACTTCCCAAACATCTATAATGTATATAGATTTACATACAAATAGATATATGTACATAGATGTATGTAAATGCTCAGTGTATGTTTGTGGAATGAATAATAGCTTGGTTTTTTATGTATGAAATATTGTGGAGAAAGATCTCTGAGTGGTGGCAGGGGGTTTTCTCACACTGGTTACTCGGTGTCCTGGCTGGTCAGATGCGGGACAAAGTCACGGAAAGACTAGATTCCTTGACTTCTCACTCTTTTCCTACTTGTAAGTTCTGGCTAATGTTGTAGAACTCTGTTCCTTTCTCCTCCATCTTTCTTTCCCAATTTAATTATTACTTAAAACTGTGCTTTAGGAAACCCTTGACACATTGTGCCTGCTTTACATACATTTGTTGAGTTTAAGCAAGTGTAAGAAAGATGTTTTTTTTTCCCTTATCTTTGGGCTTGATCACCAGGAATAGTTTTGACAGGGACTGTTTTTCTCCCACTGTTCCCAGCCACTCAATAAAAACAAAAAAGCAAAAAAACAAAAAGCAAAAAACTAGTGGCGCTTATTTTATTTTATTTTTTTTTTTTACTTAAAACAAGCTTGCCCCTGCCTGTTTTGTTTCTGAGTTGGTGCTTTGAGCCATTTGACCTTTGTTTTTCTTCTCAGGATTGAAGGGGGGGAGAAAAGGAAATAGCAATTAAGTTAGGCAATCCTATCTACCTCCTGAAGTCCTCTCCCTAAACTCCCTTTCTCTTGACCATAATCTCTTTTATTAGTGGTTTCTAGAAAAGAAGAGTAAACTCAAGGAACTTTCTCACTTTTAATCTGTTTTATCAACTTCTTTTTCTTTCTAGATGAATGCCTTCACAAGCACAAAATGGAAACCCTAGGTCTCAACTGTTAGTTCAGAAGAAAAACCTTTTGTGTATCCCATTTTCAAATCTCTCTCTTTTTTTTAAACGTATATGTAGACTATGTACATTTTGTCCCCAAATTATTTCAAATAGGAAGTTGACTTTATATCTTCTTGAAATAGCTGTTCTGAAATTGTCCTAGGGATTATTTACTCTGGGGTAGGGGGAGTGCGGTGAGGCTTTTTTTTTTTTTTTTGGTCTCACAATTGAGACTTTTTTTTATGCTCGAGTCATCAAAATCCACTAGTACCATTTTTCTGTCCCGTTTCTTGGGAAGGAAACACGGGAGATTGTTTGTCTAGCAGCTTTTAGGTCCTGAGCCAAGGAATTGGAATCCTAGTCATCTCCTAGAGGGGGCAGGCCATTTGGAGGCTCTGTCAGCTCTTTATCAGTCTTCCCTCGAGATTGCAAATAGTTAGTGCCACCAAGGCTTTAAAATTCAGTTCGATGAGAGTAGCAACTGCTTACTTATCTCCTCCTTAGTCTAGTGAATCAGGGATTCCTTTGCAGGTTTTAATAAAGGAAAGCAGTGAACTGCTTGTCTCTCTTCCTAGATCCCATCTCTGAGAATCTAGTGTGTTCTGTCACTAATATCAGTTGTCCCCTGCTAAACTCCAAAGGGATAGCTGGGTGGAATTCTTTTGGGAATGTCTGATAAAATGTCAACGTGCTTCACGGGAGTGGGGGGGAGTTGACACATTCTGAAAGGTGGGTGGGTTCACCTAAAATTAGAATTTGCTGTAATGGTGGTTTCTTTCTACTGCCAAGGAATTGAACAAACTGGGTTTCCTAGAATCCCTTACAGATCTTCGAGCTGGGAGAGAGGGATCAGTATTTTGCTCAAGAAATGTGGGAAAGCAAGGGTGACAAGTACTATAGATTAGAACTATGTAATGCTACAGCGTGAAGGACACTCATTGATCTTGAAGTCTGTCCCTGTCCCTTAATAGCTGATGACATTGGCCTCACAGTTTCCATGACAAATCAAGAAGAGTCAATAAGCTGAGGACAGAAGGTAGGTATTGCAATTTACGGCCTGTGCTCTTTCTAGACTCTGTGCCGTGGGCATGGGTACCTCCTGAAGGGCGCTCTGGTGAATTGAGTGCAGCTGAGACCGCAGTGGACCCGGTGCCTTCGGAGACAGAACAGATCCCAGACTGGTCTGCCCACCCTGCATTTTCATTCGCATGATACGTAGGCCACTCAGCCAAGAGTCATAGTTGTCTGGTGGAAAATTTTGCATTTCTCATTAGGAAAAATAATTTCTCCTGTCTTTTTTTCCATTCAGCTTTTCTCCTATAATTCTTTTTCTGTCCTTTTATCCATCCCTCCTTTCCTGCTGTCTGACTTCTTAGCTATGTAATTTCCATGAGAGCTAACCCTCATTTGCCAAATGGCCCAAACACATCTTTAAAAAAAAAAAAAAATGATTTGGTATGCTTTAGTGCTGAGTGTATGATTTTTGATTTTCAGGGCTGAAGAGGGTTGCAGATTCTTGTCAGAAGAAGCTGGTTTCACTTGGCCCCACCCCTTTCTGCTTTACTTTGTTTTCTGTACTTCTCTCTTTCTGCTTTTCCTCCCTGATCCCTTGTCCTGTCTGTGGTCCACACAGTGCAATCACATCTGTAAAGGAGAGGGTTGAGGGGGTTTATAGGGGAAAGAGAAAAGCAGGTAGTGGTAAAGGCATTGTCAGGTCTCCGGCTCTAATGAACCGAAGGCCACAGAGCCTCTTGTTTAATTGGATACACAGACATTGGCATCTACTTCTGTGAAACTTTTTAATGTTCTTTCCCCTGGATGCCCTGTGCGTGGCTTGGGCATATGTTGGGGAGATGTTCCCCTCCCCTTCCAGGATCCCATCTTTCTGCAGCTGCTCACTGCCACATTCATGGAACATCAGTGTTCTAACCATCCCATTTTACAGATGAGAAAATAGAGCCTGAGGGAATATCAAGTTGTCCAAATTTATCCAGCAATTTAATGGAAGAGCCAGGATTAGAATCCAAGAACCCTGAGTTCCACATTCGTGACATTGCTGATGACTACTATTTGTAAGATTCACACTGAAAACAAAAACTCAACCAAATTAAAGTGAAACACATCATTTGTTAGTTGGAATAAGCCCAGAAAATAAAAGCTCCCTTATGCAATGTTATTTCCTGAACTACTATGCTGCCCACTTCTGAGAAAAACTCAGGTATAGGAACCTGGGTTAGTGCTCTTCCCCGGTAAGCCTAATGCAAATGAACAAGGCAAAGACTCTTCTTTGGAAGGGAAGTGAAGGAATAGAGCCAGAGAGAGAGAGAGAGACCCAAGATGTCAGATTTTCCAGGAGCTCAGGGGTATCAGAATGATCCTACTGGAATTCATTATCTGCAAAAAGTAGATTCGGTTTTTGTTCAAGTAATGGGATACTGCTGAGGACTGCAGTGTAATTAGACTGGAACTCAGGAAGGGACTGGCGAAAACAAGAAATATAATGAAATAAATAAATCCAAAGCAAAACAGAGAAACTGTTAACAAACCTTCAATCACAGAAACGTTAAGTGAGCCAATTTTGATTTGTTTTTCCTGCTTGAATGCTAAATTTTTAGCTCTTACTCTGCCAAGATCAATAGGCTTGCATGAAGAAATCAACACATAATTAGGACTCCAGACACAGTGAATTACCTTAAAACCAGATTTGGCTGTTTTTAAAAGAATGACCTCAAATTATAGTATCAAAGACTAACCCAAAAGACCATACTAATTATTTCCCCACTGAAGCAAGAGTTATTTCTTAATAATATTTCTTAGATTGAATCCAGAATCAACAGTCAGCATCTGATTTTAGTACGTGGCATTTAAAAATGGCACCAGGGACAGAGACCTTCACAGTCAATCATTGTTTCTATAGGATTGCCACAGACTCACTTATGCCGTGGAGTCTGCACAGTTTCAGCAGGCATTTCAGCTGGAGTGTCCAAGTCTTGGCTTATTGATATTATGGGATGAATAATTCTTTGTTGTGATGGGCTGTCCTGTACATTTGGGGATGGTTGGCAGCGCCCCTGGTGTTTGCCTACTAGATAGTGGTAGCTACACATTCAAGACCTCTCCCAGCTGTGACCTCCCCTCCCCAAAAAAAGTCTCATACATTGCAAAAATGTCTCTTCAGGTTCAAAATCATTTCACATAGAGAACCACTGATTTAAATATTTGGCCGTATTTGAGATAACTGGACATTAAGGTGGGACAAGTACAGATTAAGTCTTGGACAATGAATGCTAGATAGCAACGTGTTCACTAATTATGATATTTATGAAAACGAAAATGTTGAACTATAATTTGACACCTTTTATGAGGGGGAAACTCATTGGAAATAGAGCTGTTTTTTCCAAGATGCAAATCCCAGGGCTTATATCCTACAGCTGGTCCTCCCCTGCGGGTGCACTAATTCAGCTTGCGGGAAAGAGCAGAGGCTCTGGCTTCACTCTACTTACACTTTTCAGCTGAACGTGATAGGACAGGTTGCTGTAGCAATACAAACTAACGGTTTTTAGTGCTAAACTCCAGAATTAACTTAGGTCTCTTTCAATTCAGAGTGTACCCAAACTCAGTCGTTTAAAACTAATTCTCTTAGTTTTGGGGGGGGGTTAGCTCTGTGTCACGTGTAATCTTAGAAAACAACTTGACCTAACCCTAAACAGAAGTCTGAAAAGTGGGGACCATAAATAGGAGGGTGTCAGAGGAAAGAAGAAATGGCATAGAGATTGAGACAGAGAGAGAATCAGAAAGTGTCTCAGTCTTTTTGGGCTACTATCACAGAACACCCCAAGCTGGGTGGCTTGTAAACAGCAAATATTTCCCTCTCCCAGTTCTGGAGGCAGTGAGGCCAAGATCGTGGCACCACTGGATTCGGTGTCTAGTGAGAATCCTGCTTTGCTATGACTTCACATGGCGAAAGCGGCTATGAAGCTTGCTGGGGTCACTAATGCAATATAAGGTCACTAATCCCATGCATGAGGACTCTGCCTTCATGACTTAATCACCTCCCAAATGCCCACCTCCTGATCCCATCCCCTTGGGGACTAGGTTTCAAGACAGGAATTTCAGGAGGACACAAACATTCACACCCCACCAAAGGGAAATAGGAAGATAAAGGGAGAAAGATGGAGAGAGGATAGAAACAATTAAGTACAGGAAAATAAGAGCAAGGAAATCAAAAGAGCCGGTTCCCCCATGTAAAAGGATGCTGCCGGAAGTAACATGTGGGCGTCACACGCTGACATCCATGCCTGTCCTAGAGCCATTACTTTGGAAGCAAATGTTGGTCATTCTTCAGTGATATAATGCTGTAGGCCCCATTCACAGTACAGATGTTTCTGCTTTGAGAAAGCTTAGAGTAGCAGGGCCATTCCATTTCCTCAGTGACACAGAGAAGGAAGGTATCCCTTTGGGGGAGGTTCTACATGCACAGCCCTGAAAAATCGCCAAATGATATGACCCCCCACCTCAAATAAATAAATAAATAAATAAATAAATAAATAAATAAATGCTGCAGGAAACCAAACAAAAAAGAGCTTGAAGTCTTAGTAAAAATGCTCACTTTAAATTTACATGAAACTACACTGCTTTCTCAATGCAGCTGTTAAGGAATTTTCCAAGCTCTGTTACGAGACGTGAAGATGAAGAAGACATTTTCTCTACCTTCAAGTGGGTCATAGTTCATTGAGGGGAGGAAGTGTGTATCCAGTTATAATATGAATTTATCACTGGAGAAACCCAATACTCCTACATGATTATGTGGGAGGTCAGAGATGTTCTGTATCAGAGCGATAGAATTAGATGGGAAGAAAGACAGAACTTCAAGATTTGTGGCATGTGAGGAATACCATTTAGAAAACACTGGTAATTTTAAACTTGAAGATAGGAAAACAGGACTACAAAAGAAAGACTATTGGAAGCAGAGATGGTGGAAAAGCTGGATAATTCATTGCATCCGGAGTACAGGTTGTTTTAAGTGTACATTGGAGTGATTGTAAGTTTTAAAAGAATGTGTACTGGTCTGAAGCTTGAAAAAAATCAGCTATGGTAATATATGAAATGCTGCCTTTTAGGAAATTTTACTAATAATTAGTTATAAATATACTGCCTCGAAGCTAAGTCCAAGTAGATTGTGACTTCAGTTGACTTTTTAAGTTTGTTAAGGGCAGTGTCACTTTGCCACTTGAGGTTTCTGTGAATTCCTAGGAGTAGTTCAACCTTCCGTTTAACATTATGCTAAGTTATTCACGGTCTTTATGATTCCATGCCTATCTCTGTGGAAAGCTAATAAAATCATCTTTAAAAACCCCACCAAAACCAAACATCAGACTTAGTTCTGAGGCAGTACAATTTATAACTATAATTTGTAGTAATAATAGATATTATTTATTTTGTTACTTTGTTTCAGGTATTATGCTAAAAGCTTTACAAAATTTTCCCCACCCAATTCTCATAATAACCCTACTACAGATCTTAGGTCAGTTGACCTTTGAGCAACATGGGGGTTAAGTGCGCCAACCCCCACATGGTTGAAATTCCTCATACAACTTTTAACAACCCCCCAACAACTTAACTACTAGTAGTTTACTGTTGTCCTGAAGACTTACTAATAGCTTAATAATCAATAAACACATATTTTGTGTTTACATGTATTATATACTGTATTTGTAGAATAAAGTAAGCTAGAGAGAATCTTCTTAAAATCATATAGAGGAGGGGTGGGTTAAGGGGTAGCTCAGTGGGTTAAGCGTCCGACTCTTGGTTTCAGCTCAGGTCATGATCTCAGGGTCCAGAAATTGAGCCCGTGTGGGGCTTCCTGCTGAATGAGGAGTCTACTCAGGATTCTCCCTCTCCCTCTGCCCCCTGCCTGGCATGCGTGTGCATGCTTTCTGTCGCCCTCTCGGATAAATAAATCTTATAAACAAAAATAATAAGGAAGAGAAAATACATTTATAGCACTGTGCTATATTTACTGGGGAAAAAATCTTAGTATAAGTGGATCTGCACAACTCAAACCTATGTTGTTCAGTGGTTAAGTGTATAATTTTCATTTTGCTACAGGAACAGTGAAGGTAGAAGTTTAAATAATATGTCTGAGAACATACACTTAGTACAACATAACAGAGTTAGAATCTGAACACAGGTTTTTTCTGGTGACAAAATCTGAGTTCTCACGTACTTCTCATGGCTGGCATTTTGGCATCAAATGGACGTATATTCAAAAAGTCCTGCCTCTTATGCATTGGGTCACCATGGGAAAGCTCACCTATATGAACCTAAGTTTCTTATCTGGAAAATGGGATAGTCATACCTACTTCAGTGGGTTCTTATGAGAATCTATTAATGAAAAGTTTGTTGGCTCACCTAGGTTGACAGTGACGCAGAAATACTTATTCTTTGCTTCTTGGCATCTGGGCAGAAGGCAAGCTTGTGAGGGAAAGTGAAAGAAGAAAGAAAAGTTAAGCCAATTTATCATGATAAACTGAGGGAATAATTACAATGTAGTAGGTTCAGAAAACTCTGAGGCCCAAAATACCAGAACCTGATCGACTCTGTTCGAGCTACTGGCTTCAAGTTCACTTCTCTACACAATGGAGCACAGACTCCTCTCATCACTGAGCTAAAACAAAAATGATCCTGTGACTGGACACTTGGGACTGTGTTGCAAAAAGTCCTTTTGCTCTCTTCCCCACTACATTTTCTGACCCTTCTATTTCACAATTTCCTTGAGACTGTGGCCTCTTCTTTGTATTTTTCCAAAAAAAAAAAAAAATTGACTCTGTTCAAACACATTCCAAACCTTCTCTGTTTCTTATTAGTAGATAAAATCTCTTCCCACAGACCAACACATTTTGGGAATTTTAAGCCCCCGTAAGCCTCTTCTCCACCCTGATCTTGAGTACCCTTGGGGGATGGCCTAGGTTTGGGAATCCAAAAAAAACATCTCTTTATCACAGACACTAAAAATATGACTGCCTCTTCTGCACCAGTCAGGTAAGTGGTTGAGTACTCAGCAATGGGAGGGATGATTAGTCTAGCATTAAGCGACTTAGGCTCTATTTCTAGCTTTTTTTCTTTTTTTCTTTTTTAATTTTATTTACAATCTCAAAATTTAAGTGAAGTGGGGAGAGGGTGAGAGAGAGAGAGAGAGCACAAGCAGGAGGAGAGGCAGACACTACCCACTGAGCAGAGACTGCTGTGGGGCTCAGATCCCAGGACCCCAAAATCACGACCTGAGCCAAAGTCAGATGCTCAGATGACTGAGCAACCCAGGTGCCCTGGCTCTATCTCTGGTTTTGTCACTAATGTTTCTCTCTAGGTCTTGAGGTGTCCTTTAGGAAAAGAGCAGCATTGCATCGGATGGCTTTAAGAGCCGGTTTCTCTCTGCCAGCCGGAGATTCTAAAATGCTTCAGTGGACTGGCACTGTGATGCCATCTACCCACGGAAAAGAAGAAAGTGATGAGATTCTAGTGGAATCTAGTAGAATGAGATACCATGAGTTTGAAAGGTCACAGGAAAGGAAGTCCTTCCGGTGTGTCTGATACTAGTTGTCATCTTTAGATGGACAGTCACCGCAAAGCAGAACCTGGAAGAAGATCACACTAGTATTAATTTGGTGGGACTTTAAGAGTTATTAGACAAACTTGGGTATGTTCAGGAAGGACAGGGATAGATAAAAAACTCAAACTATGTTTTATAAGAGAAAAGTTGAAATAGGAATGAAAAGACTTAATAAAAATGGTTTTAAAAAGATCATTATTTGAGACCATTATTGTTGATCTTTATGGCACCAAGGAACTGAAGAACTAGGTCCATATAACAGAAGTTACAGAGAACCAGATCTTGGCTCAAATACGGAAGATTTTCCTAACACTAAGAGCTACTTAGATATAATCGAGAGCCCCAGGAGAAGGTGTCTGAACAAGAATCTGACAAATGCTTCAAAGGACAGCTGCCTTTAAGGGTAAACAAGCACAGAAGTGATATTGAGGTAGATAAGATTTAGTGTGTGTGTGTGTGTGTGTGTGTTTTCCCCCATCCAGAGTTAATAAGATTGTGATCTTATGAAATGAAAATTTGTCTTACACCCACAGATGGGCGATCATTAAATACTTTTTTTTTAGAAAAAAATTTTTAAAAGATTTTATTTATTTATTTGAGAGAGAATGAGAGAGAGAGAGCATGAGAGAGGAGAAAGTCAGAGGGACAAGCAGATTCCCCAAGGAGCTGGGAGCCGGATGTGGGACTCGATCCTGGAAGTCTGGGATCATGACCTGAGCCGAAGGCAGTCGCTCAACCAACTGAGCCATGCAGGCGCTCCTAAATACTTAAATATATATATATATATACATATATATATATGTTATTTATTTATTTGACAGAGATCACAAGTAGGCAGAGAGGCAGGCAGAGGGAGAGGGGGAAGCAGGCTCCCAGACGAGCAGAGAGCCCGATGTGGGGCTCAATCCCAGGACCCTGAGATCATGACCTGAGCCGAAGGCAGAGGCTTAACCCACTGAGCCACCCAGGAGCCCCTAAATACTCCTTTCATTAGACAAGTCCTACATCCCCTTTTCTGTCCTCCTCCTTCGTTCTGGTTAATGAAATCTTAGACCAGGGTTGCCAGCACATTCCCTATGAATAACATACCTAATGTGTATAAAGGAAGAGAAACAAAACAAAACAAAGCAGTACCAAGCCTTAAAACACCCATGGGAACACACACTTGTGTGATATTTAGCTATAACAATATCCACATGTATATTCCACATCAGTTCTCTGGTTTCTGGCTCAAGTGCCTGTGAGGTAACATCTGAAGAGGGTTGAGCGGCAGTTTCCAAGTACCGTGGAAAGTTTTTAAATTGGATGTATAACAGTGGATCAGAACGTCCATGCATAAGAAGTAAAGGTGGGTACCCCTGTCTTTGCACATGTGTCACAGTATACTCAGAAAACCCCATTTCATTTACAGAGGCTCTGCAGTGCTATTCTAATTTGCTTCAGTTCCACGCATTCCAGATGCCTGTCTGAAAACCTGGCCATATTCCACACTGTACTTTCAGTTCCCAAACCTTTGCCAAAGTTTATTCTCATCAGTTTCCTATGTCCGGTGCTAGAGGGGTCTGCCCAGGACTGCCCACTTAATACTTAAAGATACATTAAATATTCTTAAATATTTATAGAATTCCTTTATCTGCCTTCTTCCTCTCTGAAATGTCTTCCTTACTCTCTAGATGGGATGGGAAGTCATGCCTGCTACTCCTGGGGAAGAGGAGAGTGGAAGCCCAAGCTCTCTGCTGAGCCAGCTGGCCAGTGAGGAGAGGGCATGGTGTCTTTCCCCTTGTGTTTGCTCAAGTAGGATTCTGTTGTCACAAACACTTCCATTCTGTTATGCCTTACCTTTCTGGTCCTACAATTTGATGGAGCATGATTTGGGGGGCCTTTTTTGTCCACCCCCATTGGCATTTCCAGGTTGTAGGGTTTTCCCAAATCCAATCTGGGATATTTGGGAGATAAAAAGAAAACCCAGAAAATTCACTATTAGGTTCAATTGCTGGGTCCCTAGACAGTCCACCTTCTTTGTCCCACCTTTCAGTCTTCCCGTGTTGGTCCTTTATAATACGTCCAGAGTTTTTAGGGGAAAATAAGGGGATACGTATGGAGAAAAGAGTTTATTTCATCTTGCTCAGAGCCAGAAGTCTCCATGCAGACTCTTTATGGGATCTTTAAATTGTCATGATGATGGTGAGCACAGTTTGGAGTGGGCCTGATTCCAAGACTCTGGCAGAGCTGTTACCAGCGCTTTACTGCAGGAAGCTACAGAACAGTATTCCTGATGTCTGACCAAAGGCTTCAGTCAACTTTCTTCTACCAACAGTGCATCAAACTGAAGTAAATCAACTGGACTGTGACACTGTTCATTGTTAGTATTCCTTCCTACTCCTGCTTTCAGCAGTGCTGCTCATAAAGAAGTCCCAGCACTACTGGGGAGTTGCCACTAGCCTGCCCTTTCACTTATTTATAGGTCCCTAGAGGAGACCCCTCTGATTTTACTCTCCACAAATATGTAAATATTTGATCATCCTGGTCTATTCTCCCAATAGGATGCGTAATAAAGATTTGTCTACTATATTATATATGTGAAACCAATTTACGGAGGACTTAAAATAAGAAAAGAAAATGCTCCTAAATGATGATCCCCTCTTCTCATTCCCATTGTCCCAGAGTAAATATTACACTACCATAATTAATACCACGGAAGTCTCTGACCTAGACATTGATACATAGTTGATATCACTGCTTGATTCTTTGTACTTCGTCCAACTTTATATGTCAATTTAAGATTAATGACGTAAAAAAAAGATGATAACATGAAGCTGTGTGTGATGCTTTGGAAACAGTAGCAGAGGAAGGATTTGGAATGCTGTGGCTCTAATTATAAGATGCCGCGTGGCTGTATGATGATGAACGTCCCATTTCTTCCTCTCAGTTTCTTCATTTATAAAATGAGATGATTGAAATGTATAACCTTGAAATCTCTGCCAGCTTTAGTATATTTAGATATTTCCTCTGATTGAAAAAAAAAGTCATTAAATGTCTCTAGACTGTGAAACTTCCAGCAATTAGTTGTTTGCTCCTTGATTTGGTATTAATAAATCCTAGCATCTTACTCTCAGCATGAAAAACTTCAATGCTTATTTACTGAAATGGATGGTAGGCTTAGGCAATATAGAATACTTAATACATTAGAGAGTAAAGTCAAGTGGGAAGACCCTTTGGAATCATAGAAAAAAAAGTTTTTGTAGTAGCATCAGCATCCTGAAGAAATATTTTGACCTTATCACTCAAGTCAGAAACTGTGTCTCTCTTCTCTAACTCCAGTACTAGAAACAATGTTATTTATTTGCTATACAGTTCTATACAGAACCTGAAATTCTATAAGCTAATAGTTAAGATTCTATTTTATTTAAAGTTTTCAGATGATTAGTAGCCCAAGATTAACTCAACCCATATCATTTAAAACCTTAAAAGGCACACAGTCTGATTATAAATAGATTAATTCCATAGATTCCTGAAAAAGACTTTAACTTCTTTGAATCTCAGTTTCCTTTTCTATAAATTGGGGATACTACTAATATTCTGTCTGTGGAACAGATTTACTGTTAACGTTGAAGAAAGTATTTTGAAAATGTTCAAATTCTATACAGATGTACAAGCATGGTCATCTTTTATTTTTAAGAGACAATGTACAGTTTATAAAATTGTTTTACCTTGTAAAATTGCTATTGCTATATTAATAAAAGTTTTACATTATTTTTTAACCACACGAAATTGCTCATTTTTACATGGAAAATGACAATATCCATCCTGGCCAATAAAGCTTAATAATATGGCCTAAAAGTATTTTTCCAAATGCTTTCAAGCTTACATAAATCAAATATGGATAGGACAACTATAAGAGAGCATATGTAGAGATTTTTTTTTTTTTTTTGTCCTCGAAATTTTTAAGATCTCTGACTTCCTTTAATACATTCCAGAACCATGCATGCCTTTAACCCTGGGGGGGGGTGGGGAGTGGGCAGTGGACGCTTTTGCTTAAAACAATACTTGGAGCAGGAATTGTTTGATAAAGCTAGTGGTTAGAATATTTGCAGCTTTTTGTTTTGAATTCCTATGATAACATCAGCTCCCAAAGATTATCTGGAAATTGGTGGGAGATCCAGCAGCAATAAAAATTGGGCCTTCATGTTAGACTTCTAGATAGGATGCAGGAGGTAGAAAGAAAGGAAAGAATGTGGACTAGTGAGAACGGTCTAGTAAGTGTGTGTTTGGGGGGGTTGCCTCACTAATTTTCAAGTCATAACTGGCATGATCCTTGAGCTGAGGTTATGTCAGTGCTGTGCTTTCCTAGGGCTTTTTGCTTGCTTTTGTTTTTTTTTTTTCCATAGCTTGTTTGGTTTTTGAGTCTGTATGTGAGAACCAAGCACCATTAGCAGAGCAATTCCTCCTTCCTTAAAGGCATGCAGCCTATCTGTGACAGAGTCAGAACATGCATGACAGGTCCCAGGGCTCAGCTTCCTGAACTGGTTGTCATTGCCTTTGAGTGGTGTGAATTACCATGGAAATGAAGAGAATCACGTCTCACGTTTGCATCATGCCTGGAAATTTGTGAAGTACATTCACACACACGTCTTCACTTCCTCGTGGGAGCCCTATGAGAAAGCTGAGATTCTTGGGTTTGTCCAGACGCTGAGAGAATGGTGGTGTGACTCAGTGGAGGTTGTCTCGCTCCTACGCCAGTGTTCCTGCCAACATATCACAGCTGCTCTCTGTTCAGATTGGAAGCATTCTTTGTAGCCACAAAGCTATAAACTCTAATTAAAGTTTCCATTTCAAGGCTCTCATGATGCCATTTTTCTGTGTCTTTATCTTTTCTGATATGTGGTGTTTCCAAGCTAAAGAGACTGTAATTCAATCGTCTTTCTCCTGAACATATGGGAGCTTTTCGCCCCACTGGGTGTCTGTGCTCACTGATCTATGACAGCATGAGAGGGGCTGGGTGTGAGAATGCTATTTCCAGCCAGGAGCTAGCATGATGGCACAAATGAACGTGGGATCACCAAAAGTTTTTCCCATCGGTTCTGGAATCCATACAGCTCTCTTGCTCTCTAGAGCCCTTTGGCCAAGACTCCCAGTTGTCCATTTCACATAAATGAAATGACCTTTACATAGACCTAGATTATGAGAGTAGTTCTTGGGGTATGTTTGTGTTCCCTTTTTAAAATCGAACTAAACATTCTACTTGTGTTTGGAATAAGCACTGATAGACAGTGTTGTCTCCTTCTCTGATCAGCTAAAGGTCTATAGGGTTTTCAGAATCTAAGGTAGTTCATTGAAAGAGATGATTTACAATTATACATTTTTGTTGTTATTTTGGTTTTTGCATTTTATTCTATATTTACATGTCTTCCCCTTGACTTGCAGAGTTAGAATTATGATTTGTTTTTGCTTTTCAGTTTTCCCCTAAGTTGACATATCTTCATGGACTTAGTAGCCCTTTCTTGTTCCTACTATGTGGCCCAAGAGAAACTTCAACTTAAATCTCTGCCAACTTTTGGATGGAATTTGTTCTTTCATGTTGAGGAATTATGTGCAAAATGTATCCTTTTGAGGAACAATTCTTCATATTTTATGGACTTTGATTGAGTTTGGCTTTGAGACACAGTTCATTATTATTTTTTATTTATTATTATTGGTATTATTTAAGTAATCTTTACACTCAGTGTAAGGACTTAAATTCACAACCCCAAGATCAAGCGTCTCATGCTCTACCAACTGAGCCAGCCAGGTGCCCTGAGACACAGTTCAACTTTAGGCTTCTATGTATATCTTTGTAGTTTGGGGCAAGTTATTTAATGTTTTTATGAGTCAGTTTTGTCACCCGGAAAATGAGCATAATAATAAATCTGGGTTGCCTTGTCTGTAAAATGAGCAGCTTCTAGAAGTAGTATGAACATTAAGCGAGTTTATTCATTATTCATTTAATTCATGTACTTAAATATGTCCAGTGAGTCATAAGCATGAAGTACACATTAACTTTTATGTTAAAAACTAATAGATCACACTTTGGGAAATACTGATTTTATTCTCTTAGTAAGTTTTCAAACTTGTGATACGGATTAGGTTTGGGCCAGCTGGTAGAATTGTTCTGATACAACCAAGCAATTGTGGTGGGTGTATTGTACTCAAGTGCAGCCAGACTGTTTGTTACATCAGGGCTGGTGACCTTGAGTCAGCCTTTCCGAGGCCACCATTGTCCCAATGCGTATGGAACTGTGCCTGGGTCCCAGGGATATTGCAGGGAAAATATGAATCAGTAGGCTGTTTTGCTTGGCTGCTAAATTTGGTTTACTGTTTCATAAATTAGGACATATCTGTCTAGAATGGTTCTTGTTGCCACCAGCAACCAGGGTCATAGAATTGAAGGACATCAGATATGCAAGAGAAATGGAAAATAACTTCTCAAATAATGCTTTTTGTAAGAATCCCAAAGCTAGTGGCAATGCTGATGAGAGCTAAATAGGAAATGTAGCCTGAGGCTTGAGATTTCCTGCTTGTAACTCAAAACGGATGTGGAAACAGACGTGAGGATGTGGTCCCTGATTTTCCTTCCTGGGTGGAAGGAATAGCATCAGTATTAAGTTGCTGATTAGCAGTTTTTGCAATGAATGTAGCCCCACAGTTGCGGGCAGTACAACAGAGATTAATTTTCCAGATCAGCTCCTTCTCAGGTCTGGTTATAAAACATACCAGACTGTTAGCCATTGCTCTGTATCAATGTTTGTGAAATTCTCAGAATGCATCGAAATTATTTTGGCTTGTGCTACCCAGTACCATTTGTCTTCTCAGAAGTAGAGCCGAAAATGGAGAAAGGATGTGCATTTTTTGTCATGGAAAAGGAAACATAAATAACTTCTTTGGAATCGTTTGGTAAACAATATATAAACTTACAACATTTGATCTTCAATTTTTCTGGAATTTTCATTAAAGATTATTATGGTAAGTTTTGCCAAACTTAAACAAAGGCCGTAAGCTTTTCAATCATTTCCAACATATCTACTGTTAATCCTGGAGACAATGCTCTTAAACCAAACCAAACCAAAGCAGACAAACACTCCTTTTTGTACAGCCACTTACTCTGACTCCCATCCCCCGTCACATCTCCCCAGTGCTACTCCTGATCCCCCTCCTGGCCCCCAGACACCTTCCTTGAAAACTTCAGCTTCTGGCTCCTGAGACTTCAGCTTCAGCATGATCCTGGCTTTGTGTCAGCTCTCCAACTCCCAACCTGTAATTCAACAACCATGAGGACATTGCTTTGATAGGTTTCCTTTAGTCTGCTCAAATTTCTTTATCTGATTTTTACCCTTACTAGTTATCTAGTATTTCAGAACTTCTCTTGATACCTTCACCTCCTGTCTTCATTTATCATTCTGTCCAAACCATCTCCCTGCTCAGCCTCTTTAACTATTCACTGCTATAGAGGCAGGTGCACATTGGCATTGCAATAAAGATTGAGTGTCTCTCTTTTCCTTAATCCGCTCTCCTATCAAGCTTTGAAGTAGTTAAGCCCTGAACATTACAGACTAGGGTCACAAAGCCATGCCTTTGGGATCTATCACTTATTGTCACCATGTACTCATTGAGAGGGGTTCAGGGTTGTTTGGGAGCTTTCTGCTGTTCCCCAATATTTTTTCTCAAAGTTGATGTTCAGAATCATTTGAGTCCTTGAATCTGCAATTCTTTGTTCTCTATGTGACTTTATTTCCTACATTATTAAGGCAAGTTTTAATAAGGGACAGAATTTAGGATGGTATGATGGGAAAGGAGAAGAGAAAGCATGAGTATGAGTCCCTACGAGGGTGAAATTAATACAGGTTTGTATCTTTTTATGGATAAGAAAGTAAAGGTAGAAGAGCAAGATCAAAATAGACCCAACAGTTTGGAACCCAGGTGATGGATGGCTTGTGATTCATGAACAAAAATAAGAAATACAGGAAAGAAAGTCAGGGGAAGGATGTGATTTTCCTTGCCATTTCTGTTCCTCTTTGTCCTTTAAAAGGCGAATTCTATGTGTTTAATTACCTTAAATAAAACAGAAAAAAAAATTATTACTTGAAATGAATGAGCTTTCAGAATAAAAGGGCACATACCAGAAGCCAAATAGCAAACAGGCCAGAAAGAATAATCCTCTTAATAAGTAAGGTTTAAGCCCACTAATGTTAAATAACTAGGATTGGGAAAATGCCATAAGTCCTTTGCCCTTCCTCAAAAAAACCAAAACCCAAAAACAAAAACTGAAAGACAAAAAAAAAAAAAAAAAACCCTAAAACCCCCCCCCCCAAAAAAAAACAAACTCAAAAAACCAAAAACAAAAAAAACATGGAAGTGAGATAACACCTGTTAATGAGACTGCTTTCCAGATTTTCTATCTTGTCTTAAGTACAGGCTGTTTTGCTAAGCTGACTATCTCCTATGAGGTTTTGTTTTTTAGCAAGACAGAGATTGACAGAGTTGGTGAGGAAATGACACGTGGTTCATAGCAGCTTGACCAGAATATCTACATGGCCCTTGTGTAGGATTTCAGCTGAAATGTTTCCTCTTGGATAGAAATACAGTTTGGCTAAGACCTCCTGGAAAACGTGACTGCACGTTCTCGGCGATAAATTAGGAGCCCAAGGGATCTGGGTGGTTCCTACCATAAAGCTCAGGTTTGGTTCTTTCCTCCCTTTCTGTGTTTCCCACCGCCCCCCCCCCCTTAATATTCCAGCCTCTTTGTATCTCATTTTCTCCACTTCACAGAGTAGAAATAGATACTGAGTTTCCACCATCTCTTTACTCTCATGCTTTCAGAATGCTGTTTTCCTCTGCCAGCCTGTCTATTCTCTAAAAACTTCATTTGGCATCTTTGTTTTCAGTGCTATCCAAGTCTGTTTGTTAGGGGTCTGGCTTCTACCATTGTTCCTTTAAAGCTTTTATAGATTGATATTAAACAAACAAACAAACAAACAAACTTTCTGGCATCAGGAAACATAAGGTACATATACTAACCAGTGCCAAATACCTGTGTAATTGTGCATCTTTCCCTAACCAAGTTGTCGGTGGAGATGCACACACGTTATAATCACATTTCCTTTCTTTTCTTAAAGTAGGAATTAGGCTGGGACAGCCTATTATGTTATTGCATTAACTATGAATTAGGGAGAAGCGTGAATTGACAGTATGTTTTTGTTAAGTTAAATCACAGTTATGTTCACTTTGTGTTTCCACAAGGTACCTGTGACTCCTAGAACCACTTCCATTGACCTGAAAACTTTATTTCAAACCAGAAGGCATTCAGCAAACTTAAGCTTATGTTGTCTCTGATTTACCTAGGAAGTAAATTTGTGTCTTCAAATCAGAATTAAATGAAAGCCATCAGGCATAATTTTTGGATCACCCATTTTTTAATTTATTTGCAGCCAGTATTCCTCTTTACTTGTATTATAAAAACTTGCTTCAATGTTCATTCATTTATGGAACAAACATCATGTAGGAAACGTGACAGAATCCCTGTCTTCAAGGTTCATAGTTTTGGGAGAGAGTAGGCAGACACATAGGCCAAGTTTTAAATATAGTCTGTGAAAAAAAACCATGAAAACACTGACGAGAGAGAGAGCAACTCAGGGTGAGTCAAGGAAAACTTCCCCAGGAGGTTGGCATTGGAAGTCGTGCCTTTCAAAAATCACCCAGAGGAAGCAGGGCCAGGTCCTCCAAATCCTGAGTAACCTGGTTAAAGACTTGGTAGTTGGTTAAGTGCTTGGTGAGGAAATTCTACTGGCTGTAAAGTCCGTTTTCTAAGGTAATAGTTCGTAAAGGATTTTTGAGTTTATAATCTGTTCAGTGAATTGTAGAAACTCATCTATAATAAAATGTTTGCCTGTTTACCAGATCAGTATATCATTTTAAGCAAGCACTTAGCCCAACATGTATTTTTTAAAGACTCTATGTATTTATTTTAGACAGGGAGAGAGCAAGCAACGGAAGTAACAGGGTGGGGGGAGGGAGAAGGAGATGATCTTCAGCAGACTCTGCACTGAGCTGGGAGCCAGTCCAGGAGCTGGATCCTGGGACCCTGAGATCATGACCTGAGCCCAAATCAAGAGCTGGAGGCTTAACCAACTGAGCCACCCAGGTACCCCTTTATTCAACTTTTTTTTTTTTTTTTTTTTTTTTTTTTAGTGCCTATGACCTAGTAGACCCCTGAAGGGAAAAGAAAAGGAAATACATGCTATCTCCTCAAAAAAAGTACCCAGTCATTTGAGGACATAGCCATGCTTATTTAAGTGAAAAACTTGTTTGACCTGATGTATAATGAGAAATGAAAAGATGCTGTTAGGCAGAGGAGGCAGCAGTTCTCAAAACTTAGCACAGGGCCCCAGACCATCTACCTACAGAGAGGATTCATGACTTCACATTCTTTCCATTTTATGGCACAGACACCAGACCACAACCTTTACCTCACCAACCATTGAGACTCTGCCAGGCACAGAAAGCCTTCCCCACAAAGGCCCCCATTCATCATTTCTTCACTCTGTGATTGAAGTGTGATGTGGTATCAGGCAATGCTGGTGCTAAATATGGGATTGAAAACCCAAATTGCACTAGGGTGGTAGCTTTGTGGTTTCCAAGTCTTTTTTAACAGACCTCACGAATTGGACACCCATCTTGTTCAGCCCAGATGATTATGACTCCATGGGCTGGGAAGGCCCAGCATGACAACCAGCACTTGTCTCCCAGCTTCTGACGTGCTTCCCCTCACATGTCTCAGAGCCTCCAGGGATTAATCCTGTAAGTGCTGGGTCCCTGTACTGGTAAGATACAGAAAGAAGGCAGGTAGAAGATGGGGACTGAGGTGAGAATTCAAGACAGTCTTCTAGAGTCAGGAGAGACCATTCACCTTGTCCTGCCTCTGGTTAGGAGGACAGAAGCAGAAGGTTACAAGGAAGGAGAGATTAGGCAGCTCTTTAATCTGGTCTCAGGACTTGGAGGCCCATCCTGTATTGATCATGTTTCAAATGGCTACTTTGGAACTTTTAATGAACTTCAACCTCTGGCTCACCATGTTGGAAGCTAACTTGGTCATTCCGTATGTATGGTGGTGGCAGGGGTCCTGGAAGTTAAAGAGACAGAGCATGTGCTGTGATTTGGGGGCTCCCATTATCTGCCTAGGAACACTGCCGGGGCGGTGGGGAAGAATTCTAACTAAATTAGGTCTAATTCTTGATCCCTCTGGCTCTCGTGTGGGCTGAGTACTCAGGGTATTGTATGTAGAAGACCTGAAGGGTGGTAGGGGTGAGAGCCAAATATCGTACATTCCATGGGTGGAAGGAGGTTCATTCCTGAACGTTCCCAAGTATTACAGGGACCATTGTCATGGCAGTCATATATGTAAAAATGCTATATGAAATTTTTCATTTTAATAAAAATGAGTCTCATTAATATTTTTTTAAGTTTCTTATTTTTTTTTTTTTTAAGTTAGAAGATATCTAAGCCCAGAGATTTTTCTTTAGGTCAGAATCTGATGTTCTTACAGGTCCATAGATGTTATTCAGGGAAGAAAAACCAATTTCCCTTTACCTCTCTTCTGATCTGATCTCATACGTTGTGTTTATTTTTACCCCCAAACTGCATACCAAATATGAGCCAAGATAAAGATATGTTATTAGACATAATTTTTATACTTCCATTCCAACTCTGACTCATTTTGTTTACAATCCAGGCACAAGGGGGACCCACTTTTTTTTTTTTTTTTTTTTTTTTTTTTTTTTTTTAGATAGCAGTGTGCACAGAAGCATAGACATTTTTTTCCCTTTTAAAAAAATTAACATATAATGTATTATTTGTTTCAGGGGTACAGGTCTGTGATTCATCAGTCTTACACAATACACAGTGCTCACCACAACATATACCCTCCCCAGTGTCCATCACCCTGCAACACCATTTGTTGCAATCCACCCCCACCTCCGGAAACCCTCAGTTTGTTTCTGGAGATTAAGTAAGTCTCTCGTGGTTTGTCTCCCTATCTGGTTTCTTCTTGTTTCGTTTTTTCCTCTCTTCCCCTATGATCCTAAATTTGTTTCTCAAATTCTACATATCAGTAAGATCATATGATAATTGTCTTTCTCTGATTGATTGATCCTAAATTTGTTTCTCAAATTCTACATATCAGTAAGATCATATGATAATTGTCTTTCTCTGATTGATTTATTTTGCTTAGCATAATAATACCCTCTAGTTCCATCCACGTCATTGCAAATGGTAAGATTTCATTTTTGATGGCTGCATAATATTCCATTATATATGTCTTCTTTATCCATTCATCCATCAGTGGACATCTGGGCTCTTTCCATAGCTTGGCTATTGTGAACACTGCTGCTATAAACATTGGGGAGAAGGTTCCCCTTTGGATCACTACATTTGTATCTTTAAGATACAAATACCTTGTAAGGTATCTTATAAGATATCTTATAGGATATCTTTGTATCTTTTTTATCTTTACCCCAGTAGCGCAAATCGTGGGTCATAGGGTAGGTCTATTTTCAATTTTTTTTTTTTAGATTTTATTTATTTATTTGATAGAGATCACAAGTAGATGGAGAGGTAGGCAGAGAGAGAGAGATGGAAGCAGGCTCCCTGCTGAGCAGAGAGCCCGATGCGGGACTCGATCCCAGGACCCTGAGATCATGACCTGAGCCAAAGGCAGCGGCTTAACCCACTGAGCCACCCAGGCGCCCTATTTTCAACTTTTTGAGAAACCTCCATACTGTTTTCCAGAGTGGCTACACCAGCTTGCATTCCCGCCAACAGTGTAGGAGGGTTCCCCTTTCTCCTCATCCTTGCCAACATCTGTTGTTTTAGGACTTGCTAATTTTAGTGATTCTGACTGGTGTGAGGTGGTATCTTATTGTGGTTTTGATTTATGTTTCCCTGATGCTGAATGATATTGAGAACTTTTTCATGTGCCTGTTGGCCATTTGGATGTCTTCTTTGCAGAAGTGTCTGTTTATGTCTTCTGCCCATTTCTTGATTGGATTATTTGTTCTTTGGGTGTTGAGTTTGACAAGTTTTTTATAGATTTTGGGTACCAGCCCATTATCTGATGTGTCATTTGCAAATATCTTCTCCCATTCTGTCTTGTCTTTTGGTTTTGTTGACTGTTTCCTTTGCTGTGCAAAAGCTTTTTATCTTTATGAAGGTCCAATAGTTCCTTTTTTGCTCTTGCTTTCCTTGCGTTTGGTGGTATGTCCAGGAAGAATTTCCTGTGGGTCAAAGAGGTTGCTGCCTGTGCTCTCCTCAAGGATTTTGACACTGTGTCAGAGATAATGAAGTACTAAAATAAGACAGGGATTTTGAGGAATAAAAGGAAACAGTGAGTTCAAGATGCATTAAGGTTAGAGTCAAATAGATTTTGTTTGAATTTGGAGGGTGAGTGGTTCAAGATGACCTCAACATTTGTTGTTTGGGTGATGATGTCGTTAGTGTTGCCATTGGATCATTATACTGTAACGAGTTTGGGAGTTAATTTAGGGAGGCTAGTTTTGGTAATTGTCTTAATCTGTTTGGCTTTTCTAACAGAATGCTATAGATTGAGAGGCTTATAAACAACAGACATTTATTTCTGACAGTTTTGGAGGATGGGAAAGTCGAAGGTCAAGGCACAGACCTATTACGAATCTGGTGAGAGCCTACTTCCTGGTTCTTTGATGCTGGTCTTCTTGCTGTGTCCTCACATGGTAGAAACAACAAGGGAGCTTTCTGGGGTCTTTTTTATAAGCCACTAATCCTGTTGATGAGGGACTCTACTGTTAAGACCTAATCACCTTCCAAAGGCCCTACTTCCAAGTATCATGATATTGGTAATTAGGTTTCACTGCAGGGATTTTTTTTTTTTTTCCAGGAAGGGGCACAAACATTAAGACTAAGCAGTGATGATCTGTTCAGTATATAAAGTTCTTCTCATTTCAGTACAACAGAACTATGTGGGAAGTATTATAAGACTCTTATTTTCAAGGGGCACGTGGGTGGCTCAATCAGTTAAACATTGACGCCTTCAGCTCAGGTCATGATCCCAAGGGTCCTCGGATTGAACCCTTTGTTGGACTCTTTACTCAGAGGGAAGACTGCTTCTCCTTAGGCCTGCCACTCCCTCTGCTTGTGTTCTTTCTCTCTCTCTCTCTCTCAAATAAATAAATAAATAAGGTCTTTTTAAAAGTGAGCAGTAATGAATAACAATTTTTATTCAAATCTTTTCAGTATACTTTGCTGTATTCAACAGATACTGGGAATATATAAAAGTCTGTATTTTTAAATTTAAGATGAAAGTAAGGTAAAGAGGAAGTTTTAGCAAAGTAAAAGTACACTGCTTTTCTGTCATCTATGGGAATGAATGCAGGTGGACATTCACAAAACGTCAACTATGCCAGTAATTCAAAAGTTAATTTTGCAAATAATTTTTTTATTATTTTCTCTATCTAGGTTTCTAACCTGTTTTCAAACAAATGGCTAAAAGTAATTGCCCTTACACAATTAAGAATCTGCTACAACAGGTAAAAACATAGTCTGCTCCAGTAAGACTGATAATTCTACAAAGGCATTCATTGACAAGGGGCATGTATAATCTGTTAGATGGTGTGAAGCTACAAATGATTAGATAATTGTGCAAGCACCTGTCTAGTAGTTGGGAAATTAATCATCTTCCTTCTGCAGCAGCACTTGTGTTTTCCATTCCAAAGCCTGGGTATTTAACTACGTATATCCAGAGATCTATAGCATCTCAGGGTGTTAGCTATCTCTACGGATGTTTGTATCAACAAACATGAGTATGTCTTCATGTTGACCCTCTTGATTAACGTCAAGACTAAAAACCCTCAATCAAAACAGCAGACAGCACAATGACCATATCTTCAGATAGTGCTGTGCAGCAGAAAGAGCACGGGGTTCTAGCTCTCTCTCTTCCCCCTGACTTACCAGCAAAAAGCACCCTTCTCTGGGCCTCAGTTGTTACAACTGTGAAATGAGGGGATTTCACCAGGTACAATATAAGAATAATCCAGCATCTACTTCAAGAGCAAGTCTCTCTCTCTCTCTCTCTCTTTTTTTTTTTTTTAAATATTTAATATATTTATTTATTTGAGCGACAGAAAACACACACTCAGGGATGAATGCTGGAGCTTTGAGAGTGGAGGAAAGGCAGAGAGGTAGACGCAGACTCCTCACTGAGCAGGGAGCAGAAGCAGACCTCAGTCCCAGGACTCCAAGATCATGACCTGAGTGAAAGGCAGGTGTTTCACCGACTGAGCCACCCAGACACCCCAAAGAACAAGTCTTTAAGCCAAGTCCACATATACTCTCTAATTCAACCTTTAGGGTTAATGTAATGCTACTTTTTTTCCAAAAATTATGTTGTTGTTGCTGCTGTTGTTGTTTTAACCTCAGTTAAAACTGTGAGAGGTATTACTTCTGTTCTAGAATGGAGGAGACTGTGACTCAGAGTCCAACTGAGAGAAGATCAGAGCTGAGGTTCGTCTGATCCCAAAGCTCGTGTGCTTTGCGTTGTTTCCTATTGTCTCATAGAAAGAAAAATAAAGAAATGGAATAAAGGCATTTCATGGCGTTGGCATATTTTTATATATTCATATTTTTTTAACACTTCATGAGATTTTGAAGCTGCACGCCACGGGTCATAATGGCAGTTTTACTTTTAGCATCTGTAACCTTTCATTTATTTGGTTGATATTTGGATTTTATGGCATCTTCAACAGTGGGGCTTTTCACCCTTTCCAGTATGCTTTTAGGACTTAACAAATACTGTGACTAGGACTCTAGGTAGGTCTTCTGGCCAAGAGATGGAGAAAATTAAGACAGCTTTCTGAATGATGTTAGACGTAAAATAATTTAGACATAGAATTTGTGAAATGTAGTTCAAACACTTTTTTTTTTTTTAATGATTTTATTTATTTGACACAAATCACAAGTAGGCAGAGAGGCAGGCAGAGAGAGGGGGGAAGCAGGCTCTTCGCTGAGCAGAAAGCCTGACTCCGGGCCCTATCCCAGGCCCCCAGGATCATGACCTGAGCTGAAGGCAGAGGCTTTAACCCACTGAGCCACCCAGGCGCCCCTAAACACTGTTTTAGATGATGGGGAAGTTTGGTTAAAAACTCATGAGATTAATTGCCATTCAGATTCCCTTTGGGTGGCAGAGATTTCTTATTTATATCCTCTTCCTATTCTGAAGCTTGCTGGCTACAAACACCTGGTGGAGGCCTTGGAGCAGGATGAAGGAGGGGAATGGTGAGGGATTATTCAGGAATTCTAGCCTGATACCCAGTATGCCATAGTATACATAATCAGCTCATTCCAGTCCTGATCTTGTCTTGGGTTGATTCAAATGCCAACTCTGCTTTTTAAGAGCTGTTTGACCTGGGCTAAGTCATTGAGGGAACACAACACTCTCTAAATCTCCTTTTCATTAACAATTAAAGTTGCTTTGACAAATAAATACCTATTGAATTGGAGAATTGGAGAGAAATTCTTTTTTTAAAAAATGAGCATGGAGCGCATTAAATAGGCCCTTAACCTATCAATTGTTACTCTAACAAAAACATGCACATTTTCATTGTAAAAACCCAGCCAAGTTTGTGGTTATTGTGTGTTTGTTCATTTTTAAACAAGCTAGTTAGCTATTTTGTCTGAACGTTGTAAAGGCCCCATGGGAGCCACAAGGCAGGCCTCTGTGCAGAGCCCAGAGTTGCTCTTGGGTGCAATTGGGAAAGGGGAGGAAAGGTTTGATGTTAATCCAAAATGTTTCTGAAAGGCTATACATGGTTTGAGAATGGATTAGATCTCTATGGATGCCTAGGGAATTTTTATACTCCGTTAATTTTAGAAAGAACTTTTATTGAGAGCTGCTTTTATGCCTGTGATGGCGCAGGCCACACCACAATTACACATTTTTAGAAGGGTGGATCCTTTGATGACAGATATAATTTCTACCCCCTCACTTTTCCGCAGTTGAAAGATAACCATTTAAAAATCCTTTGAAAAATGGTTTGATCCTTTTTGCACATGCAGATTTTTTTTTTCTCCTCCAGTCTTGAGGAGATTTATGTAGGCTGTAGTTTTTAGTTGAAAAGGACACACCAGGGAGTTGAATCCTTTCCTTATCCAAAATAGAAAGGGTGTAGGTTTTCTTCCTTTGATGTGGACAAAGCACACCTCCTCCCTAACACTTCTGATGATTTTAGTGTTTCCTGCTGCTGGGACTTCACTCTGAGCATCCCATCTTTTCTTCCTGTCTTTCCCTTAAAATATGGAAGGTGTTTTGTATGACTTATGGCAGTTACCATCTCTGAAAAATGACGCTGAAGAAGCAAGTCTGCAAAATTATTTTCATAATTGGATTTTCACATTTTCAGAAAAAAGTTTTATCCTAAGAGAAAGACCTGGATGTCCTTATTCACTAGTTAGTTTTTATAACTTCAGGTGATTGCAGATTCTCTGTGCTATGAGATTCTGGTTATATATACATATTCACTTACTTGAACTTGGAATATTATGTCCTTTACCAAAATATGATGGCAGTAAAACGCCGGTTTTTGTCAAAAATATGCGTGTGCATGTAATCTTTCCTCAAAAGTGATTCTTCATTTATCCTAATGATGTATTGATATTAGTAGTGGTAATTAATTACTCTAGAGTATTATTTATTTTATACAAAGCACTCTGTCAAGCACATCTCCTGTATAAACTCATTTGTCCCTCATAAAAATCCTGATGGTGGGGGCGCCTGAGTGGCTCAGTGGGTTAAAGCCTCTGCCTTCAGCTCGGGTCATGATCCCAGGGTTCTGGGATCGAGCCCCACGTTGGGCTCTCTGTTCAGCGGGGAAACTGCTTCCTCCTCTCTCTCCTCCTGCTTGTGATCTCTCTCTGTTAAGTAAATAAATAAAATCTTAAAAAAAAAATCCTGATGGTGGCATTATTATTCTTAATGTAATCTTTTAAGAGATGAGGAAACCAAGCCTACCTTCTGCATATTTGTGTAGTTAGGAGAAGGCAAATTTAAGATTTATATCCAGGTTCATCGCACAAGGTCAACGCTTCAACCATTAATATGTTTGGCCTTGCAGCTGAATTTCTTGAATTGGATGTCTCGAAAGCCTTGGCAATTCAGAACATTTTTATATCCCATGAATCGTAATTTTGTTAGAATGAGTAAGTGGCTGAGTATTGTCATATTATTCTTGCTGCTGCCCTGGTCCTGTCATTAACTCTTTTGAGTCACTTCAGCTTTTCTGCATTTCATATTATAACTCAGTTTATGTTCTAAGACAGAGTTGGCTTAAATTTGTCCTTTTAAGATTTTGAGGCAAACAGCCCAGGGCAAGATATCCTAAACCAGGCATATGGCCAATGTGCCTCTCCTCCTGACTAGACTCATGGGCTGGGGAAGGGGCCCCTTGTTCTTGGAGGCCAGAAAAAGAGAAAATGGTAAAACTAGGTGACAGTTCACTTTTTTTTTTTTTTTAAAGATTTTATTTATTTATTTGACAGAGAGAAATCACAAGTAGGCAGAGAGGCAGGCAGAGAGGCAGGCAGAGAGAGAGAGAGGAGGAAGCAGGCTCCCTGCTGAGCAGAGAGCCCGATGCGGGACTCGATCCCAGGACCCTGAGATCATGACCTGAGCCGAAGGCAGCGGCTTAACCACTGAGCCACCCAGGCGCCCATACAGTTCACTTTTGCAGTCACAGTCATTGTCCTGAAAAAAATTGAGGCCTTTTCCCTTTCTTCCAATCATTCTTTTTATTCCATTTGTGTTCAATTTCAATTTTGTAAAGATATATAGCTTAGTGTAGAAGCCCTTATATTATAGCCACTTATTTTGGGGTCAGTGGTAGCCTGAATAGCTATATGTTTTTTACATATTAATTACATACTAAAGTAAGAAAAAATAGGGCAGGTAAAATCTTAAAGACTGCTGTTGAAGTGTGTATCACTGTAATCTCTATTTTTAGCCTTTTATGTGTCAAAGCACTTACAGACATGAACTTAATAATAATAAATGATACTATAAAACATACAAATGTTTTATAATTTACAGATGGTTTCTTATTCATCATATTATTTGATAGTTTTCTACAGAAAAAGATAGGAATACTTAGGATTTCCTGTTATGCAGGTGGAGAAACTGAGACACAGAAGTGCCAATTGTTTGTTTGGAGACACTGCAAACAGTGGATTGTCCAACTGGGTATAAATGTTAGCCAGAGCTGTGAGCTGGGTAATCTAAACCCTAAATTTCTTTTGAAGCAAATTATTGTTTGTGTGGGGATGAAACATCAGCATGTTTCTTTTTACTTAATTAAGAGGTACTAGAAGGTGTCTGTGAATTCAACAGATGGGAAGGCCATTATTTTTATTGTATCACAGAAGTTGCCTAGATAAGTGCATTTTTTTTTTTAATGGCTTTGCCCTTAAGTTTTACAGAGATCATCTAGAGTCAGATTAGAAAAATTGCCCAAATCTCAATCTCTTTCAGCTTTGCCAAAAAGATCATCTGGGAACGAAGAGATAAAGACTGAAAGTCTTATCATTGATACCCAAGGGTCCTCATGCAATGCAGCCTTGCTTACTTGTAGCCACATTGCTCACTATTTACACCCTGTGTCTTCTTCTACAGCTTTAATCAAAATATTGGCATTGTCTGAATTCATTCTGCTCACTTAAGTACCTGTGATTTTATTTATGTGCTTCTTTTTTATTTTATTTTATTTTATGTTGCCTGGCAGGTCCCACTGCTACCCCTGAACTTATTTACCAGACTGTAGAGTCATTTTCCTGACACATCTGTGCCTGCGAATAATCTATTTGTTTTGTCTGCCTTTATTATAAGCGTAATATATAAACTGCTTTTCCCTACTATGTCACAATCACTGTGAAGTTGTTTACTGAATAGTTTTATAGTCTAAGCAGTGTCCTAATTACTTTTTTATGCATCATTTAATGGCCTCGCATATATCTCTGAAATTGCTATTAATACCTTCTGCCATAGATGAGAAAACTGAGCACTGGCAAGTTGGCTCTGTAGGTCACACATTTAGTAAATAACAAACAGTATTTTGAATTTAGATCGATCTGCTTTAAAGCCAAGGCTTTTTACCATTAAAATATACTCCCTTGAGTCAGTGAATTAAAGAAGTTCAATGTCTTATACACTTCTGTGTACCAGTTCCTAGCCCCATGTATGGGCTGATGGATCATCAGTTAAACAGGTGGAAAGTGTGATGCAAACTGGGGAGCATCTTTCTGTGTCCCCCCCCTCCCCACCAGAGAGAGTGTTCATGCAAGCAGGAAGAGGCAGAGGGAAAGAGAGAACCTTAAACAGACTCCACATCTAGCGTGGAGCCTGACGTGGGGCTCAGTCTCACGACCTTGAACCCATGACCAGATCCAAAAATCAAGAGTCAGTGGGTTAACTGACAGAACTACCCAGGTGTTCTGAGTCTTTATCTTTGGAACATTAGTGGACCCTCAATCTCAGGAATGTCTGTTATTAAGAAAGTAAGGTATTATGAGCTGTGGACATGGATCTAAAGGGATGCTGCCAGATCATGTTCTACTAAAAATAAAATTTAAATGTGTTTATTGCCTCATTAGTTGATTATTTACCATTCAATTTATGGTTTACTGTTTATGTATTAACTCAGTTCTCAAAATGATCCCCTGTGGTAGGTACTATCATGTCCCGCTTTACAGATGCGGATTATTGGGACACAGAGGGGTTAAGGTGATGTCCGTGGTTACGTGGATAGTGAGTGGCTGAGCTAGGACTGGAGCATGGTAGACATTCAGGTCCTCCCACCACTGTGCATAGAGCTTCCATGCAGGCAGCCCTCCCACCCCCGTGCCTCCCAGCAAAGTGCCCATGTCTGACCACTCTTGTATCTTTTGACCCAAAAAAATAAATAAATAAAAGTAAAGCATGCCTACTGGTTTCTTTGCAGCTTGCCTAGAAGAGCAGAGTCTTGGTTTGTGGGAAGAAAGTGATGATCTTATCAAGAATGAATAAATAAAGAAAAAAAAAATGAAAAGTTTGGACATGCACTCAGAGTGGAGGGAATTGAGTCTATTTCTTTTTCCTTTCCATGAAGTTAAAAGTAGTAAGAGTAACACTTGAAATTGATATAGCCTTTTCTACGTTTTTGTGAAAAAACATATGTCATTTGTTCTTAAACTATGTCTCCCTGTTAGTGGGGTTATTACTGCTTGTCTCTTTCCTTTGCTAGATTGTAAAGCTCCTTGTATACAATTCTCCCAAACCACTTGCCTTTAATAGGTGCTAATGAATGATGGTTGCACTGGGTAGTGGAAGAGCAAACACTACCTTCCATTTACTGAGATCTCATGAGGGCCAAACGATTGACACATATTTCCTGGTTTTCATATTGGTAGTAATTATATTAGTTTTAGTCAAACATAAATGTAATCAAAACTGCCAAAGTGAGCAGTTTGATAGCCCTGACTATCAAACTATCATAGACTTTTTCTATGTTTCAAAAAATGTTTATTGAAAGGTTACCAAATACTCAAGCCTGTTCTAAGCAGAGAAGACAAAATGATAACTAAAAGAAAAAAACAAAAACACCAAAAAACTAAAATACATAAACAAACAAAAGAAGCTGTGATCTGTGGATTCATGGAGCTAGCTTACAGTCCTGGGGCTTTGAGAGCTAAGTTCTTCTCTCTCCTTTAAGTGTTTGTCTACTCTGCCTATCTCCAAAACCCAGCTATACTTTATTATGTCTTCAGGAAGAGGATTGGAAGGGTTTAGAGGAGCTCCCTGTCCATCCTTACATGATGCTTTAAGCCATGTCGGAGGCAGTTGGAAAGGCCCCGACTGATTTGCCTTAGGCCAACAGGAGCAGTTTTTTGAGTCATCTGAAAATTGTTAGATTTAATGACATTTCGGTTTTCCTGGTCTCATATTTCCCTAAGTTGCAGTTGGTACTTGAAATTTGGATGAACAGAGGATAAACTCTAATCCTGTTATGACTAGAGTTTGGTCTTAAGTGAATAATCACTGGTTTTTCCAGGTTTCCTCTTTGTTTTCCTTTCTAAATGTGTGTCTAAAGGGTATTTCCTCTATTTACTGTTAAAATTAATACCGTGAAGGTAATAACTAAAATCTTTATTGTTTCAAAACCGTTGATCTTTCATTACCTCTTTTGAGCCTCACAATAATGATGTGAGGCGGATACTTGCCGTCCCTCTTTACGTGATCAGGTATCCAAAAAGTGAAGCTGTATTCCCAAGTTCACCACTAGGCAAGGAACATTCTGTGTTTTTCGTACTGGACAACACTGCCATCACTCAGGATAGATTTCAAGACCATTCTGTTTGCTGGTGTGTGTGTGTGTGTGTGTGTGTGTGTGTGTGTGTGTGTGTGTGTGTGTGTGAAAGAGAGAGAGAGAGAGGGAGAGGGAGAGAGAGAGAGGGAGACATACAGAAAAGAGAAGGAAGAGAGTGGGGAAGGAAGAGCGTACGATCGAGAGACCTGGGATGAGAGAGAAGAAACTCAAGCTCAACTGATTTTCCAGATCTGGATTCAGACCTCAGACCCCTTTGCTGGCAGAGAAGGCTTTTCCTCTGTCTGGACGGGGGATGAGAGAAGGACAACCATGAACAAGAGCCAATTGCTACAGATGACTAGGCAGAGAAAATGTTGAGAGTTGCTAGGAGACCAGTTGTGCTGTCAGGCTCAGGAATGAGAACATGTCGGATGGAGGGCACTGGGCTGGAATTTGTGTTATACACAAAACGTTCAATCACGCATGCCAATGGGACTGAGTCAGAATCAACCAGGGCTTAAAACAGTCCAGAACGTTTTCCTACCTCTTTTTTGCTTTCTCTTCTTTACATTTGTTTATTTTTCAGATACAGACTCCCAGTTAAAGATTCCACAGTGGCTACGGGATGCTTAGAAAATGTTAGTGCCTCTCTGAGGGAGATGGTACTGTGTTTCAAGCCACCATTCAGAATGAGACAACTTTTCTCCAAAAATAGTAAGACAAATAGGCGTTTTAGCTTGCGTCTCTTCAGAGCTTCTTTGAGGTAGTTGGAATTATTGATCAAGTGAATCATCATGGCTGAGTTAAAGTTAAGACTGCTCATACTGTTTACAGGAGAAGACCAACACGGTGTGTCCTTACCTGTCCTTGGAAGACCTCATTGCTGATTTCTGTGCTCGCACCAAGCAGCTGGTACAGCCCTGAACTTGTCGTCTTTCTTCTGTGGCTTTCTTTTCTCCTCAGATAAATGAGGACGGGATTGTGCCTGACGGCACCTTATGAAATATTCAGCTTTTTTTGATAGCAGGACCACAGACACATGTCAGCCACTCGGAACAACTTACATTCATCCCATGTACCGGGATCAAAAGTTCAACTTGGAACAGGAGGTTATGTGGATCTGTGAGAAAACACTTACTTTGTAAGAGTTTATCACTTATAGTGCATTTACTCTTTTCTGCCTTCTATGCCAGTGGCTTCTTTCATGTTCTTGTTCGTGTCGCTGAAACTATGATAGCTGCAATTAAGGGAACATGTCACTATATTTTAGAATTGCCCGGCATTTCATTTCCTACAGCCGGGAATGTTCTGGCTTTTGATAGTTTTTTGTCAAACACATCTTCTTTTTTGTCAAGATTCCAGGAAGCAGGGAGCACTTGGCTCTTGAAATCCAGAGTGTGTTCCTGCCAAAGCACATAAATATCTCAAAATTAAGGACACTTGGCCTTAATTACTTCTGTTTATATCTATCTATCTATCTATCTATCTATCTATCTATATGCATATATATACACACACATATATATCTCCACATCTTTTTAAAAAAAAATTATTTATTTATTTATTTGAAAGGGAGCAAGTGAGAGACAGACAGACACAGACAGAAAACAAGCTGGGGGGAGGGGCAGTGGGAGAAACAGGCTTCCCACTGAGCAGGGAGCCCAACATGGGGTTTGATCGCAGGACCCTGGGATCATGACCTGAGCCAAAGCCTGATGTTTAACCCACTGAGGCACCCAGGTATCCTTCCACATCTTTAAACAAACAAACAAACAAAAGATCTATTTATTTATTTGAGAGAGAGAATGAGAGAGAGAGAGCATGAGAGGGGAAAGAGTCAGGAGAACCAGACTCCCTGCTGAGCAGAAAGCTCTAGAACCATGACCTGAGCCTAAGGCAGCCGCTTAACCAACTGAGCCACCTAGTCGCCCCTACATAATACCACATCTTAAAATGGCTAGATGCTGCCACTGCTGGCACTGAAGGTTAAGCCCAGGAAGAATAAGCCCAAAGTTATTCAAGAAATATGAACTGAATAGATGAAATGAAATCTGCTTGGTTCTCATCTAATACCATGCAGAGCAGAAGTTAATGTGACCACAAGCAGTGCAAGACCAAGCTGGGATTAAATATTCCTGGGGGATTTTCTCTGAAACGTACCTGATAAAACTTCAGAAGAAATACCTTCGTTTTGGAACATTTAACTATGAATCATCACAAAGTATAGATTCGATTGTATTGTCCCTCTGATATAAAATCTGTAACAATCCCTCTACAGGATGAAGAGCCTGCCTGCCTTAGCCTTAATTCTGGGCTCTCGAGGTTTGTCTGATCTATCCCATCATTCAGCCCGATCTTCCACTACTTCTTTTCAGGGACCATAACTCACTCCTACTTGTCTCTTTCTTGGTACCTTTCCCTTTTACCTCCACATGTGTCCATCCTAGCCTTTCTTCGGAGCCTTTCAGGAAGCTTTTCCTGACCCCTGCCGTTTGGAAGGATGCTTTCCCTTTGTGTGTTCCTCCCAGTGCCTTTATCTTTTCCTACCCTGGAGGACCATAACTTGTTTCACGTTCTGGTCGTCACTCCAAGGCTGGGAACTCCTTGAGAACCGAGATCCTCTCTCTTCTCCCTTTGCATTGGTGAAAGGATCGCCCACATTAGGTACTAATAAGTGATAGTAGACTGGGTGAGCGCTGTCTGGAAGAAGGGCTGTTTGCCAGGTGCCCTCCTTGGGGAGGAGTGGAGAGCAGCTTGTGCAGAGCTAGAGGAGAGTTTTAGAAAGAAGTGATGGTAGTCAGAACTGTTCTGATTGTCCAAGAGTTGGCGTCTCTGTGTACATTCCTGTCTGTTGTGCTTCCCAGGTTTTCCCTTTCATTTTCGAGGGGTCCTCGGAGGGTGCATGAGAAAGGGAGAGAAAAAGACAGGAAACAATAGCTGACAATTGAAAGAGATGCTGGGTAAGGAGACACTGGCTTGGCTTCACTGGTGCCCCACCCTCTCTGTCTTGTTCTCTTCCCCCTGTGACTGTAAGGATTTGGGATTATTTCTACAATACTAGAAACACAGCTTTTGTAATTGTGGGAGTGAAATCGTGTTTGGAAAAGTGAGAGGCCTCTTTTCTCTTTACAGAGAAGGCTTCACTGTGAGATTCCGCATTTAGAGTCATAGTGCTTGGAGAGTTGGACTCACTCGATAAATGATGGTTTAAGATGAAGCAGTCCAATTACAGTTGAATGAATAGATTAAAATAGTACAAAGTGGAATGTTCTAGTTAGAGTCACATAGCTTTTTTTATGGAGATTCAGGAGTAAACCCAAGTGTCCAGACTTGTAGGTTCAGTGTCCTGTCTTCTGTTTGTGCAGCAGTATTTCTTAATTTATTGATAAGTCATTAATTTTATAGTTTGTTTCAGTAGTCTGTTTACAGAAAGTCAACTGTGCTCGAAAGTATTCTTCATAAGTTGTGTGTGTCGTGTTAAAAATTCGGGTAAGGTTCATACAGCTGCAGACACAATTGACCGCCCGGTCTTATTTGTAGCTCATGTGAGGTATGGGCTTAGTTCAAATAGAGCAAAGCTTTTGGTTGTGCTTAAATGGTCTGTTTCCATTGTCACAAACATCTCTTCCTTCGGCTCTCATTTGCGGGACATCTATGCACCACCGGCTTTGAAACAGGGATTCAGCTTGCCTGATATCAGCCCAGCTGTAGGCCCTCTGCCTCCACTCTTTGCATCTGTCCTCCTTCTGTGGACCACACTGCCGTGGCGGGGAACAGTGCTGCTGCCATCATCCTTCAGTCCTGGCCACCAGAGCTGCGGTCCTGGGGCCGATGAAGGAGGGCATGTGGGCTTGTGGTGGTTGACGATCCTCTCACCAGCTATACTTGCATGCCTGTAGTCGATTAGCTCAGACTTCTCTGGAAGTTGAAAAAAGGCAGATTGTTTTTGGTTCCTTTTGAAAAATAAGGTTTTATCAAAACTGTTTGACAGTGGAATGGCATCCAAGTCCTCGAGGTCTCTCTTCTCTGTTTAGCCCTGGAGTGGGCAGGAGAGGTTAAAGCCAATGACCCCCTGGGCTTCCTTCTAGCTCTGCTGCAAGTCTGCACTGAGAAAGCCAGCATTCGATGGGTGCAGATCTCTCTCATCTTTTTTCACTGAAGCCTCACGTACACACAGAGAAGCACACAGCTCCTAGGTTGCAGTGGATGCTTCTATTTAACCAGGACCGCTTACCATCACTCACTGTCCGTTCCGAACTCTAGATTAGATTTCTTGGCCCATTAGTGCCAAATTCTGATCATCAGTGCTTTCATAGGGCTGATAACAAGCTACTGTTTATATTATTATCTCCATGTTTTCTATGTGGTTTTGGTTTTGCTATTTGCAGAGTGATAGAAGTGCAGTTTAAAAATAGTACAGGAAAACAGTAACTCTGATATGAGAGAGACTGTTACAATAGTGGTTTAGGAATAATATTTACTTTTTCTGAGATAATACATGTTCGTTGCAGACCATTTGCCAACTACAGAGAAGCAAACAACAGACGGGAAATTAAGCAACTGGTGCTCATTCAACATCCTCTCCCAGACCTAACCTTTCAAAATTTAATGTGCACCTTTTCAGATACACCCCTGCTAGGTATACATGTCTATTTATTTATTTATTTATATAAATAAAATATATAAATATTTTTATAAATATAGCTAGATATACCCCACTAGGTATACATGCCTATTTATTTAATATTATTTTTATTTTTTTTTAGATTTTATTTATTTATTTGACAGAGATACAGCAAAAGAGGGAACATAAAGAGCGGGAGTGGGAGAGGGAGAAGCAGGCTCCCTGCGCAGGGAGCCTGATGCGGGTTTGATCCCAGGACCCTGGGATCATGACCTGAGCTGAAGGCTGGTGCTTAATGACTGAGCCACCCAGGCACCCCATATATGTCCATTTAAATAAAACTTGAATCTGGGCCCAGTGGGTTAAGCTGCTGCCTTCGGCTCAGTCGTGATCCCAGGATCCTGGGATCGAGTCCCGCATCAGGCTCTCTGCTTGATGGGGAGCCTGCTTCTCCCCACCCCGTCCAGTCTGCCTGCCTTTCTGCCTACTTGTGATCTCTAACTGTCAAATGGGTAAATAAAATCTTTAAAAAATAATAATAATAAACAAAACTTGAATCATATGGTATATATTGTTCTGTAACTTTTATTAATTAAGAATGTATAAAATGAAATCTTTTTCATTTCAGATGGCAATAGTGCAACTATCCTATGGATATATTATCTATTTAACAAACAAAATGCTCTCCTGCTTTTTACTGGGTCCAGTTTTGTGCTCTCTTAGAGACGACTGGATGCTATCACTTTATGATACCCATTTCCCCTCATTTTCTTAAGGCATTCCTGGAGTAGACTTGCTAAATCAAACAGTGCACACTTTAAGATATTTGAAATATATGACCACATCATCCTTGAGAAAGTTGGCACTGCTTAATACTCAAACAGATGAAGCTGAGAACCAAACGCGTTTTCTAGAATCACTGCCAGCTTTCTAGATTATACTCAAGTAAAGGAAACTCATAATTTGATGGGTTCAAAATTCATTGTGTCTCAACATGCATTTTTATTGGTTATCAGTATGAAAATTTCTTAAAAAATATATTTATTGATCATTGCTTATGTCTTTTGTCCACTTTATTGAGGTATTGTTTCTCTTATTGCTATGTAGGATTTATTTTATGGCTAAGGATATTAATCATTTACATGTTTTTCCTAATTCATCGTTGTTCCTTGAATTATTTTTCAAACTCAGACCTGAGATCAGAAGATCTATCCAGAACTAATGTGAAACAAATCTTAAATAATAGAAAAGTAAGTTATCTTTTTAATCACTCTCAGATGACTTTTTCAAGTTTACGACTTTTTGCTGGTTTGTTTGTTTCAACATGTGTGTGCCTAGAAAGACCCATGAATACTACAAGAAGATAATGAATTAATTTTTCCTGGAACGGAAAGTAGGAAATAGCCCAACAGTGCTTTTAAAATTCTCACTGGGATAATTTGGAATAAATTAAATTGTTCTACATTTGAATTTTCTAATAAAAATTCATAGTAGCTATAAACCAACATTTGCCCATTGATTAGTGCGATGCAGGATTAATTAGGAATTATAGAAGTAGACTGGACTTGCATGTCCCTAGAACTACAAGCAGATTTAACTGGTTTGCCAGGAAAAAAACTTACTGAATATTTTAAGTTTAATTCGATAATTCTAGGTGTCAGACTCCTTTTAGGGACTGATACCTGTTTGTGTGTGTGTGTGTGTGTGTGTGTGTGTGTGTGGTTTAGAATAGGAAACTTCAAAATTAATATAAGCCTTTTAAAGGATTCTTATTTCAGCATTTACCTAGTAAACATTTGGATTCTGTCTGGATGCCTAAAACAAATCATGATAGCTAGAGTCAGTGTCATGGGACTTTGCTAAGTTCATGAGTTTCAGTACAAGTATGTCATTCTGGAACATGTTGGAATTTATTGAGGAAATTAGGTACTTAGATTTGATGTATCTCTTGGAAGCTAGTGGAAAAAATGTTCTAGAATCTGGAATGAAAGCCAAAATGATCTTACTTTCTAAAATTTCTCTATAAATTATTTTCCTTGAATTAATTTATTCTGCCTTTAAATCACTTTAAAAAACCTTGTGCAGTCTATACTTAATTTGATTGTGATGTTCTGCTCTGGCCAAATTAACGATGAGCATTTCAGACATAACTAACAGAAGTTAAAGAAGTGAGGGCAACATGTAAGCGAGAAACATAAAGCTATAGCAAAAAAGGTGGAATTTGAGGCAAGTCTGAGGTAATGGAAAACCCCACTTCAGGCAGACAATGTGTTTTTACTCAAGATAGCTTTCTGAGAAGTCTGGCTGTTGGTATGGCTTATTAGAACTAAGAGTGTTTAATGTGGGAAGCAGATTGGCTATGTATCTAATCAAGATTTACTGTCCTATAAACTCTTGCCTCCTTGCTTACAGCTCTTGATTACGCCGGAGAGGAAAAGGGGTAGGCAGCGTGAGTAAGGCAAGTCCTGCATATTCCTCCTGAGAACACATTCAGTGTGTGTGCCTTCAGGAACTTCCTTGACATTCCTAGAACTTAGTGACATAAGATGAAAAATGTTGAACCAGATTACTTCTAGATACCCTTCCGTACCTTGTCATGTATTATGACTTCCAAGAAAATGGGATCGATGTTATCAGATGAGAACACTCATATTCTCACCATCAATTCCTCCAGCCCACCAGCTTCTGAAGACATAGAGATATGCTGCTCTTTCTCTTCTACCTCAACAACATCAATAATAATGTGAAATAATACAATAAAGTTAAACAGAACTATGTAAAGATCAATATGATATTAAAATTTTTGACTAGTACTTTGGGTCTAGCTTATCTCCTATAGCTTTCCAAAGAAATTCATGGTTGCAATTCTTTTGCTCTTCTTCTTCACCTTCTTTTTTTTTTTTTACTTGTGCATCATCAGGGTCTTTATAGCTATTGGATGATTCCATTGGCTCACAGAAACCTATGTTAAACACCTCTCTTAAAACAAATAAGCCTCCTTTGACCTCGCTATTTCTCCAAAAACTTGTCCAGACTTGCTGCCTTTCCTCCTCTCCCTTCATTTTCTCAACAACTCATGCTAACCGTGTTCTTGTCTCTACCTCTGCACTGCAATGGCGCTCACCAAATTCCTCCATGGTCGACAGCCTGCCAAAGCCAATGCTCAGTTATCTGCCTCCAACTTTCTTGACCTCTCAGCCATATATCAGTTTCCTGACATTGTATCTGGAACCCTTCCTTCTCCAGGCTTCCCTTCTCTTATTCTTGCTAGATTTCCTTCTTTTAACAGGATGTTTTTTATTTCCTTCGTGGTCTCTTCCTTTTTCACTGACCCCTGAGTGCTGCACCACACCATTTCAGTCACTGAAGAGAGAACACACAGGGATAAAGACAGGGGAAGCACGAAAGGAGGACTGATTACAAATTTTACAGGGAAGAAGTTCTATCCGGTGAAGAGATTTATTTATGAAAAGAGCTCAAAATGTCCCCTCAAGTATATAATATCTATATTGAGATTAAGAACAGATGTCTAGGACTATGACCCCTCAATTTTTTCTAGCCTTGACATCAGTGACAAGTCAGAGGGTGCTAACTCAGTGAGGTTGGTGAGCTAATGAGGCCCCATATTGAAGGTAGCAATTTCCTTTTATTGGAAACCAAAGTCCTAGCAGTGTCCCAGAAGAGAAGCCAAGAATGTGTCACCATAGACTTTCTTGTTCTTCTTGGTGTACTTTCTCCAGAGGAGACTATTCTCGGATCTGGGGCCTATCCACATGGCAGCTGATATTCATTTCTTAATTCGCCAAATATTTATTGAGCTTCTGTTATGTGGAAGGCACTGATGGCTGATTCTGTCTTAGATAAATATACCAGAAAATATAATTTTTGTTGGAATTATAATTAAAGTGCTACCTATGAAAATACTGAACTCTTTACTATGAAATACCTTTTTTCATGGTTTCTCAGGATACTACTGGGCATGGGATAGAAAGAGTTTAGACGTCATAATAGGGGATTTCATCAGTGGATTTAAAAAATATATATATTTGCCACTTCTTTTTTGATAAAAGTCCTAGAAATTATACTTTAATTTCAATTTTTAGATGTGAAAACATCGATAAGTAGGAAAACTGAACATTATTGCCTAAGAAAAAAATATACATTATTCAGATCAGTAAATATCAGACTGAGCAAAGTAGGTGATCCTTTTAACAGATAAGCCTTCCCATTCAGGTAATTGCAATTTTGGCTTTTATAAAACTGCCCTGCTGTGCCTGCATCATCTTCCAGGAATAATGCATTGATCAAGTAATAGCTTTCCAAAGAAAAGAGTCTCCTACATAGTGTTACTCTATGTGGCTTTGCCAGGTTTTGAGAATGTTAAAAAATAGGAGCCAGTTCAGATTTGACATCAGTTAGAGTTTAGAGTAAGCCTGTGTACGAAATGTGGCATTTTTAAGACTCAGCTTTTGTGAGAGAAAAAGATGGGGCTAACTTCCCACCAACCTCTGTGTGTGTCCAGCAGGGCCAGCCCACACCACTGTGGCCAGACTACTGGGGAACCTACAGAGTCACCGGTGGGGTTGGTTGCGGTATCTGGAGTTTTATAATGTTTCAGAGGATGAGATATGGTTGTCGTTTTCCTTTCCAGTTTCATTATTTAGCTGTTGTTTTAGTTTTCATTGTTTGTTGCAGTTCCACTAGGTTAATTTTCTTCTTAAAGTTGTTTCAGAATGTTTTCTGACCATGTATTCTCTTTAAAGCTTTGAGGAAGGATTTTATAAGTGATTTATAGAATTTATCTTTGCTTTCATAAATAATCTTTAAAAAATCTCTTTATCAGATCCTTATGGGTGGAAAGAATCTTAAGTATATGCTTATGGTAGGTGAATGTGTCAGTCCCATATGTAAACTAAAATTAAGTACCGGCGAGCAACACAAAACCATGACTTATCCAAAAGGAAAAACCAAGAGAAATTGAGATGGCAGAGAATGGTAGGAAGGGCCTGAGGGTCTGTCATTGGGAGTTTTTGTGTCACTATTTCTTTTTTATTTATTTGCACAGGTGAGGGAAATAATTAGTGAAAGGGATATGGAATTCACACAAGGATTTTTGTCTTTGCTTCTAAGCAAGAGACATGGAGCTCAAGTTTCCAGAGTGTGGAAGAGAATCTCACAACAATTCATATTTCTTCTTCCTCCTCCTCTTTTCTCTTCCTTTATATTTTGTTCAACAAATATTTCTTGAATGCCATATGTTAGGCATTGGACTATGTAAAAAGATGGATCACATTTCAATCATATCTACTAAGAGCTAAGAATCTGGTAGTGGAGCTATCTACCAACACACACACACACACAGACTATAGCTAAATGTAAAGACAAACCACTTGTGAATATTGTGGAAAGACTTATTATTCAGCTAGCGACTGTCAGAGTGCTTTATCCAGAAAGTGACATGTGAACCAAAGGTAAGAAGGAAAGCATTCAGAAGACAGTGTACAGAGGAGGAGTACCAGGAACAAAAGCAGAGGTGGGAGATGAGGGGCTCTCTAGCTTTTTTTTTTTTTTTTTTTTAATAAAGAAACTCTGCATAGACAAAACCAGATTGGAACCAGATTGGGACTGAGCTTGAATGGCATATTAAGAAATTTATACTGTAGATGGCAAGTCTTAAATGATTTTAAGCAGAGGAATTTCATTGTCAGATTTGTTTCATAAAACTATGTAGATAACACATTGCAGGAGGACAGAGAGGCTTTCATAGTAGCCCAGAAAGGCTTTCTCACATCACGGTGACAAAGGCAGATATGACAGCCTAATATTGTACTTTATGTAAAATTAAGGAAGTAGCACCACAAACCAAATAATGTTTCTTTTCAAATGTTATGTTGACCAACATTTTGGCTGAAGAGAGAGAAAAAGAGTGCAAGAATGAGGAAGCCATCAATTAGAATGGCATAGGTACAGGAAAAAAAAAAAATCTCTCTGTCTTTATTACTATAACTCTGGCTTTTGTAAAAGAGAAACTCCTAAGTCTTAGTGGCTTAAAACAGTAAGAATTATTCTCACATATAAAGTCCCCAAGTCGTGGTGGGTGGTGGTGGGGAGTTCCGTTCTCTGCCATCTTAAACGAAGGGCTTTCAGGATCTTCTTGGGTGTTATGACATCTCTTGGCCATTTGGTAGAAAAGAGAGGAAAAAGAGTTCAGGATTACATGGGAGGCTTTTCTGGGTCAGGTCTGGAAATGGTATACAACACCTGGATCCCTATTTCATTATCTAACTCAGTCTTGCAGCCATGATTAATATGACGGGGATGAGAATTATACTCTGGCTCTGTGTCCAGATCAAAAGAAAGCAAGTTGAGCGAACAACTGGATAATCTCAGAATTACTGAAAGGGCCTGCACTGACCCTGGGAGAAACTGGATTCTGTAATGGAGGCCATAAAACTCTTCTGGTGACCCTGGCCATCTTGCATTCTGGGGCAAGGGCTTTTGAAGCACAGACATCCTGTTACTTCTTCCTGCCAGGAACATGCTCCAGATACCATTTAATTTGTGGGGGTGTAGATTTACAAAACTGTACAGAGTTTCATCTTTTTAAACTGCGGACAATCATTGTGTTTCTTAAATCTATACGTTAGGACGGTCACCTCAGTGATGCCTGGGGCTGGGCCAGTTTTTGCACTGTGCCTATTCTCAGTGCCTGTCAGAATGCCTCACACACTCAGAATCTTAGTAAGAAGAGGCCAGATAAATACAAATGTGAATGTACAAAGACAACAAATATTCAGGAGTTGTTCATTATATTTATATCAATCTACCAAATAGGTCCCTGCTTGAAACCATCCATTCCAGTCTCGAGTCTCCGTATCCTGACATGATTCACTTGCCCAATCAGCATTGTCTTGTCCCCTGACTCACTCCTCAGATGGAATCAGAAACAAAATGCCTCGTGTTTCAGAATATTTTTTTTATTGAGAATGTTTATTCCCAAATTATTTTGTTTTAATGTTTACTTAGGGTTGGTTTAAACTTAACTGTTCATATAGGTTGTTGAGTATAAGCAGTCTCAAATCTAACTCATCACAGAAAAAGACTGGGGGCTTGTCAATTTCCTTCCTTGCAGGAAATAGTTAAACTTTCTTTAAGACCTCTGCCTCTCTCTCTCCAGTACTTTGTTTACAGTATCCTCGAGTGACAGTTTGAGCTTCAGGGGCAACTCAGAGGGTCTCTGCTGGTCACAACACAAACTTTGTTCATGCTAAGGATAATACTGACTCTAAAAATAATCATGACAATGGGTGAGATGAGACTTGGACATATTTATATATCACTGAATGCCAAAATTGGAAACCTTACTAGAATATTATTTGAATCTCTTCCTAATAAAACATATACCTGGTATTTAACAGAACATTAAATTTGTAATCAGAGGCTTTCAAGGTTAAAAATATAAAACAGAAGTCTGGAAGCAACTGTAGATATGACTTCTAAAAATAACTTTATTTATTTATTTGTTTGTTTGTTTATTTGTTTTTGCGTGGCGGTGTCTGGTACAGTTGTCTTATTTAAAGACAGCCATTAATACTACAGTCTATCCTTAATATAATAGCCAAATGCACTGACCACAGTAAGCATTTAGCAAAATGCCTTTATCCCAAAAACATTTATTTGCTTTGCCTTTGGCATCCTGGGAAGTAGGATCCTGGGCTCGCGCATGGAAATGATTAATTCTGAGTTTCTCATGTCAGGATTACTGTTTGACATTTTAATAATCCACAGCTCATGGTATCTGCAGACTATCCTTCACTGACTAACTAGATGCAGCCTGTCCTTTACCAGTAGCTGCGTTCCACACTTGGCACATTTTTCATAGGTAATGAACCAATTTGTAAATGTAGTGCTCTTAGCTTTAAAGTAAGGCATCTCAGGACCTATTTATTGGAGAATGTGGTTTGGTCCCAATAATTACCTTAATAGAATAGCTTGACATTACTTCTTTAAACAAATAAAGATCTTGGTAATGGAAGCTCAGAACAAAACTTAAAACTGTACAATAGGATCTGCACATGGTTTTCAACCACTCCCTGCCTTCACACTTCTTTTTTTTTTTTTAAGATTTTATTTATTTATTTGATGGACAGAGACCACAAGTAGACAGAGAGACAGGCAGAGAGAGAGGGGGAAGCAGAGAGCGTGATGTGGGGCTCGATCCCAGGACCCTGGGATCATAACCTGAGTCGAAGGCAGAGGCTTTAACCCACTGAGCCACCCAGGGGCCCCTGCCTTCACACTTTCTATTCTTGCTTCTACTTCTGGTATTCCCCCATGCTAGTGTCCTCATCATTTCATGACGTCTGGGTCTTGTCCCTACTGAAGTCTTTGGTGATGGCTGGGGTAGAGGGTGGGATTAGCAGACAGAAGAGATGTTTGTATTAATAATTGCAATAAGGACTCACCTGGAGGCAAGATATTATTATTAGCCCCATTTACGAATTTTAAAACCAGGATATGGAGTGATTAAGTAACTCGTCCAAGGTCACATAGCTAATTAGCAGAAGAACTGAGATTTCAACACAGAGGGTCTAGCTTTGCTTTAAATTGGAATGCTCACACATGATACTAGTACCATGGTTATTATTAATCAATACATATTAATTGGAAACCCATTAAATCCTTAACATACAAGTATAAATGTATACCCCACATAGAGTGATAAAAGCAATGAGTGATATATGGGTTTCAGTTACTAGTGCTAGTTCTTGAGAAATCACTTTATGTATTCATTTGAATTTGTTAAATGGGTTATTCCATGCAAAGCTAGAGCTAGTTCTAGAGCTAGCACAGAATTAGGAAGTGCCAAGAGGCAGATAAACCTAAGAAACTGCGAGAGTCACAGGGAAAGATTAGGACTGAAGAAAATAAGGATTCTAGAGTAAAGAGAAAGTATTTCAGTTGAATTCTGAAGGATGGACAACATCTGAACACAATTGATACAGGATGTCTGTGAAAAGGGACGGAGGGCATTCCAGGCAACTGGGGGAACATTTTGGGGGAAAGAACATCATTTTAACTCTGCACATTGGAAAGTGAAAGTATGCTGAGACTGGAAAAGCAAATTGGCATATGGTGAAAGACCTTGAGGAAAAAGAAAGTCCATCTGCCATTTATTGAGTACTTAATATACGCCAGACATTTGACGTGTTTCTTTGTCATGTAATCCTCACAACAACCATGAATAGCTGTTGTTTTCTGTATTCTGCCAAGGGTGGGGGGGGAATTGAAACCTGGAGAGACCAAGAATCTTGCTCAAGGTCAATTAGTATTATGCTAGGATTCAAATCCAGGCTTGCCTGAATTTTAACACATGTCGTTTTCATTCCATCGTATTCTGTTTCTTCTGAAAGCCATGAAGAATCCTTAACTATTTCTTAAGAGGAGAATACATCAGTATATTTACTCCCTAGGCACTAATTTACCTACTGATTGGGAAGGAGGCAAAACTAAGAGGTAGTGGTGGCTTCAAGTAGAAGCACAGGGACTAAAAACTGGTCTGCTGGGCATGGTGGAATTAAACTCTGCAAGACTTGGTATTGTTTATATATAGGGCTTGGTGAACATAAACTGGGTGAAAACTATTTCTGTCTCTGAGTTCTGTGGTTGAACCTACATTCTTACCCTCCTGCTGTTGATCTTTGTAATTCCTGACCTTTCCTTGAGCCATTGCCTGTCCTTCCAGCTTATCCCCAGAGCATTTTATTAAAAAAAATAGAGCCATAGGGACACCTGGGTGGCTCAGTGGGTTAAGCGGCTGCCTTGGGCTCAGGTCATGATCCCAGGGTCCTGGGATTGAGTCCCACTTCGGGCTCCTTGCTCGGCGGGCAGCCTGCTTCTCCCTCTGCCTCTGCTGCCACTCTGCCTGCCTGTGCTCTCTCACTCTCTCTTTCTCTCTCTCTCTGGCAAATAAATAAATAAAATCTTAAAACAAAACAAACAAACAAAAAAATAGAGCCACATTGCACTAGATAAAACCTGCCCCTTAGCTCCTTACATCGACCTTTCTGTGGATTGTGCTCTATGGGATATCACATATGGGATATGTGTTCTCATGGGACATCAGTTCTTCCTCAGTTGAAATTATTACACAATAAAGTCCCCGACACAGCATACTATGTGAGTGTTGTCCTGAGGCCCAGGGAAAAGAAACTGGATAAGGGACTGTCGGGCAGTTGTGAGGGAAGTAAGAAGGAAGGAGAAAGGACAGGGAAAGAAGATGTTGTAGTTTTGTTTTTGATTCTAGCTCAATTCTTTTATGAAAACCCCCTGGTCAGAAACAATAGCACTGGATGAGTCAAGAGTCCTATCATGAAAATGAAGCCTGCTCTTATCGTAGCATCAGGTAATCGATATTTAATGCAAGCGAGGTCATCTTTCTTGCCATCCCTACTCTCCCCTTCCCTGCATTGCTAGCGTGTTAGTAGGTGGGTTTTGGTTTCTAATCCACTCAGAATAAAAAACACTAAGTTTTCATAATGGGATTCGTCGATTTATGAGACCATGGAACAAAATAGTACAAGGTATAGTTCGATGTGAAATCTTTGCTTTGCTCCTCGGGGATATATTTCATCTCAGGAAGTAGAGGTCATAGCCTAAATTAGGCTAGGGTGACTAAGGCACTGTATATCATTCAGTTACTTAACAACAGAGAAATGATGACTTGACCAAAAGCACGCACAGCTACCAAAAAAAAAAAAAAAAAAAAATACTAGCTGGAATTAGAGCAAGTAAGAGGGAAATACATCCATGATCCATGACTCACTGGCTATTTAAAATATCCAGGAAATTTTTCTGTTAAGTCTGATTTGGCATTCATGGTACCTCTAATTCCCACAAAATTCATGTGTGAGCTCGAATACGTTTTGTGTTCACTAGTAACTTCCAGAAACTTGGCAGTTTGGGCTGTTAAATGACTTACACGTTTGATATGAACTTCCTTATACATCCTAAGCCTAATTTAAAAATAGATGCCTTAGGTTAGGATTTAGCTATGTAGTTCATTAGTGGTGGGAGTTAACTATACTTTTAAAAAAGCTACTTCTTTCCCTTAACCTACAGGCATTTTGGGAACCTCTAAAACAGTGAATGTCCGTGAATTTGGTACCTCTCTCTAAAGACTGCTTAAGGGCAAACATTTCCAGCTATTCATTGTAAACCCCAGATATTTCTCAGGCATTGGATTTTATTTAAGCACAATAAACTGTATATAACTCTTAAGTTAAACATATTATATATAGCCAGTTTTTAAAAGAAAATTCTTTGATTTTGGTGGAAGCCTTAATATCTGAGTAGTCCAAGATTATTACTTTGATTTTTTTTCTTCATTAATCCATCATAACTGGTAAGCAAATATTTTCATCTTTGCTCTTAAAAATGGACCCATGCCACGCTGGGGCGCTTGGGTGGTTCAGTTGGTTGCACATCCAGCTTTTGATTGCAGCTCTGGTCAGGATCAAGGGCATAAGATGGAGTGTGCTGCCTCAGGCTCCTCACTCAGTGGGGGGATCTGCTTAAAGCTTCTCTCCCTTTGTCCCTCCCCCCACTCTCTCTTTGTTTCTCTTTTGAATAAATACATCTTTAAAAAATAATAGAACCATGTCTCTTTGGGTTTCCCAGTGTAACTTACTTAGAATCATGATGGTATTCCATGGCCTTACCAAATCTGATTATGAGCAGAAACCTTCACTTTCGTGGTGTGAAAAACAAGAAACCAGTTAGGCATGTGAACTAGGGTGTGTGATGTAGAGAGCAAGGTTAGGCCTCTTGCAAGATACCCAAGGAAGCTCAAGAATATATTTATCCTGACTTCTTTTGTCTTTCACATCCTTCAGTGCCAGCCGGTCGAGGAGGCCCGTACTAGTGGCCCCAGAGGAGCATGGGCCACAGTGTAGTCATCGGAGGGCGGGATCTGGTGTAGGTGACCTCCCCTGGGAGCGCAGGGGAGCAGTGAAGGAAGGATAGAAAAATGAGTAAGGAAATGTCACTTTTTCCACTTTTGGTAGTCTGTGCTACTTTCGTGATGACACTATGGCTGGAGATACAAGGGGAGGAAATGACCTTCATGACTAAAAACAGTGACCTTTTCAATTTTCCGTTCTCCAGCTTTGGATGATGGTACATGCTTTTGGTGCTGCCTGGTACAGGTGTGTGGGGAGTCCCTGACCCATGGAGATCATCCTTACGTGATACACTTACCAAATACATACTGAGCACTTACTCTGTGTACCAGCTTTGTTAAAGTGTAGAGGACACAGGCCTGCTGCTCAAAGGACACACAGTGAGTGGGAAGGGCTGACAGGAAGATAGGAAATTATGCTATTGTGGTGCGCTGGGGTGTAATAGAGGAATGTCTCCAGAAGTTCGGGGTAGGAAGCCACTGCAACCCTGCCAGTGGCCGGGAAGCAGGTGCTACCTGCCAGGGCCTGCTTCCTCTCTGGACCAGCCTTCGTCCCAGAGAAGGGGTGGGTGTCAAGAGGCAATCCAGAAAGGTGGCTATCAAAGCAGAAATTCCAGAAATGGATGTGCATGGTTGGAAGCTAATCAGAATGCCCTCTTTCCCAAATTCATTAAGCTAATAACACAGCAGGAAAAGAAAGCCACAGTATGTCCCTATAAAGACTTGCAAAAGACGGCCTTCGGCCAGTTTTCTCTGTATGTGTGCCTTCTCTAGTCTTTTCCCAACATCCTTTTACTGTCAGGGAAGAACACTATGACCCCCTGCACAGGGTTAAAATAACAGAAGTAGCTCAAATGAAAGCTGGATTTTGCTGATCTTTTCACATCCTCCCTATATCTGTATCAGCAAAGGGGGGTGGGTTCGGTGGGGGATGGTGGAGGGCACTTCTCCCAGCTTCCAGCATGTTGTTGAAGCTGTCAAGGCAATTAAAGTCTCTTTTGCTCTTTTAAGTTGATGTAAACATATCACCCTTTCCATTCCTGGCCATTCCCCGTCTCCCCCTCATTCCTACTCTGTTGCCAAGTTGTTTGTAATATTCTTCGGGGTTATTGACTCCCCATTCCATCTCAGAACTTGGATCCAAGTGTGGAACTCCAAAAGTCTATTTCCTACACTTCCTGTGGATCCCTGCAGTTTTTCCTCTGTTCAGGATATACTTTTACCTTCCAGACGGTAGGCCATCAGTATCCCATGATCTTCACTGTGAGGTTAAAAAAAAAAAAAAAATCCCTAAGAAATTTGATACATGCTACTTGTACACAGAAGAATATTGCTTAATTTCTTATTAATGGAAAAGGAGTAGGTCTTCAACAAGCTGACTGACTGACATGGGCTAAAATCTATGTTCCAGACATTATGCTGGCCCCATAATGGTGTGTGTAGAAGTATACGCATTCTTCTGAATGATATTAAGTCAGGAACTACTGAGGTGATGTTGGAAATTTCTGTGTTTTCTCCTGTACTCTTTATTTTTTTTTGGGGGGGGGGGTCGTGGTGAGGGGGTAGAAAGGAGGCTGTATTTTACCTGCCCCAGCTGCTTCTCTGTCTCTGTTACCCCCATCCTTCACAGCCAGATCCCAAATTCGTTTCTCATTTGTGAGTATTTCAGCTTGAAGATCAGCTGTGTGTTAGTGTTGGGAGTGACTGAGAAAGAGGACTCACCATCGTCCTCACACTCTGAAACTACATCTGTATCCCCCAGTACTTTCCTAGTTCATCTCCTCTTCACTCTCAAGTTTCTAAGGGAAAAATGCTCCTCACAGTTTGTTTTTTTCACTGAAATGTAGATGAGTTAAAAATTCTGCCTAAAACAAAGACCTCATACTGCACCACATCCAGTTGTCCCCCACTTTCTGCAACTTGGAGTTTTGTCTCCTGCAGGAGAGGCCTGCGAGGTTAAGTGTGGCAACTTCTTTCTTCTCCTCGGTGTCCACATCGTTAGTCTAGATGGACACCTATAGGAAACCCCTAAGGGAGCAAGTGCTCTCTTCAGAGGAAGGAAGGATGCAGCAGGGTTCCCCAGGGGAAAGGGAAGGAGCAGCTCAGAGGGAGGGGGACCTCAGGAGAGAGCTGAGAGAGGGAGCAAAGGCCTCCTCAGGGCCTGACTCCTAGGGTTTCAGATATGTCCCCAGGGACTTAGCCTCCTCTAGCTGTGTCTGAACCCTGAAAACCCGTGCTTCTTAAACTTTCCTGTGCATGCAAATCATCTGGGTAATTGTGTTTGAATGTGGGTTCAATTCAGGAGCTCTGGGGTGAAGCCTGACACTGGTATGTCTAACACGTTCCCAGGTGCTGTTTTTGATTCTGTTCTAAGGATCACTTCACACTCTGAGTAGCAAGACTGGGACATACCCTTCAGTATGTAAAAGGAAGCAGGATAAGCAGATATTTAAAGTCAAGCCATCCAGACTTTTCAAAAAATTGATTTATAGGTGGTGCCGAATTCCATCTCTTTCTGCTCCAGTTCCCTCCCCACCCCCACCCCCCACCCCCTGTCTGAAGGTTGGCAGCAGCTCCATCAGGCCTCTCTGGCTATAAATGAACCCAAGTTACCCTGAGATGAGGTCACATTTTCCAAAGACATGTTTCTAGTCTGTGGTGAAGGATGGAGGGGGGGTGGAGTTCTGTCTGAGCAGTTGAGGCCTGGGAAGTGTAGCCTGTGTAAGACAGAGCAGAGTCTGGGGAGAGCTTGGATTTGAGGACATTCCCCAGGCAGAGAAAGTGGGGGACCTGAGCAGCTGCGTGGGCTTTTCTAATCCAGTCTCCTGGACTTGTGCAAATAGACTCTGTGCTGGCACGTTTCAGGCATCCCAGTGGCCTGCTGCTAGAAGAAAGTCTCTGTCTTTTCAGTTGGCACCTATAGGCTTAGAGTTTAAGTTTCTTAGAGAAAGATGAATTAGCCAGATTTTCACCCACACCTTCTTGAAATTAATGCTCCCAATAGATATGGCCTTTCAGAGTGTAATACTGTGATTTATAAGAAATACATATTTGGTCATTCTGAAAGCCAAAATATATTTCTCTTATATATTTTGTCTTTGTCTAAGGTTCCTGGCTCACAGCTCCTAAAACTTTGGAATATGTTGTGATAAGAGCCAAAAAGGTCTTCTGTTATGTTAATGAGATGACTTTTGGAAGCCCTTAGGTAACCTAAGGATGGGGACTGGTTGCCAGGAGAATCTACCAAGTGATTAGAGGGTTGGAACTTCGAATCTTACCTCCCTGGGAGGGGAGAGGGACTGCAGACTGAGTTCAATTGCCAAGGGCAAGGATTTAATCAGTCATGCGTATATAATGAAGCCTACATACAGACCCAAAATGGACTGGCTTTCCAGATCTTCTGGGTTGGTGAACACATGGATATGTGGGGTGAGCGTCATACCTGGGGGGGGGGCATATAAGGTCTGGGCCCATTTCCACATAACTTCCTTGCTTCTCTTCCATCTGGCTATACTTGAGTCATATCCTTTTATATAAGAAATTGGCAATCTAGCAAGTAAACAAGCTTACTGACTATGAGCTACTCTAGCAAGTTAATCGTACTCAAGAAGGGGACTGTTGGACCCTCCAATCCAGTGCTAGTAGGTCAGAGGCACAGGTAAACCTGGACCTGAGCCTGGTGCTTGAGGTGGGAGGGACGTGGTGGTGGTGGGGTTTTGTGGGACTAAGCCTTTAACCTGTGGAATCTGATGCTATCTTTGGGTAGATACTGTCAGAACTGAGTTGAATTGTTGGTGTCCAAAGAATTGCTTATTGGTATGCAGGAACCCCCCAGCTCAATGTCAGAGTTGGTCTCAAAACCAATAGAGCAACTTGAGTCTCGATACCATATATTCTCAATACAATGAGAGTATTTAAAAATTTCCCAAAATTCATTTGAGAAGAATTAGTTAAAAGTACATAATTTTTATGTGGGATGGGGGCATGCCTGGGTGGCTCAGTCATTAAGCGTCTGCCTTTGGCTCTAATCCTGGTCCAAGGATCCTGGGATCAAGCCCCATATTGGGTTTCCTGCTTTGTGGGAAGCTTGTTTCTCCCTCTCCTACTCTCCCTGCTTGTGTTCCCTCTCTTGCCATGTCTCTCTCTTTAAATAAATAAAGTCTTTTTAAAAATTACATAATTTTTTTGTAGGTATTTACAGAACTTTGCTTTGTGGAATCTCTGTGTTTAGTACTTGGCAATACAGGTGTTAACCAAATGAGGTGGTAGCAGCCCTCATGGGACTGCTTATAGTTTAGTTGTGGAGACAGCCAAGGAACAATTGATAGTAGTCTGTTTGGGTGTGGGGGGCTGTCATAACAAAATACCATAGACTGGTGGCTTAAACAGTGGACATTTGTTTTCTCATAGTTCTGGATCATAGAAGTCAGAGATCAAGGTTTCAGCTCATTCAGTTTCTGATGAGAACCCTCTCCCTGGCTTGCAAATATCTTGCCTTGGTTCTCATTACAGCTTTCCTCAGTGCATGTAGAAAGGGAGAGATGGAAATGAAGATAAAGATAGAGGTACCAGAGAGAGAGAGAGAAGGAGGTGGGCGGAGAGCAAGAGAAAAAGAGGATCCTATGGATCAGATCCTACTTTCATGATCTCATTTAACGAATATTCCTTTCTTAGAGGCCCTATCTCTATATTCAGCCACCACACTCGGGTTAGGGCCTCGACATATGCATTTTGTGGTGTACACAAACATTCAGTCCATAATATAAACCCACAAATAATACTACCTAATTACAAACTACGGCATATGCCAAGAAGGAATTATTATCCTCCCAAAATATAAATATAAATAAGTAAACCTAGAAGGATAAAATTGAGAATGGTAGTATATTTTGGATTCATTCTTGGAAACCTAGAGTATGTTTTATTCATACTTGCTTAAATGTCCACATAATAATTTTTGTCTTCTTTTAAGAGAATATGATTGTTTTGTGAAATATAACTATGACCATTGCCTGACTCTTGGAATATAATTAATAGTGTCTTACATATCTAAGTACTGGGCATTTTATATTTAGTGAAACTCGGGAAAGGGAAAAATAACATTTCATATCTGGCAAGAGTTCCTGTCCCCAAATTTTGCTTTTTGCTTAGCACTAAAGGCCCTGGTTATATGAATTAAAAACCTTTTGGTTATCACAGTTATCCAAATAACCATGCTATCCAAACAAAAAGGTACAATTAAAAACACATTAATGTGAATTTCAATTTTTCAGACTTAGTTATACAAAAATTAAATATAATATCACTTTTTGGCCAAAGAAAAATCAACTTGAGAAATTTCTAGTTTTTATCCAAACCCAAACAAACTTGGATGAGTAAGGAGACTACTGAACATAAGACTGTATATTATGTGCACCTTGTTATTATTCCTAACCCTAAAATGCACTACCAAGGCTTGTTTACAAACACAGAGGTCGGTGTTCTTTTTAACCATGCAATGCCCAGGTCATACATCTGTTTCTGTTGGGGAACATGGAAGTCCCCAGATTGACTGAGGCCCCTCTTTCAGAGAACAGAGAAGGTATGAATCCCACCCCCACCACTGAGGAAGGGGAGAGAGCTTAGGGATGCCCAAAGAACATAAGACTTGACTTTCCTATTGTACTTTTCAGGAGACCATTCTTAGAGACTTGTGTTCAGTTCTTGGATAACCATTTAAGGTAGGTATTGAAGGTGGAGAACTATTCAGGGATGGAGAATGAGATAGTATGGGAGTATACAACTCTGTAGTGTGAAAAAGGGAGACTATTAAGCTTAGTTCCCCTGGTTCTCACCCATAATGCTGGGAGGGATGGGAAAATTAGAACAGTACCAGAGAGTGTCTCCACACGACTGGTGGCCGAGTAGAATCCTTGTGGCGACACAAAACTTGGATTAATAGGTGAAAATTTCAGGATCATAGAAATTTCACAATGTGAGAGAGAGCTTTGAAGCAGTAAGAATTGTTCATAGATGCATGGGCAGTTTTGGGTAGAGGAGGACGTGATAGTGGCCTCTCTGTCCGGGTCCCAATCAAAGCCTGATGAGGAGGGGAGATAGTATACATGATAAGAAGATCCTAGTGCAACAGCTGAACTGTAACTGGGAGTCATATCTCTCCCAGTGCTGAGATTTTCATGATTTTTCCTCCACCCTTGTACAGATACCCCAACAATAAGACAAAACTAGCCAGATGTCCCTTCTGAGATGAGCTCTCAGGTCAGTCTGAGTAGCAGGTGATGATTTCACCAGATTCTCAGAGACCAGGCCAGCCTACTTGAAGATTGTTCATGATGTAGGTTCTTCTGACTATGATTTCTGTAGACCACCATAATTACATAAGCCAGATCCTTTCATTGCCTAAATTGCTTTATTGGTAATAAATTAGGCATTTAGAAACTAAAGTGTGGATGAGGATGAGGGACTTTTATTAGGCATTATTTCAGTGACCTCACTGTCACACCAGTGACCTCAGAGTGTCCTGTAGTACCAGTGGTTAAGGTCATAATAAAGTCCACTTATAGCCTTCTACATACATGGTCAGTTGATTTTCAGTTAAGGTATCATGGCAATTCAGTGGAGAAGGGGTAATTTTTTCAGCAAATGGTGATAGGTTAGATAGCCATATGCAAAAGAAAAATGAGGCTCAAAATTTATCTCATATCATATCTAGAAATTAATACAAATGGATTATGGACCGAAGTGTAAGAATCACAAGTGTGAAATTTCTCTAAGAAAATATAGGAGCAAAATCTTAGTAATGTTGGATTTGGGGATTATTACTAAATAGGGAATGAAAGGCACAAACTATAAAAGAAAAAAAAAATCAAGAAATTGGACCCCATCAAAATTTAGAAGGATTTCTCTTCAAAATATACTTATAGGGGCACCTGGGTGGCTCAGTGGTTTAAGTCTCTGCCTTCAGCTCAGGTCATGATCTCAGGGTCCTGGGATTGAGCCCCACATTGGGCTCTCTGCTCAGCGGGGAGCCTGCTTCCCTCGACCCCTGCCTGCCTCTTTGCCTACTTGTGATCTCTGTCAAATAAATAAATAAAATCTTTAAAAAAATACTTATAAAAGTAAAAAGTCAGCATGAACTGAAGGAAAGTATTTGCAAAATATTATCTGACAAAGGACATGTATTTACAGCATATAAAGAATGCTTACAAGGCAGTAAAAATACAACCCAATTTAAAAAAATAAGAAAAGTTTTGAATTGACACTTCACCAGAGATGATGTAGAGATGACAAGTATATGAGACGATGTTTGCTGTCCTCAGAGAAATAAATGACTTTTATATGAATGTTTTTAGCAGTTTTAATTGTAATTGCTAAAAATTAGACACAAATGTCCATTAACAAGTACATGGTGATACAAATCATAGTATTAACGTACAATGGAATACTACTCAGCAATATAAAGGAATGAACTACTGATGCGTGGAACAACATGGGTGACTCCCAGACTGTATTTGCTGAGTGAAAGAAGACAGATAAAAAAATGTACATTGTTTAATTCACTTTACATAGTTCTTGGGAAATAGTCAAACATAAAATGATAGGAAGCAGATTTGTGGTTGCCCCTGAATGAACAAGGGAAAGAGACGGATTACAGAGAGGAGCAAGGAAGCTTTTAGTGGAGATGGATTCGTTATCTTGATGGATTCACTGTCTTGACTGTGGTGTGCTTTCATAAATGAATACAGCTGTCCAAACTCATCAAATTGTACTCTTTAATTTGTGCAGCTTATAGGTCATCAATTATATCTTAGTAAAAAGACTTCTATGTATGTATGCATATGCGTACATATACACATATATACCCACATTACAAATAAACACTCACACACGCACACCCATGTGTTCTTCATCAAGTTAATAACCTCCCTGCCCTCAGTTGGATTTTGTGTAAAAAGGTGATATGTTAACTTTCCTCGTGGAGAACAGCAGTGCTGAGCACAGAGCAAGAGCTCAATAAACATTAGCTAAAACTATTACCCAGTGGTGGTTATTTTAAGCTTATTGATTTTATTCTGACTCTCTGTTTTTACTTTATTTTTGAGAGCATCAGTTACCCAGGAACAAGATTGTACTTCTTCAAGAACTGTTTTCTGGGGGTGCCTGGGTGGCTCAGTGGGTTAAAGCCTCTGCCTTCAGCTCAGGTCATGATCCCAGGGTCCTGGGATCAAGCCCCGTGTCGGGCTCACCTTCCTCTCTCTCTCTCTCTCTGCCTGCCTCTCTGCCTACTTGTGATCTCTGTCTGTCAAATAAATAAATAAAATCTTTAAAAAAAAAAAAAAAGAACTGTTTTCTGGAGTTTTTCATTTACTTACTTGGTTTTTGTTTGTTTGCTTGCTTGTTTGCAAAACCTGACTCTTATGGGAGCCTGAGTAGAACAAAGGGGTGAGGAAGCCTTTGAAATGCCATTCACAGGCCTGAGAAGGGAAAACCCTGTGTTCAAATACTTTCCAGCCTCCTCCACAGCTGAAATGCCTCCCTTGGCTGAAATGCTTCCCTCAGCATTTCTGTTTTGAACACCCTTTCTTGAGGGATCCTAACCCAGCTGAAAGAATTCACTGTGGGCTGAAACCTGGCAGATTTTAATCCTGGGAGGGAAAGTGATTTGAAAGTAGTATTTGTTCTTAAAATGACAAACAACTATTGCACATTTTTGTTATTTTCTGTGTTTCAATTAAATTGTTGGGGATTTTGCCTATCAGTGACAATTAGACACTTGGATTTACCAAATGGCAGATTTCTTTTACTTCTTTTAATTTTTTGAAGGAAAATAGACTAAGCTGTAACTTTCCAAAATCAGTTCTTTAACATCTTATTATTGCAGCTACTAAATGTTCAGGGTTAATATCTATTTTTATTTTAATCTAGTTACAGAAGGTCTGTCTAACAAGTTATTTAACCTATTTTATATTAAATTTTTCATTATTTGAGCAAAGACTGAACTGGCATTGTCTATTTTAATGCCATAAAACTGTATGTCATCCCCCCCCCCATTCCCATTCTGTTACAGAGAAAGAAAACAGAAACCTTACTGTGTACTGGTTGCCTATCATTGAGACTATGGTAATTGTTTTCTTTGGTTGAGTCCTTGATCTTCTATCATTCAGAGTGACCTGAGCTACTGGCAGCCTACTTCAGATCCCAAACTGTACCTCCGTCAGTTTTGATTAACCTTGTCCTATACCTGCAGCGTTCATCATATCTCACATCACGTGATGGTACTATTACTGATGCCATAGTTGGTGGGTTAACATAATGGTGTTACCCACAACTATGAGATTGCCTACTTGGGTCTGCAGATCAAAACTGCTGCTGATTAATAATCTAAATTTCAAAAGACATTTGACAGTGTTTTTCAATAGATTCTAAGATTCATGGCCAGCTAGAGAAATGGTTTCTAATTGATGTTTCCTGGGTTTGTAACTGCTTGAAAGGAGTCAAGAAATGAATCAGTACTAAACAGGAAGAAGGACTTCAGTGGTAGGCTTGCTGGTAGCTTAAAGTGATAACATTTGCATAAGACTGAGATAACTTTGTAAGATAACAGGAGAGAGATCCAACCAATTGCACAGAAAAATCTCTGTGATGGAGGGCAAATAAAACTCTGTGGATTTATTCTCCTAACATTTTTCAGAAAACTCACACATACACCACAGGGAGCTACACAACTTCAGAGAAAGACTCAAAAGTTTTAGTAATGTAATGGGTGGAATCAATGACAAGACATGTCTGCCAGACAAAAACTAATGAGATCTAGGACCGTGTTTGAAGAAGCATATCAGAATTTCTGTGTTTATTTCTGGGTACCTTCTCTTTAAAAAAAAATTATATATATATGTATATATATATATATATATATATATATATATATATATTATATATTTAATATATATAATTTATAATTATATAATAAGTATATATGTTATTTTAAAGTAAGTATGTATGTAATAATAAGTATATATGTTATTTTAAAGTACTCTCTATACCCAACATGGGGCTTGAACTTACAACGCAGAGATCAAGAGTCACATGCTCTATGAATGAGTCAGCCAGACACCCTCCTGGGTACCTTCTCTTAAAGAAGACCTACAAATAGGATTAGAACATGTAATTTGACAGATTCATTTAAGAATGTAGTTTTGTGTTTTTTTCCTGCAAAATAGAAGACTGTGTGGGAATGTAATTATTGCCTTCGAATACTTGAAGAGCTATCACAGGAAAAAGAGGTTACGTTACTCTTTTTTATTCTTCCAGAGTACACAACCAGAAATCACGGTGATAGTGATAGGGAAGTAGATGATGGTTCAATGTTAGGAAAATTGCGTTGACTTAGATCTTTTGTAGTACAGAACGGACTTCTTTGGAAAGCAGTGATTTTCTTCATCCCAGAAAAATCCAACCAGAGACTGTACAAACACTTTGGGTTCATTTAGATTAGCATTTCTCACAGCATGTCCTGTAGATCATTACCCTTGTGACATATTCCACAAGACTGAGTCAACTAGCTGAGAGATACGGCACGGAATATTGCCCACACAAATATTCATAATGTATGTCAGCATATCTGAGGTTCTGAAATTCCCACGATAAAGACACCTTATTTAACTTGGTCTAACCCAGTGTGTCTCAAATTTGTTTAAGTCCTGAGAATGTCCACATGTCATAGACTTCAGAAAACACACTGAGGAATATAATTAAAGCAGGTCTGTCTGGTGGCTTTGATTCCATGAAACCATTTTCTTCATATTTACTAACACATTTGTGTGTTCATTAATATGTGTGTCCATGTATCAGAGCGTGGATTTTAAGGCATGTTTATATATAACTGACAATTCTGAAACATAGTTTTCATCAGGGTTGATAAATTAATGGCATGATGAATAAATATCCTTCAAGGATCCCAAATGCCTCAAGAAAACTACAATTCTTAACTTTCCCTCAGAGAGGTCATGAAAGCCAAATATATTCACCACACATCATCAACTGCTCATCAACAGAAAAGTAAGGCCATAACCCCAGAACTATTTTTTTTCCTTCTCCCCTTCCCTCCCCTGCTGTTTAGGCAAAAAGCCAATTTCTTGAAATTGGTGAGGGAGGGCAGGAATGGATATGAGAGAATCCAGGGTTGAATCACTTCTTAAACATCTGGTTTTATTTTTGTGCAAGCACCAGGCACAGAACTTAATTAATGTGACTGAAAATAACCGTGTGTCTGTTGAAGCATTCGGTAGACCTTGTGTATGTGTGCTTCTCTTTCCTAAGAGCTCTGGTCCTGTGCTCCTCATCACCCCATCAGGTTTTAGTTAGGAGCAGAAATTATGAACGTGCATAGCACTTTCTTTTCCTCTTCTCTTTTCTGACTTTCTGTTCTTCTTTTCCCATAGTTTTCTTTCTAGAAACTACTACTTTGGCAAGGGTTGAGGACTGAGTCATGGACGTGCCCTTATGTCTTATGTAATTTGAAGCCAGAATCTGAAGTAAATTCCAGTACATCTGTGACAGGCAGCTGTTGGGCTCTTGAAATGCTGTCCACTCACATATGCACACACCTGCAAAGCTATCTTTTTTAATTCCTTTGGAAGCTTCTAGGACTGGGAGGACATGTAGATATGAAGCAACCAGGAGAATCCCTTTGCTCTCTCTACAGAATTTTTGTTTGCTTTTACTTGTGAGTGATATGATGCTGATCAAGAAGAAACATTGTTTCCAGAATACAGAACACATTGCAGTGATTCCCAGCTCTTATCCCCATAGCCCAGTTAGACACTGTAAATCTCCAAGTCTGATAAGCTGCTCCAGCAGAATATTTATGTGAATATTTTCTGTGAATATTACATATAATACCTCAATAGAGTTAGCTAAAGAGATGAAAATTAATAGCTTTAAAATAGGCCAAAAACACGATATCAAGCCGAAATTTTAGCTTTTCCTGTCTCTGTCTGTCTTTTTTTTTTTTTTTAAACATACTTAGGCATTAGTGTCAGAGTCCATTAATAATCTACCATGTAAAAAGGATCTCTAATATAATTAAACAAAATCTAATGTTATTTTCAAGCCATTTTTCTTAAATTAACAGAATCCATTTTTCAAATGAAATCATTTGAGTGATTGTGATTTTTTAAGATTTAATTATTTCAAAAAGAGAGGGAAAGAGAAAGAGTGCGGGCAGGGTGGGGAGGGGCAGAGGGCCAGGGAGAGAGAAACGCAAGCAGACTCCTCGTTGAGTGGGGAGCCGGACTCGAATGCATCTGAGATCAAGATCTGAACCAAACCAAGAGTCTGACCCTTAACCAACTGTGGCAGCCAGGCATACACACCACCACAGCCCTTTTTTTTTTTTTTTTTAATACTTAATTCTTTATTTGAGAGAGAGAGAGGAATGATTGTGATTTTTAAAAAGGAAGGAAGGAAGGAAGGGAAGAGACAGGGAGAGAAAGAAAAGAGAAAAAAGATAAGAGCCATAAATGGAGAGAGCTGTGGAGTTAAACTTCTGCCTCTACTGTGTCTGTAATCCTAGATTCACCTCTGAGGCACCTCCAGGAGCTTGCTGTGGAAACCACTGCTCTGGAATATGGGCAATCAGAAGGCTTATATGCATTAGGAAAGATGAAATGGGCTCTGTGTGATGAAGTATAAGGCAAATCTCGATCAAGAACCAAAAAAATTACCTCTTGTTTTTGAATAATATGGCCTAGCTTATATTTTGTTTTTCTTAATGTTATTACAACCCTAACCAGTGAAATGTAAACATGTATTCTTAGCCTAGATTTCCCAAGCAGTGCTATGACTCAGGATAATCTAGAGCTTTTTAGAACACAGGTTTCTGGCTCAGTCCCAGACATTCTGAACTGGTAGCTCTCAAGGGGGATTGGCATCTGCATCCAAAAACTTAAAATTAATTCATTAATTAACTCACCCCTGGAGGTGAGTATTTTGTACTGCTGGGTTTAGAAACTACTGCTCATGGTTGCCTTCTATCCCTCCCCATCAAAAGACAGAATTGTACAGTCACTGGATCTTTAGTCTGAAATAATACTTTTGATTAAAAGCATGATGCTGATATTAAAGAGTACAGATTGAAGGTCTAGTCCATCATTTTATTCCTAATGTCTATATATTTTTTTCACATTCTTGATGCTGTCAGTGCTCTAGTGTCCAGTGCTTCTATTATAAGAAAAAATACAAGATTAAAAAAATGAATAAGGCAAAATCTTGCTTTAAAGAGGAAGATGTATTCATCTCTCTAGAACAAAAAGCAGGCTATCATAAGTACCATAGTAGAGGGAAAATACAACTCTATGAGAACTCAGTGGGGTGGACTGACTGTGTCTAAAAGTATTAAATGAACATGGAGTAAGTGAAAACTGAGTTCTTGGAATGAGTAGATTCTTTTTTTGCTGTGTCAAGGGGGGTGTATATAGAATGAAGTCTACAGCAGAGGAAGCCTAGAATATGGACAGAGGTTCGTCACGTGCTAGGAGGGTGATGAGTAGGCTGGTGTAGCTCAAGTCCCAGAAGAAGCAGAGAGGATCCTTAAGAGTGACTGTCAAGTGGTCAAGTTTGGGTACTTCTTGAAAGTCTCGGGCAGAAGCACCGTGTGGAGATGGTGAATGTTTGGGAATGATGGTATACTGATAAGCAAAGAACATGAATGGGATGTGGCTGTGTTAGACAGAAGGATGATTTGTATTCATGCTGAAGGAGTCTGGGAACATGAAGAGTAGATGCAGTTGACATGAGGACACTCCACTGATACCAAAACTGGTATCACTCTCCTACAATTATTTGTAACCTATGTTTTGTACTTCCAATATATCATAAAGTTTTTCAATATTCTTAAATATATTCTATATTACTAATTAGAGTGGCTTAATATAGTTTCATGATATAAATTACCAAATATTTCTTTTTTTTTAGATTTTTTAAATTTATTTGACAGAGAGAGAGAGAGATCACAAGTAGGGAGAGAGGCAGGCAGAGAGAGAGGAGGAAGCAAGCTCCCTGCTGAGCAGGAAGCCCGATGGGCGCTCGATCCCAGGACCCTGGGATCATGACCTGAGCCAAAGACAGAGGCTTAACCCACTGAGCCACACAGGTGCCCCAATTACCAAATATTTCTTTAATCCATCCTAATGTTGGAAATTTGATTAGTTTAATTATTTTTATTTAATTATAAATTTTATTGAGGGAAATCCCTTTATATCAATTTTTATATTCATACTTACTGTTTCTGTGAGTTCTAATCTGTGCAGTTATTATGTTGAAATGTTTATATTGAATTATTTGCCATTGCTGGTGACTGTGGTAAGCTATTCCAGCAATAGCATCTATGAGTATAGTAGCCCAGTCATCTAAAATGGAAAAGGGCTCTGGAGTTCTGATCCTTTTGCCACCTTCATCTACCGTGGGTTGCCTTGTCCAGAAGAATGGAATTTGGCTGCATTATACCTGATCTGACTCTTCATTTCCCCATCTTCCAGATAATTAAATCCATATGTTGTGGTTACAGAAGTGAAGGAGTTATATTTATCATTATCTCATTACCTTTTGTGTTGGCACAGATTATCTTTAAGATACTACTTCAAAATAAGTGTGACCTCTTGTGTAGTCAGGTTCAACCAGAAAAACAGAACCAGATATATATAGATATAGGAATAGATACAGATATAAAAATCTGTATTTATATCTATCTATCTATACACATATATAAAGAGATCTTTATTGCAAAGAACAGCTTCCATGATTAGGGCGCTGTCTTGACAATACTGAAATCCTTAGGACAGACCATCAGGAAGGGCAGACTTGAACTCTTGGCCATGAGGTGGAGCTGCTCTCTACAGAAGGAATTTATTTTTCCTTAGAAAATAATTCTTCCTTAGAAGAAATTATCTTCTTAAGGCCTTGCAAGTGATTGAATCAGGCACAGTTGGATTATCTAGGATAATTTACTTAAATTGTTATGGACTTTTATTACATTTACAGAATACCTTCATGGCTACATCCAGGTGACTGTTGGACTGGGGACTGTAGCCTCACTAAGTTTACACGTGAAACTGACCATCACACCTTTGCCTTTAATTTTTATGATCTCTCTGTCTCCCTTTCGTCCACTGTAATTAGAACTAGAATGTATAAAGGAATTTGGGGGTAGGGTGAGGGAAAGATAAAATCCAGTAAACAGGAAAGCAAGATACTGGGAAGAAGAAAATTTGAGATGATTTTTTTTCCCCCTCCAGATGCCTTTTCTTACAGTGACAGCCTTATTTTTCCATGTTGAAATAGAAGCAAGTTAAGAGATTTTGACTTCCAGGAGGCTCAGATCTAATTGTGAAGCCCAGTGCATTAATTTTCTTATCATTTAGAAATAAATTCAAGTTTCTTACCTTGGCTTACATGGCTTCGCTGATCTAGGGCTTACGTAGGCTTACCATATATTACTGGGTTCCAGAAAAACCAGAAAGGTTTTTTTTTTCCTCAAAGATGTCCAAGAACTTGTTTTACTCTTGCCTTGACTACTTTCTCCAAGTCTTCTTTCTGCAGGCCTTGTTATGGAGGTTCCACATCAAATAGTACCTCCTCTCAGAGACTTTCCTGGCCATCCCAAGGAGTTCCCTCTTCCCCAAATTACTCTATCTCACTATCCAATTTTGATTTTTATTTTGATGAGTTATATCTATAATAATCTAAATGATTTCACACTTTTCTTAGTTTTTACATACATATAGAAGAAATGGATGGATCCCAGTTTCCTTTCCAGATATAATTATTCCCTTGTCCCTGTATATTTTTCTTTGTCTTTCCTTCTGACACTGAATTTTCTCATTATATATATATTTATTGGAAGCTACCTTGTAATATTATTTTTGGAAGTTGTATGTATATGATCTGTTGATAAAGACGTGATTTTACAGAATTAATCAAGTGTCCTTGGTGAAGTGTCTTGTGCTCCAGTCCTGAGTAGAAACTAATATACCAATGCCTTAGAATTCTTATAGGGACCACAAGGGAGACAAATGTCAAAACTATAGTCTGTATGTGATGAGTTCTAAGAGGTGTGGCAGCTGTTAGGGAATTGGGAGCCGAGAGAATGTGCCTTGGCTGAAATTTTCTGTATCATTCCACCATCCTGACTTTTCTGTACTGTAAAATATCTCCCTTTTGGCATCTGGTTGGGCTGAAACTAATATGTCATATGTTAGGATTATGAAGTGCAGTGAGCAAGCCGTGGGTATCAGGGGAATAAATTCTACTTCTGCCTAATTCTGAAGAAATATTAGCTGATTATTTTCAAAATCTTGAGAATGGAGCTGGGCACCTATTGATTCCTTTGTTGGTACTTTTGTTCTACTTTTATTTTGTAAACACTTGTTTGACCCTGCATATCTTTTAACAGATGTGCAAATGCAAACTAAAAATAAAATAAAATATAAACAATATTTTTTTATTTTATACTTATTTCCAAAGTGTTTGCTATTAACAGGGAAGTCCAGTAAAGCAAGGTATTTCTGTTGTTCTAATTTGATTTCTCCCTGGAATTCATCCAGATAACATTCTAAAAGTCCTATTTTAGTAGGAAAGACCTGATTTTAAGGCAGATTTACTTAGGGGAAAAAAAAAAATTAAGATGTGTTTTTTACTCCACTCTGTGTGTATTCCAAATGTAACACTATTTTATGAGCAGCTAATAATTTCCAAATTTGAGTACCAGAGCTAGCAGATATTTTATGAAAAATTTTGCACTTTGTTTTCTCTATTCCCTATATTGTTCTCCAGTAAGAGGAACTGGAGGAACATGAACTTAACTTGGCTTGTTGAGATATCATTAGGGTAGTTTTTGATAATGGATTAATGATTATGTCCTTCAGAATATTTCTGAATTGGAAATGCACTGCATAAGACTTCACCAACTCTATGTTGATAGACATAAAAAGATGTACAATAAGCCAGACAGTGGATACCAAGCACAACAGAAATTTAAAAAAAAAACAAAAAACACAAAACTCATCATATTTTCCATGATCATCAAAAAATAATGCTTGTGATCTATGATTTCTCTTCTGCAGATGTGCAAGAGGAGAAAGTTTCCCCAAATCTCATTTGCTTTTATGAAGTCACTCTTATAAGAATATAATTTTCTGTCTGTATCTCAATGCAGTAAGACCACCTACATTGTCAGTATTACTTGAATTATGAAATAATTCAGGTGACTGAGTTTTGTTTCTTTCTGGAAAATTTTACTGGCATGGATAAAGGCAGGCAATTCATGTTTATTTACATATGCTTACTATTTAAGTGGTTGACCTTGACCCACAGTCAGTAGCTTTGCTAATGCTCATAAATTACAAAAGGAATGTCTTCTCTAGCTGAAGTTAGTTTAGTAAACATAAACCTAAAATAGTAAAGGAGAGGAATGCTGCAAATGGAGGTCCAAATCCAAGTATGTTATTTATACAAATTTTTGGATTACTTTTGGACAGGATAAAAAAAAAAAAATTGTCATCTAATGACTACTTGCCAAGTATCCCATCTCCTTGGTCAGACGGGATGCTGAATTGGCTTTGTATTAATCGGTGGCAGGTACACTAAACAGTACACAGACCATAATGATTGCCAAGGGGGAATTCATTTTCCTGTAAGGAATGGGAAAATTGAACTCAGATGGATGGTGGTGTGGTTTGAGAACTGTCTTTGATTTCTGGAGTGACTGTAAGGTAGAAATGAGATGGGATTTCTTAGAAGTGGCTGGGGAAGTCAGAACAAGCATAAATGAGAAGATTTTATAGGTTCACAGTATCACACAGTTCGCTCTCCTCCATGAGCCCCTCAACCCTGGTGGAGTTCCCACAGAGTCTGGAAAGGCCTGTGACAGTAGAGATACAGACATGAGGAAATTGATGGGAATATTTCTAAAGCCATAGATTTAAGGCTTCACATCTTCTCCAGTCACTGTTATTTCTGGAATATTTACCAAAGCAAAATATCCAAGAAACTAGGAACAGAACACATACATATGTTATATTTTAGTTAAACTTTAGATGAGCAAGTAAGGATTATAGAGGCTTAGTATTTTGCCCAATAGTTGATGGAACTGGGATACGAGGTGAGATCTTGTTGGCTTCAAAGCTTGTTTTGTTTCTTTTAATTATTGCCTCTTCCTTCAAAGTGACCTTGCTGACTTAGCCATCTAGCTAATTAGATTTCCTTAACTCCTTCCTCTTCTGCAGTTTCTAGAGATCTAAAAGGGGACTGTGAGAGCAGAGGAAGGAATGTTTTCCTAAACATTTAACCCTGAGTTTTAGCTCTAATTCTGCTATCTGTCCTCAAGAACCTTGAACAAACTTCCTACGCTCACACCATTCATCCCTGAGCTGCGGTGTCCCCCTGAGAAGTCTGGGCTTCTGTGGCCTCTGGGCCACCTTTCAGCCCAGGTACTGGGCCTCCTGCCACTCCAGTATCCTCTACCCACCTCGGGGAGACATGGCTAGCTGACAATTTGTGCAAGCCTGTCCTGATTAATTAACATTATTCTCATTATCATTCGGAATCATGGTATATAAGCACCTGCTTGATACCAAGAACAGGATGAGGGCTTGAGAGAAGCATTCTGTTTTCCTAATAATATCAATAGGTAATTCCTGCATAATGAAATTGTGCCAAACTCTTGCAGGTTTCCTGCCCCCTGCCCCCTTCCCTTCCATCAACTCCAGTATTAACTCAAGGAGAGTAAGAAGATGCTCACAACGGTGAATTGCCCATAGCAGATCAGCATCCTTATCCCCTCCATTCATCAATGTGTTCCACGTGGCCTTCTGGATGGTAGAAAGGCTGCTTCCTTCATTTTGATTTGCTGCTTTACTTTGTAGAGGAGAAAAACCACCTGCATTTCCATGAAGGCCTGCAAAAAGCCTCAGATGAGATTTTACTATCGGTAATAGAAATGTGCTAAATGCCATACTGCATCTTAACACACATATAATGCATATGCACACACACACACACACACACACACACACACACACACCACACATTTTTATTCTTCTACCATAGTGATGACATAAAAATAGTTCTGGAGGGGCACCTGGATGGCTCAGTCCGTTAAGCACCCAACTCTTGATTTCAGCTCAGGTCATGAGCTCAGGGTCTCAGGGAGCCCGCTTCAGGCTTGCAGATTCTACTTGAGACACTTTTTCTTTCTCTTTCTCTCCCTCTCTGCCTTTCTCCCCACTCACTTGTCTTTTTTTTGCAAATAAACAAATAAATAAAAATGCTTTTGGAATTCTGTTTCATTCTGTATATTTCCAAGGACTTTCTTTTGCTTACTTTCTCACCGCCTTTCGCTCACAGGCCATCTATCCAGCTGTGCTCTCTTACTAGAGATTATTTTAGGAAGACAAATAAAATGACCATCTCTAATGGTTATATTTCAAATGAGCATACCTATCTTCCTTCATCGTCAGTGCTAAAATGGATCAGCCTTCTTTCCTACTCTGGCTTCCTACCAAAGTGTTATTGTACTTGAGTGAAAAACAAACACAAGGGTTCACCAACTTTCTCCAGAATGTGGAGCTCTGGGGACACATTTTCACAGCTTCTTGTTACTAAGACAGTCGGCATGCTGGAATCCCACTTACCCTTAAAAGGGAACAGTAACTGCACCAGTGTAAAATAAGAACCATTCCTTTGAATTTGGGCCAAAAGGTTTAGTGTAGGGACTGCAAATGGTACAAAATAGAAAATCCAGCATTTTTATCCATACTGTTGTTCTGAAGGAAGATGTTCATTTTTTTTTAAATTTTTTATTTTTTATAAACATATATTTTTATCCCCAGGGGTACAGGTCTGTGAATCGCCAGCTTTACACACTTCACAGCACTCACCAAAGCACATACCCTCCCCAATGTCCATAACCCCAACCCCTTCTCCCAACCCCCCTCCCCCCAGCAACCCTCAGTTTGCTTTGTGAGATTAAGAGTCACTTATGGTTTGTCATTTTTAAAATCTTCTCTCAGAGATCTAATCTTCTCTTACTTTGACAGTAGCTTCAAAGTTGGTAGACTACTTTGATATATTGATTTATCTCACGTTAGTCCTATGAGATAGATGGCCAGCAGAGTTACAGTTCATAATTATATATATATATATATATATAATATATATATATATAATATATATGTAGTTTTATATATACATATACATATATGTGTGTATGTGTGTGTATATGCATATGTGTGTGTGTGTGTGTGTGTGTGTGTGTGTGTATATATATATATATATATGCATATGTGTGTGTGTGTGTATCTTACCAGAAAATGAAATTTGCTGGGCTTCCCAACCAAGGACATACAGAATGAATGAGGAAAAATTTTTGTAACCATGTCATCTGATTTCAAATACTATGCTCTTTCTGCTGTCTACATTGCAATTTCATAGAAATTTACAACAGACTAAGGACTGGATCAGTTAAAATACAAAGCATCAAATGTGCCAGTGATCCCCAGTCAGCAACACAATGCAGAACCTGAGGTTCCTATTCCTTTCTCTCAGGTTAGTAGTATGTACACCACGAGTTCCTACTCGAGATAGATCTTAAACAAAATAAATAAATGTCTTCCTCCCCCTCTCTACTCCTCTCCCATTGCATTCAGACAGTAGGGGCCAGTTTAGGGTATTTAAAGCAGCTAATTGCTAAATAACATCCAGACAATTACAGAATTTCATCATTAAGGTATTTCCCTCTGGGGAATATGTGTGTGTGTGTTTGTGTGTGTGTGTGTACACATGTGTGCACGCGTGATTCCAAACTAGATAAGAAAAATAAAGTGATTGCTTTCTTATATGTTGGAAAATATCAAAAAGTTGAACTTCCCGTGATCATGAATTTTTAAGTTCTGCTTACAGTACTGTTTTCCACTTAACAAATAAAAATTTTCCTTGCAGCCAGTAAAGGCAGTTTGTCCCTCTCCCAGTCCTTGGGGACATCTAAAGCCATGTAAAAACAATTGGGAGAAATTATTTAAGTTTTAAAATGTTAATGGAGGGCAAACAATGGCCAGGCCAGATGTTGAGTTGTTGACCTGGGTCTTTGGGGCCTTTCAGGTTGCAGGATAGCTATTACTGGCTTTCAGCATTTGTAAGTCAGGCATGGAAACTTTTAAGCAGGCTCTGACAAAAGTACTGGTTTTAATTCTGTAATTGAACAAAGTTGAAGCCAGCTGTGAGCCTCTCAGGACCCCTTATTGGGCTGAGATTTTAAATATTTTGCTGATTAGGCAGTAAGATTTTCTGCTCTTCACTCCCACCCTCTTTGTGAAAATATACTCTTAAAATGCTTAAAGGAAACAGGATATGAAAATAAGAAATGAAGAACTTGTGTTGAGCACAGATTTTAGTACTTACCTAAAGGTCACACAACCCACCATATAGAGTTTAACTGGTGACTATTACATATTAGCTTTGTAGTAGATGCTCAATAAATATTTGTTGGATGGACCACATGTTGGTCAGCCTAGTTTTTGTGTAGAGTGTAATACAAATGTATTCAGTCTATCTGCAAGACCAGTAGCTTTCCACAGATAATAAACCAGTTTGTCCTAAATCAGGGTCACTTTATATAAGGACAAAAATGAAAAGATGTGGATGACTTAAGTCAAAACCACCACCACTCCTAGAAAAATCCTACTTTACATATTTATGTTCAGAAAAATGAAAGCCTGGACTCTTCATAAGCAATGGAAAGACTTTTTTTTAGTCCATACACTGATGACCATTCAGATCAGATTCCACTTCTGATATTATGATTTATAAGAAATGTCTATTTCTTAAATATTTGGTCTTGGGGCACCTGGGTGGCTCAGGGGGTTAAAGCCTCTGCCTTTGGCTCAGGTCATGATCCCAGGGACCTGGGATCAAGTCCCACATCAGGCTCTCTCTCTCTCTCTCTCTGCCTGCCTGCCTACTTGTGACCTCTGTCTCTCCAATGAATAAATAAAAAATCTTAAAAAAAAAAAATTTTGGTCTTAAAGTTCCCCAAACCCTTGGGATTTCCTGACTGATAAAGACAATGGGAGCATCTTTTATTAGAATATTTTGTGTGGGGGTGCCTGGGTGGCTCAGTGGGTTAAGCCTCTGCCTTCGGCTCAGGTCATGATCTCAGGGTTCTGGGATGGAGTCCCGCATCGGGCTCTCTGCTTGTAGGGAGTCTGCTTCCTCCTCTCTCTCTCTCTGCCTGCCTCTCTGCCCACTTGTGATCTCTCTCCATCACATAAATAAAATCTTAAAAAAAAAAAAAAGAAAAAAGAATATTTTGTGTGTTGTCCTCAGTTCCTATAATCACTTCAGATCCATAAAGGTGAAATGGATGTCTTGTTTTGCATAACAAGCCCCTTCCCACCAAAATGGAATTATGTCAATGAAAGGACAGGGGCCAGTTGCCAGAATAATCAGCCTTGATTAGAGGGTTGGGACAAGTCCTACCTCCTGATTTCTGGGAAGACAGAAGGGCTAGAGGCTTAATCAGTCAGTCATCAGTGGCCAGTGACTTAATTAGTCATGCCTTTGTAATAAAGCCTCCATAAAAATCCAGAGAATGGAATTTGGAGATCTTCTGGGTTGATGAACACAGGGAAATTTGGGGAGAGTGGAACAGAGCAAGAGAGTTTGGAAGCTTCACACTTTAGCCTACGCATCTGGCTATTCCTGAGTTCTATCCTTTGATAATAAACTGGTAATCTAATAAGTACTTTTTTTTTTTTCTGAGTTCTATGAGCCACTCTAACAAATTAATTGAACCTGAGCAGGGGGTCTTTGGAAACTCTGGTCTGTAGCCAGTGGGTCAGAGGCAAAGGTAACAACCTGGACTTGATGCCTCAAATGGGGGACAGTGAGGGCAGTATTGTGGGATTGAGCCTTTAACTTGTGGGATGCATTTGATTTGTAGGACACTCACTGGTGTCAGATATTGCTTGTTGGTGTGGAGAAACCCTTTCATTCCCCCCACCACACATAGAAGAAGTGGAATCAGAATCTTTATCGTGTCTTATGAAAACATGATCCCCATTGTGTCTTAACTCTGATTTTCCAAAATTATTTTGCAGGTGCTAGATTAAGGAACCATTAGTTGACATTCTCTTTTACAAGCCTGAAGTAACTTCTTTATGCATACAGGTTTGAGCAACATGATCATTGATAGACCTAGTAAAAACGATTTCAAGGTTCTGGCAATGCTTTGCAAACAATCCTATCCCAGATCTTTCAAATCTCCCCGGAAATCTATGCCAAGTGTGAAGTTTTCCTGTAACTGGTGTTCTCCTTACCCATAAAGTGTAAGATGAATTTCTGCAGTGCCAGCTCCAATGGACATTATGACACACATGTTGAATCATTATGTGGAAAGAACTAAAAGGCTGAATATCCCTTTCAGAAATATGTAATGCAACTATAGTCACTGTTCTCATTTCTGAATAGTTCTCAGTGAGTTTTCATCCCTGTTCCTTATTTCTAGAGTGTATAGTAATCATTTTAGCTGCATCATATAAATGGAATATAGGGGGCAGCCAACTTAATTCCTTCACTTTATTTACTTTTTCCAATCGACATGTGCTGAATACCTATAGACTGTACTAGGCTCTGAGAGGAATAAGAATGAGTAAGTCCTATTTTCTATCCTTGACAAGTTCCCTATGAGTAGAAAAAACTCAAATAATTTCTTATATCATTTTCACTTTCCTATAAGTTCCATTCTATTTTGGAAGTCTTTGCAGGGATTTACTGCAGTCTACCTGACATGATATAAGAGTCTTATGTGTATTACTTAGAACATCTGGAAGGCAAAGACTATGAACATCTGGAAGGCAAAGACTATGTCTTCTTTGTATCCCTTGTTCCCATTGTAGTTCTTAGTACATACTGTGAGCTTGACATATTTTTAAACTGAATGAATGATCCAATGGTTTTGCCACTGTAAAACTTTTAACTTTTAGCTAATAATCTAGTATCTGTGGGTCCTGCTTCCTCATCGAAGTGAGGATCATATATGCTAGGTCTTATAAATTTATGATATCAAAATTAGATGCATCCAATTTTGCAAATTATGAAACACTATGGGAATATGTAAAAGCACTCTTACTAAAATCAAGTATGTGCTTTCTTCTAACTGTGAGTTGTCATTGAACTACAATTGACAATGATGTTTGACGGAATCTGAGAGGCCTTGTTATTAGTGGAGAACTCAACCATAATATGTCCCATAAAATTTTCCTTCCTTATAATGCATCACTTCTTAAAAAATAAGTTTTAATGAAGCACAGTAAGTCTAGTTCATTTTTTCAAAAATTTTAACCTCTGTCTTGTCTATAAAGTGTGAATTATTGTGGCATATGGTTCTATTCAGTGTATGATAAATACTGTGTGTACTTTGGGAAGGAAACTATAAGGTATGTTTCTGGCTTGTCTTGAGGAAAAAACAAATGGCCTATTGAGCTATTTCCATTTCTGGTTTCAGTGATTAACACATCCTAGAGGAACAACTTTCTTTTTAGGCTACAATGCCAGTTACTATCCTTATTTCATCCTTGGCATTTCAGATGGAATGTAAACTGAAAAACATTGAGATTTTACTTTAGATGACTTTTCCCTCTTCTGTTCCTGCTTGTGTCTTTCACATTTTTCTTTCTCTCTCTTTTTCTTTCTTTTCCCCCATTCTAGAGTGAGTTCTTCTTGTACATATCTGGGTTTTTATCCAGAAAGACAGCAGTGGTGATTGAAATACTCCAGGGCCATGCCTAGGATTTGGGGGTGGAGTGGATGCTCAGGAGGTGAAAGGCCTCAGCAGCAGGTTCTGGGTGTCTTACCAGATAGCTCAGCATAGCCTCCAAGAGGCCTGGGGCCAGTCAGGACTCCATGTTAGTTCCCGGTCTTGCCGGTAGAGGGGATGAGCATCTTAGGAAACTCCGTGTTTTGTATTCTTCCATGAGATGGTATAGTCAGGTGTGGCCACGAGAGGGGATGGGGAAGAGGTTCAAGGAAACAAAGTGTTTAATTCGCTGGTCCTAGAGAGAGAGAATCACCACATGAAATGGGGACCGTTAGCAGGGAACAACAAGGGAGCTGGCTCCACTAAGCAGCTGGGGTGAGGAGAGGGAGAGAGAGAGGACCCATGGGCAAGTGCATTTGTTGTGAGTCAGGGTGGAATACAAAGCAGAGAGCAGGAAAGAATTTCATTGCTGTACTGTAATGTCACTATATCACAATCGGGGGAAGGCAAGAAGGGGAATTTGAGGCAAAGGCAGTCTTATCACACTGGTGCACCTGGACACCTGGGCAGGTGTTCACATCCTCTTAGTGGTGACGTTGAAACAGCAGGGAAATGTGATTTTTTTTAAAATTTAAATTCAATTTTATTAACATATAGTATATTATTCGTTTCAGAGGTAGAGGTCAGTGATTTATCATTTGCATATAATGCCCAGGGCTGATTACATCACATGCCCTCCTTAATGCCCATCACCCAGTTACCCTGTCCCTGTACTCACCTCCCCTCCAGCAGCCCTCCCTTTGTTTCTTATAGTGAAGAGTCTGGTCTGGCTTGTCTCCCCCTTAGTTTTCCTCTTACTTTCTTTAGGAAAATACAGAATTTAAAAATTCATAATATGGAGTGTTGGTCAACAGAAGTTTGCTCTAATTTGTTCTCGGATTTTGACATACATCAACACCAACTTTAATTCAGTTTTATTTTTATTTCTCGAAAGGATAGTTTCCATCATCAGTGTGAGCTAGCTATTCTCAGGCATGGTTTTATATTGGAGGTCTTTGAGATCCGCAGAGAAGTACAAGTTTAGCACAGACTGGAATATGGCTTCATCATGAAAATAAATGGTAACCACTTATAGACCTTATTATTTGAACCCACACATTGATGCTCTCACACTGTTATGGGAATAACACACTGTGTTAATCTTTTTTTTTTTTTTTTAAAGATTTTATTTGTTCATTCGACAGAGGGAGATCACAAGTAGGCAGAGAGGCAGACAAAGAGAGAGAGAGAGAGAGAGAGAAGGAAGCAGACCCCCCACCAAGCAGAGAGCCGGATGCAGGACCAGATCCCAGGACCCTGAGATCATGACCTGAGCCAACTGCAGAGGCCTAATCCACAGAGCCATGCAGGAGACCACACACTGTGTAAATTTTTAAGAAAAACTACAATTGTGTTCAACAAATGTTGAATGTCTGTAACATGTGACACTAAGATAGATACAAAAAAGTGTAGACATAGTGTCCATAGTTCCATTGTTTAGGACTTGGTCTTATGAAAATGCCTGAGGGTAAAATCCGCATTTGTAATTCAAATGTGCATCAGCCATCTAAAATAACTTAAAAGCATGCTGATTAATAGCTACATGAGGAAAGCAGGATTATGCAAATAGGATGCGTGGCTGTGGGAGACTGAGGGATAAAGACTAATCGAGAGTAAAAAAGTCCATTTGCTAAAATCTTAGTATAAGTAGTATTAGTATAAGTAGCATCTTATTGTTTTCTGTAATTTCTACTCAGAGGAGTGATTCTTCCGTGGAGTCCCTATTTTTTGTTGTAGCCCAGGGGTCTGTGTAGCCCTCAAAATTATATGCAAAATTGTGTATATATGAACATCATATGTGGGAGAAATCTAAAGCTTATAGTAGGTTCTGAAAGTAATAATCCAGTAATATTAAGATTCACTAATGCAGATTTTGAGTTATAATTTGCTTCCCTTTTAGAGAAGGCAGTGTTTGGTTGAAGGATCCTAGAACTGGGATAGAAAGGCACAGATTTTAGCCCTTAATTCTTTCCATTCTAACAGTGTGACCCCACATGTGTGTAACCTACAATATCTTTATCTCTAAAATGGGTGAATATTTCCTTCCCTTCTGAAAGTCAGATGGATGATATGGGCTACAGGGATATTACTTTTGTCTTAAATTGTTTGGGCTTCTGCAACTGCTAATCTGTGATAACTTTTCTTTGTTAGTTGAAAATTGTATTATATTACCAAGTGATATACCCTTCCTGTCTTGTCAGTGTCGTCAACTTAGTTTTTCTAAGGTTGTTATGCAGTTCATAGATTTGCGATGCCTTTGGAGGCCTTTTTTTTTAAGTGAATCAGTGCAAGTCTCTAAAAAACCATAGTCATTGCCTGGTCTACATGGTGGAGGTGGTGGGGGTAGATGGATCATTGCACTGGGGCAGAGCAGAGGGTGTCCCTGGCCTGTGTCAGAGGCTACAAAGGTAATTTGAGAGAACTGATTTTGTTTTCTTTGACTAAAGCTCAAATGTAGGTTTAGAGAGTAAGATTGAGGGAGAAATAAAAAAGAACAGAAATGAATGTGATTTGACATTAGAGTATGAATTCAATTCTCTATCTTGTCTCCATGCAACCATGCTGATATTCTTTCTGAAACTCAATGTTTCCATTTTTAAAATGAAGATAAAGAAGAATAATATCATAAATTATATTAAACATGAAATACTTGTATCTCTGAGATGCAGCTTGTTGACTAAAGTGATGCACCACTTTAAATGTTATTACTCATTAAGGAATAATCATTTCAACACAGTACCAAAGTGCAAAATAATTGGATCACTCCCTTGGAGTTTATTCGGATGGTATTTCACTGGTATTTTATTTATTCCAGTAAATGGAGTCTGGTCCGTATGCATCATTTACAATTTGTTTGGGGACCCATGCATCATTAGTGAAGAACAAACTTCTCAAATGAGAAATCAGACAAAATAAAAAGTGAGAAAGAATTTGGAAGAAAAAGAGTCCTTTAGTCAAAAGACAGAAGCTAGCAGGGAGTACTGGAGAGCGGCAGAGGGGAGGTGGTGGCAGCCACCAATCCTTCCAGAAGTAACTTTTTTCTGAACTTGGAAAAATGGGACGCCAACGGATTCAGAATTAGAGCAGTGCAGACGGTGATCGCGATAGAGTAAAGTTATTCACAGGAACCATTCATGCAACTGCCGGCTTCGTGGACTCTTCACCGAAGTTTCCGATGTATGACTTGAGCAAAACTCCTGAACAGTTGGGCACGGTTTCTGATTGTACCTCTTGGTACCTGCCCCCACTCCAGATCTCACTGCTAATTAGCAACACATGTTGAGGGAAAAAGTCCAGTAAGACATTCCAATGTGAGATCTGGATTTGCTTTAATTCCCCAAATCCCCTCAAGCTCCACAGATGGTTCTTGGTCATTTGCTTTCTGCTCAGAAGGGGATAACTTTGAGTTATCGATAGCTCAGTACTCCCATCCTGCTGCCTTTTAGTGTGAATTGAGGTAAAGGGTATGATAACAGTATCAGTAAAATAGCAGAAACGAAAGGGAAACCCATGGGAACCTTGACAGGTGACAGAGAGTTTTGATATATAGATCACAGCTGGTGGATCAGAAGGGAACGACAATAGAATGAATAACCTGCATATTGAATCAAGGGTTCGAAACAGAAAACAAATTCTTTAAGGATTTAAGATTGTGTAGTCTTTAGAGAGCTAAAACTTTTTACGTCTCCTTAATAAACCTTATGTTCATATAATATTTGAGCATTTTAATGTTATATATGATTGGATGTTACATACATTAATTTATTCAATTCCCAAATAATAATAGGGTGAGTAGAGGGTCAGTCATCCTCATACCTATTTAATATATAATGACCCAGAGAAGTTAACATTTTTTTTTTAAGATTTGTTTATTCATTTGAGAGAGAGAGAGGGTGCCAGTGGGGCAGGGGCAAAGGGAGAGAGAGAGTCTCAAGCAGACCCAGCACTGATCTGATCTGTGGGGCTTGATCTCACAACCCTGAGATCATGATCTGAACCAAAACCAGAGTTGGACGTTTAACTGACTTTGCCACCCAGGTGCCCCTAAAATGTTTTCTTAAAGTCATGCAACAAATAATATAGGAGTCAATGCTGGTCTTCTGGTGCCAAGTCCTTTGTTTTACCAATTATTCTTAATTGCCAAAGAACCGCATTAAAAAGTCAATTACCATATGGTTCCACTTATTTGTGGAACATAAAGGAATAGCATGGAGGACATTAGGAGAAGGGAAAAATGTAGGGCGAGAAATTGAAGTGGGAGTCAAGCCATGAGAGACTTGGGACTCTGGGAAACAAATGGAGAGTTTTAGAAGGGAGGTGGGGAAGGCATAGGGGAGCCCAGTGATGGGTATTAAGGGGGGCACATATTACAAGGAGCACTGGATGTTATACACAAACAATGAATCATGGAACACTACATCAAAAATTAATGATGTTTGGGACGCCTGGGTGGCTCAGTTGGTTAAGCCACTGCCTTCGGCTCAGGTCATGATCCCAAGGTCCTGGGATGGAATCCCGCATCGGGCTCCTTGCTCGGCAGGGAGCCAGCTTCTCTTGCTGCCTCTGCCTGCCTCTCTGCCTGTTTGTGTGTATTCTCTCTCTCTATCTCTGGCAAATAAATAAAATCTTTAAAAAAATAAAAATAAAAAAAAATAATGATGTATTGTATGGTGACTAACATAACACAATAAAAAATAAAAAAAAAATTAAAAACAATGGAAAAAATAGTCATTCTGCAAGGTATTTTCAAATATTTCAGATGTAGTTATTTATGTTTAATTTGCCTGGAGTCAATATGCACCTTGTAGTGTAGAGTTCTATTACTTTTGACCAATACAACCAGTTGTGTAATCAGCACCAAAATTAAGATACAGAGCAGTTCCATCACCCCCTCAAAATTTCCTTGTGCTTCCCTTCTATAGTGAACACCTCTCTCCCCTTAGCCCTTTACAGCCATTGATCTCCTTGTTCCTCAGTTTTTGCCAATTCCAGAGTATCTATCAATGGAATCAAACGGTGTGAAGTTTTTGGAATCTGGCTTCTTTCTGTTTTCAAAATATGTTATGGGAGTGATTGGAATCACATGGAGGATATGTGATTATTTTCCTATTTTTAAAAATTTATGTCTGGAATTGTACCATCTCCTTGAAACAGCTGAACTCCTGTGTTTATGGTGAAACCTGATGTCCAAATTTGGGAGGCGAATCATTATTCAAATTACACCACTTGCAGCCTGTACCCAACCCTGAGAATGCTAGTATCTCACTTTCTCTGAGTGTCTCTCCATCATTATCAAATGTGGCTTTCAATGGAGACGATGAGGATAATTATTGATATGTGATTTGGTATATCACCTCCCTCTTTCATCAGCCTTTTGCACAATTTTATTTATAAAAGAGTTCCGCGCAATTACTTTTAAATGCCTTCACATCTTGTTGAGTCTTGTATTGTCACTTGATAGGAGACCATGTTAAAGCTTTATAGAACATCGTGTTCAGTTTGAATATTGGCTTAGAAAGTGTTTTGGAACATGAGCTTAAAATTGTAGGAATACCTATATCAGGAAAGTGAATGTAAACCCAAAAGCAGAAAATATAAGCTTCCTCTTTGCCAAAGCACTGTATGCAAATTTATGTTTATTGAGTGTTTGATTATAAGCTAACAAAACCATTGAGAGGTAGAGAATTTCATCTGGAGTGATAGAATGTGAATACTGCTCCTTTCTGCTTGGACAAATAATCAAAAACATGGGATTTCAGGCTAGATGGCTTCTGCAGTCTTTGGTAAATTGCTTAAACTGCGGGGATTAAAAAGCAGAAAAACCAGGTGCAGGTAATTCGATAAGGATAGTTTTTCTTCTTTGGGAAATTTCAAGAATTAGAGCCAAATGCCACATCCAAATAGCATGGATTGAAAAAGTCATGGTGTACAGAAGAAAATTGAAATGTTCCTTCCAGAACAAGACAGAATGGCTGTAGGCAATGCAGTAGACATACACTAAAAACACCACAGCAACTAGAGAGACAAAGCATCTAAGATTTTCTCTTTGTGGTCATAAATAGCAAAAAAAAAAAAAAAAAAAAAAAACAAGAAAAACAAGTAATTTAATGTCAAGGAGTATGAGAAAAGTACCAAATTGAACCAGATATTTACTTTCTTTAATGGATTCCTTTGTAAGTTTAATATTAACTTTAAGATTTACATTTTAGTTGTTTTAATTAATAAAAGGTAAACACCACAATACTGCTAGCTCAGTTAAGTCGCATCTGCAAAAATGGCCAAAACTTAAGAGTCTGTCTTGGTAATAAGGTGCCCTCTATAATCTAGTGACAATTAATGTAATTACAGACAGTGTTTCTAGGAGGAAATAAGAAAGCCTAAAGTTTGACCTTACAAATCCAAAGCTCCAAACGTGCCATGCAAATGTTAATGTTATGCTGCTCTTTTCCCATGACTTCTGAGTCAGTGTCCCACTCTCCCTTCCTGTGACTGAGCCGGCGCTCTTTGTTTCCTTCCATCCTTCCTTCCTCTTTTCTGTTTTGCAATTTTACTTAAAATTTAATATTGAATTTTTATTCTGAGCCTCTTGAAGCTAAATCACAGAAGCTAAATCCCATGTTAACCGAGGCGTTAACCTGCAGTGCCATACTTTTAACTAGACTTGCAGAACTTATCCCAGTTTCACCAGTTTTTCCACTATTGTCATTTTCTCTGCTGTAGGATCTCACATTGAATTTAGTTGTGCCCCTCAGTCTCCTCAATTCTGTGACAGTTTCTCAGTCAACACTTGGCCTTTAATGACCTTGACGTTTGTAATGAGTAATAGTCAGTTATTTCTAGTTGAAATTTTTTTTTTAATTTTTTATTTTTTATAAACATATATTTTTATCCCCAGAGGTACAGGTCTGTGAATCACCAGGTTTACACACTTCACAGCACTCACCAAAGCACATACCCTCCCCAATGTCCATAATCCCACCCCCTTCTCCCAAACCCCCTCCCCCCAGCAACCCTCAGTTTGTTTTGTGAGATTAAGAGTCACTTATGGTTTGTCTCCCTCCCAATCCCATCTTGTTTCATTGATTCTTCTTGTACCCACTTAAGCCCCCATGTTGCATCACCACTTCCTCATATCAGGGAGATCATATGATAGTTGTCTTTCTCTGCTTGACTTATTTCGCTAAGCATGATACGCTCTAGTTCCATCCATGTTGTCGCAAATGGCAAGATTTCATTTCTTTTGATGGCTGCATAGTATTCCATTGTGTATATATACCACATCTTCTTGATCCATTCATCTGTTGATGGACATCTAGGTTCTTTCCATAGTTTGGCTATTGTGGACATTGCTGCTATAAACATTCGGGTGCATGTGCCCCTTTGGATCACTACATTTGTATCTTTAGGGTAAATACCCAATAGTGCAATTGCTGGGTCACAGGGCAGTTCTATTTTCAACATTTTGAGGAACCTCCATGCTGTTTTCCAGAGTGGCTGCACCAGCTTGCATTCCCACCAACAGTGTAGGAGGGTTCCCCTTTCTCCGCATCCTCGCCAGCATCTGTCATTTCCTGACTTGTCGATTTTAGCCATTCTGACTGGTGTGAGGTGATATCTCATTGTGGTTTTGATTTGTATTTCCCTGATGCCGAGTGATATGGAGCACTTTTTCATGTGTCTGTTGGCCATCTGGATGTCTTCTTTGCAGAAATGTCTGTTCATGTCCTCTGCCCATTTTTTGATTGGATTATTTGTTCTTTGGGTGTTGAGTTTGCTAAGTTCTTTATAGATTCTGGACACTAGTCCTTTATCTGATATGTCGTTTGCAAATATCTTCTCCCATTCTGTCAGTTGTCTTTTGATTTTGTTAACTGTTTCCTTTGCTGTGCAAAAGCTTTTGATCTTGATAAAATCCCAATGGTTCATTTTTTCCCTTGCTTCCCTTGCCTTTTGCGTTGTTCCTAGGAAGATGTTGCTGCGGCAGAGGTCGAAGAGGTTGCTGCCCGTGTTCTCCTCAAGGATTTTGATGGATTCCTTTCTCACATTGAGGTCCTTCATCCATTTTGAGTCTATTTTTGTGTGTGGTGTAAGGAAATGGTCCAATATCATTTTTCTGCATGTGGCTGTCCAATTTTCCCAGCACCATTGATTGAAGAGGCTGTCTTTTTTCCATTGGACATTCTTTCCTGCTTTGTCGAAGATTAGTTGACTGTAGAGTTGAGGGTCTATTTCTGGGCTCTCTATTCTGTTCCATTGATCTATGTGTCTGTTTTTGTGCCAATACCATGCTGTCTTGATGATGACAGCTTTGTAATAGAGCTTGAAGTCCGGAATTGTGATGCCACCAACGTTGGCTTTCTTTTTCAATATCCCTTTGGCTATTCGAGGTCTTTTCTGGTTCCATATAAATTTTAGAATTATTTGTTCCATTTCTTTGAAAAAGATGGATGGTACTTTGATAGGAATTGCATTAAATGTGTAGGTTGCTTTAGGTAGCATAGACATTTTCACAATATTTATTCTTCCAATCCAGGAGCATGGAACATTTTTCCATTTCTTTGTGTCTTCCTCAATTTCTTTCATGAGTACTTTATAGTTTTCTGAGTATAGATTCTGTGCCTCTTTGGTTAGGTTTATTCCAAGGTATCTTATGGTTTTGGATGCAATTGTAAATGGGATTGACTCCTTAATATCTCTTTCTTCTGTCTTGCTGTTGGTGTAGAGAAATGCAACTGATTTCTGTGCATTGATTTTATATCCTGACACTTTACTGAATTCCTGTATAAGTTCTAGCAGTTTTGGAGTGGAGTCTTTTGGGTTTTCCACATATCTAGTTGAAATTTTAAAATTTGTTTATCCTGGGGTGCCTGGGTGCTTTAGTCCATTAAGCCTTCTGCTCAGGTCATGATCCCAGGATCCTGGGACTGAGTTTCATATCCAGGTCCCTGCTCAGGGGGGAGTTTGCTTCTCCCTCTGCCCATCTGCCTACTCATGCTCTCTCTTGCTTTCAAATAAATAAATAATAAAATCTGTGTTGCAAATTTTAGCTGAAACTGTAAATGTTCGTACCAGTCTGCATTTGTTCCTTTGTATTGAATTATCTGATCATATCTATTAGTTATGGCTTAAAAGTTACAAAATCCCCTTCTATATTAAGATAATAACATAAATCATACTTATTAAAGAATATTTTTGCCATCATAAGTATGTCATTCGATGTATATAAGGGTTAATTTGATTTTATCTTCTTAGTTTATGTGTGTTTACATTGACAAACTTTTTGCTTGTGATGTCCTCTTATCGTTTTAGATGTGAGAAAGTCTCTTTTATCTAGAAATTAGTCTCTTTTATCTAGAATTAAATATAAGTCTCTTTTATCTAGAAATCAAAAATATTTAATTCTAGTTGTTTTATAGTTTGATTATTTTAAGGCATTTAGAATTTAATTGATCTGTAGTTTACTTGTAGTGTCTTCCATCACTTCTAAGCCTGAGAATATCAGACATATTCACATGTATTTTATTCCAGTTTTTAAAAATATATAATTTGAAAAAAAAATTAGGGCATGTAACTCTAACCCATCTATAATTTATTAGTAGTATAATACTGGGCTAAGATCAAAGTGGTATTTTCTAAACCCAGTTTTTTCTAACATCATTTATTGATTCCTTTCTAACATCATTTATTGATTTCATGTGCTATTCTCACTTTCTGAGAACATTTTTACCTCACCTTTCTAATATGAAGTCCTTTCTATTCTAAGATCTGCTTATGGGCTATCCAGTTTGTTCCACTGATATACCGTCCAGTTTTCCCTCATGAATTGCTTATTTTAATTACTTTGACTTTATTATAGCAAACTCATTCTCATTACTTTTGATTTTCTTTTTTTTTTATTTTTTAAATATTTTATTTACTTATTTGACAGAGAAAGATCACAAGTAAGCAGAGAGGCAGGCAGAGAGAGAGGGGGAAGCAGGTTCCCTGCTGACTAGGGAGCCTGATGTGAGGCTCGATCCCAATCATGACCTGAGCTGAAGGCAGAGGCTTAACCCACTGAGCCACCCAGGTGCCCTACTTTTGATTTTCAAAATGTACTTTGTTCTGCCTTTCCATTTTTCCATATGAACAACAGAATCATTCGGTAAAGTTCTAAGAGAACCTTATTCTTCTAATTATTTAGATCTTTTCTCTTAGTGAAATTTTATAGTTATCTTCATGTAGCTATAACATATATAATGGTCAGTTTTAAAGTTTGTCCATGTAATCTGCAGACATTTTCCCATTATGCATTTAAAATGTTTATTAAAGTAATAGAGGAATGCTACACACTTTATATAATTAACTATTTTTGCAGGTATTTAATTGAACTTTTAATAAGTCTAATAATGCAGCAGATTTTCTTGGTATTATCAAGTAATGATGAATTTTATCTCTCCTTTTCTATATTTTTTTGTTGCATCTTGTTTTATTGGTCAGAACAGTTTATTTATTTCTTGAACAGTTTCCAGTTTCTTTATTTCCAGAACAGATTTAAATAACTTTGTGGATAAAGATTTCTCTAATATTTGTCATTATGAATTTGAGTCAGAAACTATATTGAATGTAAGGCATAGATCAGATACTTTAATAATAAAAAAAGAAAGAAGGGAAGTCACCAATTTCCTTTTGCCCTCTGGCACTTCTAGAGGATTATAGTTGTGAGATACTGACCTCAACTTGGCATATTAATATATAGACCTCACCAAATAAAATTGTCAAGTTGGGTTACTTAAGAATAAATACAGGCAACAGTATGCAGTTTCTAAAAATCCCTGTATTTCTGTGATCTAAGACTTTGTTTCTTGTCATTATCAGTTAGAGATTAAGTAACAGGTCTACCTTGATATAAGAACTTAATAGGGAATTGAATCCCATCTGTGGGGATTAGGACACTTCTATTCGGATATTGGGAGCCCCATTAAACCAGAAAATGTACAAGAAGGTACCTGTGATATCCACATTTACCATAGATATTCAATAAATATTAACTACTCCCCACTCCAGCTTTTAAGAGATAATCAAATATTTAATCAAGAAACACAGGGCAGTACTTCAGGAGTTGGCAAGAGCCTGAAAAATTAAAAAGGCCTGTGAATGACTTTGGGAGTCAGTGGTTAATTTCAGGCTTTCTGCCTCCATCTTGGCTTCCTGGAAATCTCTCCCTGTTTCCCTCCCTCCCCTCTCCCCTGGTCGAGGTCCAGATACAGCATCATTTTCTTCTCTCATATCAGCAGAGATTTGTTGGGGCTTTTAAAGAATAGACTTTGTAAGGAAACTAAAAGAAAATGAAACAAAAATAAACATAACAATGAAATCACAATAGAACACAAGGTTCCATTGGAAGAATCATAGAATTTCAGTTAATTCTGGTGGTAGTATTCACTGAGTAGCAAATCCTATGCAGGGCCCCACAAAGATGAGCTCAAGATACCTCTGAAGATTAGGTCAAAAAGACCTTTGGTCTGAGCTGTGGTTGCTCACTGGGGTGCACCACTGTGAGAACATCCCAACATGGAAACATGGAACAGGGAACATTCCTCTTCAAGTGTGTCAACTGCAGAGAAGAAATGGAGGGTTTCTGGATTCCAGAGCTGTACTGGGAAAGCTCTTCAGATGTGAATTTCCTTGTTCTTCCAAATCCTGACTTTACAATAAGTCCTTCACTCTGACTTTTCATTCTGTAAGAATAGGACTCAAAGGGAGTCTCAGTCCTACCTGTTTTCACTTTGGGGTATCCTGGCTGCGATGGCTTTCCAATTCCTCTTACTAAATATGCTAATTATCCCTTTGAGGATAAGGGTCACATTTATCATTTGTCTCTTATTAGGTACAGTGCTTTAAATTTGGCTTCCAGATCATAGAAATTGTGAAAATCATGAATCACGCTTCTAGAAGTGTGTGCAGACAGTTGGAACTTAATGACAGGAATAGAAAACCCACCTCAAATGAAAAGCCAAAGAATAGAGTACAGAGGGCTCACGGAGCAATGTGGACAGAGGGGAGGGTGGATGCCCAGACCCAGCACAGAAGACATCCTGTGTGCAAAACACATGGACCGGCATGGGGGTGGGTGGGAATCAGACTGGGACGGGGGAGAGCAGCAACGTGAGATCCAGAGAGGAATGATGAATGAGATTAATAGTAGATGGTCTATGATGCATTTAAGATTCACGAAATAGTAACTGTATCTACTATATTTAGAGATCTATTTTATTTTAGTGAAAATATCACTAATACTTACAAGCACTTTTACAGGCCAACCACTGACCTTCCCTATAATCTAATGTTACGGTATAAGGTCAGAATGAATTATTTTATTCTAATATTTTTCAGGTACCCAGGATTATGGTATTTTACAAAGGGGTGGAATTAGCTGTGATAAAAAGGTTGAGATGCCCTATTTTTGGTTGCCCTTGTAGAAGAATACAAAAGGCTAATACCACGAAGCATGTTTATTGCATCCCGGCTCATAGTTAAGGTATTATTTGTTTGGAAGTTTCTCTCTCCAGAGCTAAGTAGCAAGGACTTAGTTAAGTATCATAGCTTAAAAATTACATGCCTCCAAGCCCGACTGCCTGTGTTTGAGTCGTGTTCCGTTATTTCTAACCCCATTTGTTGGGTTTGGCCAGCAAACCCTGAGACGATGAATGAAAGGATTATTCCCGACCCCTTAGTAGGAGAAAGAAGAGATCTGGGGACCAGATGATCTAGTGACCAAAGACCTCACGCCAAGCTTCGTCTCTGTTTTTAGTGTGAGTTTAATCCATACACTACGTGCAAGGAAAGGAGTTCATGTACGTGACCACTACAGGTGTCTGCATTTTAAACATCTATTCCCTAGATGAGAACCTTGAGCCACAGTATGAATCGGGCCGCTATCAGCCAAGAAACTTCAAAGGAGGCCCAGGGTTCCGACACCCCTCCTTTGCTTTTCAATTAGTCTCACCGAGGGAGTCAGATTTGATCGATCCAGGCACTGTGAATCCCCATACCCGTTAGCTTGGACAATTTCTTTTTAGTGCTCAGTACCTCGGTTTCCCCAAATAGATAGGACTATATATTTACAAATAGATAGGACCATATCTATCTATCTCTCTATATATATAATAGATAGGATATATATATTTACCAGCTGCTGGCAGTGGTACCTCTCTTATGAGGCTGTTACGTGGATTAAATGAGTTAGTGCTTATAAATCACCTGAAACTCTGCTTGGCTTGTAGAAAGTACTGTTGTTTGAAATAAAAATATAGACATCCTCTTCTTACCTAAACTTTCTCATTTTGCAGGTCCCAATACACAGCGAACATTCATTCAGCTGATAAGGACATGCATTTCATTGCAAATCCATACCCAGATAAGAGAACAATTAATGTCTATAGGATCCATGCAGTTTACAAAGTTCTTCTCATTTCGGTACAATACTCTGAGGAAAGAATTGTAAGAATCTTATTTTTAAGGGATGCCGGGTGGCTCGGTAGTTTAAGCCTCTGCCTCTGGCTCAATTTCTGATTGCAGGGTCCTGGGATCGAGCCCCACGTTGGGCTCTGTGCTCACCGGAGATCCTGCTTCTCCTTTTCTCTCTGCCTGCTGCTCTGCCTACTTGTGTTCACTTTCTATCTCTCTGTCAAATAAATAAACAAAATCTTAAAAAAAAGAAAATCTCATTTTAAAGTAAATCAGCGAAGTGAAAGGAAATCAATGACAGTTGGATTTATGAATGGATACGTGGATGGATGATGGGCAGACAAATGGACAGCCAGGGGATAGGCATTTGTTGGAATGAATATTACAGATTTGCACAATTTGAACTTTAAGATTGGACTTTATTTTTAAAAACTGGATGAGAAAGAGTTTACATGATCTAGAAACAACACATTTACAGAGAAGAGAAAGCTACTTAAAAAAAGGTAATTAGGAAAGAAAAAATGTGTTTTTTTGGATTTATGCATTAAAATGATATTGAAAATCTAATTATTACAAAACAAAAAAAAAATTCTAAAAGGAAGACTTTAAAAACAAAGTCAAATAAGCCAATTTAATTTCATTTTTCCAGGTTTAAGAAAGGCCAAAAAATAAACGGAGACAGAGGCAAATTATTATTTCATGAGCTACAAAGATGAATAAGAAAAGAAGCCGCTTTTGTACTTTCTGATTATTTCTCCACCAGATTAAAGCATTTACAAAAATGGTGTGAAATCTCTGAAATCACCCAAATGTTTTTTTGTTATGTTAACTTTCTAATTCAAATTTCTGATGATTTGGAAACGTTTCACATTGGGTGTTGTGCAAGCATAGGTTTCCAGATGCCTGTAGTTTAGCATTATTTTAGGCTAACCATCTGGAGGACTCCAGCCTGGTGTAAAGCAGGGATTGCTGGTTTGGGTCTTGAGGACTGAGGTTTCCCAAGTGACGTTAGGAAAATCATCCTTCCTTTCTGGGTCTAAGGTTCATTTCAATACCATTTATAACATTGAGAGATTTGGACTCCATGATGTCCCTAAAAACCCTGTGCAGCTTTATAACAAGCCAGTTTTCACTCCAGCATTTTAACTGGGATTTTGTAGCATTGCTTCCTTTTTGTTTTGCATTTTTGACTCAGTCCACGCCTCCTTGGAAAATGAGTACTTAGAAGGCTTTTCTGAAAGGCCAGCTAGGCTTCAGGCACTTCAGCAGGCTTAAAATAATCAGCATGTGTCTGTAGTAGCTGCCCAGCCAGACCACGCAGAGGAAAAATCACCCCACCCCTGGATGGGCTTCACACTAGAGACCCGTACTTAACTGTGACCTTATTTATTTTTGCTGTGTATCGGAGAGCCATCAGACAGAGCAGGCTTTCATGAAAAGGGAAGGCTCTGGCTTTTAAGATGAGACCTTCGGTCAGGCCTGTTCAGCCATGAAAAAGAGGCTTATGAGGGAAAGTCCTTGAAGGACTCACCCGGCTTCTTTGGAGTTCCCGCTGATACTATATTTGGGAATCCAGGAAGCTGCTTTTAGAAAAGGGCTGGGTTAAGATAAAGAGGAAGAGGCACATTTAATTAGGAAAGTTTTCCAGGTCTTCTCCCCGCGAAGAATATTTTAATCAAGTTTACTTTTTCCTCAATCTCTTTGACTTTCACATTATTAAGATAACACATTTGTGTGCTGATTTCGTGTCCAGGGCTGTCAAGATACCTGATGCAGTTTTCCTTAAATCACTTCCGTTGTTTTTACCAGAAGCCTGGTGTATAATGTCATAGCCTTTCTGGAGGTAGCAGCTACCACAGGTAATGGAAAAGACTTGGAACTGATTTGGTAGCTTTCTACTCTGTTACAGAAGTAGACTAACCGCAAACCTTTCCGATCAAAAGTCCTCAGGTCGTGATTGGGATTCATGGCAGAATTGTGTCCATGGGGCAAGGCGTGGTAAATTACATTTTCATCATTGTTGTTGACATCCACTCAATGTCTACCCTTCCCAAACACTCAAAATAACAAGGAAGATAGGACAGGTTCTTGTCATTACAGGGGTGAAGGCAGGCTTCAGTAGAAATCATTATACCAACATCAGTTGTGTGTGTGTGTGTGTGTGTGTGTGTGTGTGTGTGCGCGCGCATGCGCGCGCGCACGCACGCATGCACTCCCCTGCTCTAAATAATATCATGTAGATTTTTCCTTGTGTTCCTCATAGAAACTCCCTGAGGTAGGCCATGCAGGCATCCTTGATACTGTTTCATCAGTGGGGTTACTAAAACTAAGAGGCCAGCACAGTGACTTGGCTGAGGTTCTTCAAGTGGAAGACAGACTCGGGTCATCTGTCTGCGTATGTTGCAAAGTGCCAGATTACAAGTACTGGAAATGACAGGAAGCATCCTGACATGTATGGACGTGGGGATGGAAGGACATTCTCTTGTAAGAGGAGCAGAACAAATCGTTGAACCAGTACGGATGAATATTTTTTTGGACAATTTTTCAGTTCTGGAAACAAAGCCTCACCTCTCCAAGTATTCTGAATATGAAATCCTCACATTGTCCTTGTAGACTGGAAAGAAATACCTTGTATTTTGGCATAAAGATTCTTCCAGGGGAAGATGTGGTTACGAGTAACATTCATCTCCGTTGCCTGAGAGGAGTCTGTGTTCATAGACACTGGGAGGGCCAGTCCCCCTGGGGTTTCCTCTCCTCTGTTTGTCTAACTTGCCTTTCCTTAAATGCCAGGTCGAAGGAGTGACCGGACTGAATCCTCCCAGTTATTGAAATGAATGGCAGCTATCTTGGCTTTCTTCAGGGAGGCCTTGGTCAAACTGGATTCCAAGTCTCCCCTGTGTGTTTTGGATCCAGATGAGTGGTATAGAATCCCGTAGTTTCTTCCTACATAAGTCATAGTAGCACGAAGCTTTATGCATCTATTTTTATAGTAGTCTGGCCCATGACCACATAAGAAGTTTGCAGATGTCTATTTCAGAGGGAAAGTTAAAAATATTTACTCTGCCCTAAAATAAGGAACAATTTAAATCCAATCCCAAGTGATACAGGCAGATATACATCCTTAACCACTTAGAGTTCATCCCCTCCTTATGCTTATATGGAAATAAACTAGGAGTGGGAAGGGATAGTTAGAAAGGCCTGAAATACTTACCTAAGCTTTGTTTTTCCCATCCAAAATGAGATTATTAACACCTGCCTTGGTGTGATGTTAAGAAGACTAAATAAGACAACATATTTAAAGTGCTGAGCACAGAGGTACAGTACATGATGATCACTATTATTATCATTGTTACTTTGCAGAAATGTGCATATGTTTGCAAGTGATCTTGAACTGAGAAATTGTGAATAGTTGATTCAGTAAGAGAGACCACAATGTCTAAGAGCATAATTTAAAGTAGCAGCCCCTTTATTAGAAATTCTTTTTGCCGAGCAGAACACTTCCTCATGAAGTTTTATATAATTCCTGAACAGGATAATTCATATAATTCCTAGAAGCTTTCCACTAAGGGGATCAGTTCATAAATATCTGTAGAATTGACCACTGTACCTTCACACACCTGCCAGCTCATGGCAAAGATAAGCTGAACACATTTTTTTTCACTGATTTGTCCTAATCTGTTATCCTTAGATTTGTGTGTGCGTGCGTGCGTGTGTGTGTGTATGCATGGGGTTGCATGTGTCTACAGCACTAGCAAGTTTTCTCTGGCATTAAAGCACTTTTCTCCTCTCTTGGGGCCAATCTGCACCATTCTAATGTCCTGAGTCATTTGGATTTAATCACAAAGACAAGACCATTCAAGTCAAAGAGAGAAACCTTTCAGGAAGTAGACTGTCAAGAGATATAATGTTCAATTGTTTGCTTGTGAATCCACAAACAAAACTCATCTTCTGCTCCAAGACCGACAGGGGCCGCAGCTCCCACAGAACTCAGCATCTGGGACCCCACGTGCCCGATGCATCATGGCATAGAGGTGTGGCTCCACGACAAACACAGAACTGTGTATTGCTGGCAGCGAGGGTGCTAAGGAGAAACCCAGAGGATAATAATTTCTTTTAAAATCTATTACCCGTTATCCAAGCTGTCTTAGGGACTTGTTTTGGTTATTGTCAGGAGTCAGATACATTTACCATGCCTCTGCTGGCTCCGCGGAGTCAACAAAACTTTCGCATCCCATGTGTGTGCTATTTAGCCTCTGGAAATAATGCCTCCTTTTGAAATATTTTTTGGGATGATCCCCAGGCTTTTTGTAACTAAAGAACCAACAGTAAATTTTTTTTTTTCTTTCCTGAGAGAGCAGCTGAGGTGGCTTAAATTTATACTACTAAGTAGAATTTCACTGCTTCAGTCATGGCTCTCTGATTTATGAAGGAACAAGAAATGCCATTGCCATATGATACACTGCTTCCTTGAACAAAATCCTGTAGACGATGGAGAGGCCATTCCTGACTGACAGGACAGCTGGAAAGGATCTGAAGAACAAATGCAAGGGAACAGGGAGAGAAGATGGGGCAGATTTCCCTGAGACAGAGAGAGTTGCCGCCTTATCTGCCTTCAGATCTATGATAACTGTGGCCCATGATAAAACTATTCTTAAAGGAACAACATTTTCTACTGAAAGGACTCATTGATTCAGTGTACCTATGTTGGAAGGGCTACCTTAGACCTATTTGGAATGGTCATGACAAGTGGATTGAAGACCAGTTGCTACAAATTCTAAGACACATTCTAGTCAGCATAAGAAGGGGCACTGGAAAGGCTAGAACTGCCCAAAGCCGGGATGGGCTGCTCTGGAAGATAGTGAGTTTCCTGCCACTGAGGTAGTCAGTAAGAAGTCACATGACCATTGATGGGACTTTGAAGAAGATTCAAGCACCAGAAGAGAGGGTGAAGGTTTGGCCAAAATAACTCTTAAGGTCATTTTCGTCTCTAAGATTCAATGGAAAAAGCAGTAGAATATAATAAATATTTATTTATATTTATAATTTCCAAACTTATCATTCTTTCCGCAAAGTACATTCCAGATTTAAAAATAAAATACAAATATTAATCATTATTATTCCTACTGTATATATGAAGTAATTAAATTAAGACAGATTAGGATTTATCATATACCCAAGCCAGCAGTAGAATCTGTTGTGGATTTCTTCTCCCCTCAGGATAAATGAGCCATAGATGTAGTGACCAGTGATTGAGGTGGAGGATTGAAAGGGCAGCAAACTAAAGAGCAGGGCATTTCACAGAGACCTACTATCACACCTGAACGCTAAGGGAAAATATTCGGTCAAGAAATAGAATGCAAATACCCCTCCTGCCCTCACTACACACATACATATACACAAACTTCTCCATCTAGACTTTTCTAATTGCTTACTTTGAATGGGTTTTTTATCTTTAGCCCTATCCTTGGGGCAGAGTTTCAGGCTGGGCAAGAATTAGCAATCATAGTCTTGCCGAAAGGGATTTCTAAAGGTACTGGTTGAACCTTAGCTCATTCCAAGCGTTCACTTCTGGATCACTGCTATTTCTACTGTAGAACACAATCTCTTATTGACATGGGAGGAAGATTCTGGGATGGGAGTGAATTATTCTTCAGTGAGTGAAGCAAGATGGGGACAGCCACAGGGTCTCTAGGTAAGGCTTGTTATATACTGACGCATCCTTGAAAAATTGTTCAATTTAGTATCTAAAATGGGTTAACTTGATTATACTATTTATACCTCTCATTCTTAGAATTTATATAATCTAGATATGTAAACGAGGCACGCTGGAAGTCCCCTTAAAGATCATTAGCAGTAGCAGATTCAGGGATACTGATTGACTTGCTTAAGGTTACTCAGCAAGTTGCCAGCAGAGCCAGAACTAGGATCTATGGCTCTTGCTTCCCATTTTCCTCCTTACATGACTGGTTCCTTCCTCATACGTTTAGTAAAGAGTTTTTTTGCAACTGTTAGGAGCGCCTGGGTGGCTCAGTCGGTTAAGTTTCTGCCTTCAGCTCAGGTCATGATCTCGGGGTCCTGGGATCAAGTCCCACGTCTGGCTCCCTGTTCAGCGGGGAGCCTGCTTCTCCCTCTTCTCTTCCCCTGCTCCTGATCACTCTCCTTTCTCTCTCTCTCAAATAAATAAATAAAATCTTATTTTTTTAAAAAAAGAATTTTCTACAGCTCTGAAGACATCGACTTGAGGGCACGATGTTGTCTATTGGAAAGCGTGATATAGATCAGAGAGATAGATAAGAAGACTCCCATACTATGTCCAAGGCCTTGGAGATGCCACAAGACCCCCAAGAAATGACAGAGAAGACAGTGAGCCCCTTATTTTGACTCAAGCCATGGAAAATGTTGTGGGTCAAAGTTGATGTTCATTTAAATATGTTCACAATGTAAACCTCTCCTTTGGCCCAGTTTCCTATTTTCTTGTCATCAGCCTCAGCTACAGCCAACTGAAACTCCTTTTCCAATGCACAGCATGCTATTTTTAGTTGTAGTTACTTCACCTGGAATATATTTTTCTATCCACCCTCAGCTGTCAACCCTTATCCATCTGTCAAGGTTGATACCAAGTGTCCCCTCCTTTAGAGAGCACCCACTCCGCATATCCATGTCACATCTTTTTCAAAGACGAGCACAACTATCTTATTCTTCATGAATTCCTCCCTAATTCTTCACCTTAAGTAATAAATGCTTCTCGTAAATCTGCTATGTATTGTCTATATTTTGCCACCAAACACCCCCACCCCAGGAGAGGTAAATTCCCAGAGTAGTCTTTTTTCTTAGAGAAAAATATGAAGAAAAGATAACATATAATTTTTTGCCTTTTTTAAAGGGGATCGAATCAGATTTACTGATACCTAACACCAAATTCTTGGTCTCGGTGCAATATTTCATAAGCAAAAATTATGAGGTGATGATTTAATTGACTTTTTTTTTTTTTCTTCATGAAGGATTTCAAGCCATCAGCGTTTGGCAGCCAGACCATTCCATTTACCCTCTGGTTCTGGAAAAGATATTTGAAAACGCAGCAGCATGCAAAGCCAGGGTTGTTAAAACCATCAATTCCCTAAAGGATGTCAGAAGTCCTAAGGGGAAATATTTACAGGGAGAATCTGTTTTCTCTGGAATTTACAGATTTGATTTGTCTATTTTTCTCTTCTAACATGTCTCACCCTTGCCCCATTCCATGTGGCTAGAAGACAGATCTGCTGGTCTCTCCATTCAGGCCATCCTTCTGTAGCTGGCTAAGGGTATGCCTACTTAAGTAGATGCAGTTAATCGAAGTTGGCTAATAAAATTTGCTAACAGCAAATAAAGTTTGCCTCAACATTATCATTAGTTTATTTTCATTTTTTAGAAAGGATTGAGAATTATCTAGTAGTTCTAACTTAACCAAACTCTTTGGAAAAACAGTTGTCTGGAGAGTACTGTTATTTTTTTCACCAGCTACCAGAATTTTAATAACTTGGTGACCTAATAAGTATCATCCATTTTGAGTTAAGTGTTCTTTCTGTGTATTATCACATCACTCTCTTTTGTACGTTACTCACTGTCTGATTTTTGTCTGCTTATTTACTTGTTGTAGCTCTCGCAATGTTATAATCTCTTATGATACTGATGTATATTGAGAGACACACTCATGCCCTGTGTGCCCATCGTATACATGTGGCTAGCCCACAGTGACAATCAGTGTTCCCTGAGTGAAAAACTACATGAAAACCTTTTCATCAAGTTCTTATTGAGAACCTAAAATGTGCCCAGGAGGGTTAATCACCACAAGTACAGTAACCAATCAGAGCCACAGAAACACAGCTTTTTGTGAGGTGACTGTACCTCGAAATTAAAAAAGAGAAGATGGTTCTTTTTGTTTTTCTACAAACTCCTTCCTTCCTTCTCCTTTCCTTCATTCCTATCTTCTTTCCTTCCTTCCTTCCCTCTCTCTTCCTTTTGCAATATCTCTTAATCCTCTGTATGCTGATTTAAAAAAAAAAAAAAAAAAGTCTTCAGATCTCCAGGGAACCAGTGGAGAACTCAGGTGTCTCAATGCGTATATTAATAATGTGAGGGAAGTACTGTGAGAAGTTCAGGGATCTAGCTGGCATGTGAGATTTGGTTGTTCATGGCAGACACAATAGAGGAAACAATGTCTAGACAAACTACTAAAGATAAATAAGAAATAATCAGGCGGAGATTTTAAAGGAGAATTTCCCAAGCAAAGGAATATAATAAACTCAAAGAGAAGAGAGTGAATAGAACTAGACAAAATGTAACCAGGGCATATTTAGAAAGTAACAGAGAATAGTGAGAAGTGAGTCTGGGCAGGTAAACCAGGACCAGTCAGGCAGAAATTGGTGAGTCATTTAAGGAATTTGAACTTTCTCCTCATACCAGAGGGGGAGCCTTTGAAAGTTTAAATCAGAGAGGGATAAGATCAGATTTGTATTTTAGAAAGATCATTCTGGCTTCAGTGTGGTAAAGAGCTTAAGGAGAGCAGGAGTTCACCAGAAAGCTCCCCACAGCTATTTTCCTTTTTGGATTTAGATGTTAGACCTTTCATGCATACTGTGTGCTTGCACACTAGTGTACATTCGCCTACGTACACACACACACACACACACACACACACACACACACACACCCCAGAGCTTTTTTAGAGTTTCACTCATTTAAATTATGTAAATCAAATTCACTGGTGTCTTTAGCAGATCTTCTTCCAAGATTAAGCCCTTCCCTGATGGGAGTATTTCTTTATTCAAAAAATCATGGTAAACCTAGACTTCTGCTTATTTTCTCATTCTGCTTCCATTTCTGTTTCTTCAAAACACACACATACCATATGTTTGTTTTTGAAAATTAGAAAACAAGATAAAAAATAACAATTATTAAGTCCTAAAGTAAGTCCCCTGACTGTGCTTGAACACAGCTAATGTGAATATTTGGCGCATAACATTTTTTGTGAATTTCTGTTGCATAAATGGATTTATACCATACATAGCGGTATGTAGTCTGCTTTTTTCTTTTAAGAGTGTATTATGAACATCTTTGCATGTCTTATTATTCTCCATTGGCGTATAATATCCTACTATACGATTGTGCTGTAATTTAGTCCATCCCTGTTGTTTGAAACGTCACTTTTAATTCGATCTGATCATTGTATGTGGAATCTTAGAAATTCTGTTTCGCAAGATTAAGATGACATTTCCCAGGCAGACTTCTCTGGTATTACGGGTTTTCAGGAATTTTACCAGCTAATTAAAATAAAACTAGGAAAGTATCTTCCCTTTGGGAGTTTTTCATGTTATGAAAACTTTTTACTTGAAATAAAATGAAAGGAGATGCTTAGAGGAAGAGAGTCCTGATCAAACTCCTTTTCGTAATAAACCAAAATGGGAGGTTTAAATACCATAAATAAAAACAGATGTGCCACTCCAGAATGCTTAGAAGAGAAGATTCATTTGACCTGAAATGTTTAATCCTATCCTAAGAAATAATAAAAAGGAAAGCGGGTATTTTAATTTTCACTTGGAACTCTTTTTTCTTGATCTTGTTTCCCATCCTGTTTTAATGTCAAAGTGCCTACTGAGGTAATGTCATGATAGTTTAGTGGAGCGAACCTGAATTAAAAGTTAGTGTGCCCTAGTTAAGTTGCTAGCACTGTCTTGATTACTTAATCACTTGAGAGAATACAGCAGAGAGATTAAGGTCCTGAGTTCTGGTATAAGACACCTTTGGGTTTAGAGTCAGATTCAATTACTTATGGTTTTCAATTGTCTCAATTGTAAATGAAGTTATTGACTTCTACCTTACTCTTACTTTTATTTTTAAAATGTGCTGTGTTCATTTGCTAAGGCTGCTATTAAAAAAAATAAATAAAATACTGCCGATCGGGTGACTTAAACAACAGGCATTTATTTTTTTCACAGTTCTGGAGGCTAGAAGTTCGAGATCAATGAGTCTGCAGGATTATTTTTTTCCCTCCTTGGCTTGCAGATGGTTGCCTCCTGACTGTGTCCTCACATGGTCTTTTCCTCCCTGTGCCAGTGATCCTGGTGTCTCTCTCTATGCCCTAATTCCCTCTTATAAAGACGTTAGTCAGATTAGATTAGGGCCCACACCGAGGGTCTCATTTTAACTTAATTACTTCTTGAAAGGCCCTATCTCCAAATATAGTCTCATCCTGAGGTAGTTGGGGTTTGGCTTTCAGCACCTGAACTTTAGGGAATACATTAGCCCATAACATGTGGTAATCTATGTAAGATATTTATTTCAGGTCTCTGGCTATATGATCAATAATAGTACCAACTATTAGTATTTAGTTTCTCTGAGCTTCCTTTCTATCATGATAAAATTGAGATATTAATATTTGCCCAATCTGTATGTGATGACGGCCTGAGGTAATTTATTATTTTCTTTGTAAGGTAACTGGTAGAGGACTGTTGTTTGTTTGAGATACACACATACACATTTACTTTCTTCCCTTTGAGAATATATGCACATTGGACGTAGACATTTGCTCTTAGCTTCTTTTTCCAAGAGAGCTGGAAAGAGGAACAGTAGGATTTAGCCTCCCGTTGGCTCCCTTTTTTTCTTCATCATCTTCTTTTTTTAAAGATTTAATTAATTTTTTTAGAGGGAGAGAGAGAGAGAGAGAGTGAGGTACAAGAGCAGGGAGAGGGAGGAGACCCCCCCACTGAACAGGGAGCCTGAAATGGGTATTGATCCCAGGATGCTGGGATCCTGACCTAAGCCGAAGGCAGCTGCTTTGGGCACCCCAAGTCTTCCTTTTATTCTTATAGGTCTCAGCAGCCTCAATTCCTAAATAGGAAAGCACATGGTTAATAATTATTAGTTCATACAATCATTCTCATTCATTTACCTGCTCACATGAGGGAGGAGGCAAATATGAATGGATGTATAACAGAATCTCTCGGCCTTGTTGTCTGCAGGTAGAGGCAAGTGAGAAGTCCTCTAGTGCCTCACGGGAGTGTTTTCAAGGGAAAAGGATGAAAGCTGCTCAGATTATTTTGTAATGGGACCACGTATTCCTCTGGGTAGAAAGGGTAGAGGTGGTAATTCCCAGATGGAAGACTGTGTTCATTTTAATGACTTGGCTGAGATCTCTTTCTGGTTGAAAACTGAACCTACTATGGCATCTGTAAAACATAAAAGGCTCAAGAGTAACAGAAGTGGGCCTTCCAGAAATGGGCTATGTGGCAGTTTAGCATTTTACTGGCATGCCCAAGCAACTACTCTGGGTATGTGAGTCTGTGGCCTGCTTCCATAGTGTTCTGGATCCAAGGCCAGTTGGGAATTAGACCCAGGGAATAAGGGGGTGCTGGCACCTGTGTCTAAGCAGGATTGATTTAATCTATCTCTCTCACTCCAGACCATCCTATGTTACTAGTATAACTTAGAAACATAGACTTTCTCCTCTACAGTGACACAGTGATGTTTCTGGAAGGCAGTTTCAAAAGATTCAGCTTATTCCAGTGTTCTGAATTTTTCAATTCTCCCCCAAATACGACACAGTATGTGCTTAGCTCCAAACCCACATGAGTCTGGTCTCAGACTCCTTTTTTAAGTATTCTCAACTACTCCAAAGCCCATTCTCAACACTTGTACTCCCAACAAACTGATCTTCCCATGGATGACACTTTGTTTGGTATGCTGTCCCTGGCACCTGTCCCTGTTGAAATCCCATCCATTCTTCATGCTCCATTACGAATGCCATATTTGTAAGATCTCCACAGAGACTTTCTAGATCCCAAACCACCTATTTAGAAGTGTTCTTTCCTACTTGGAATCTTTATACTGTTTTTTTGTTTTGTTTTGTTTTGTTTTGTTTTGCTTTTAACTTCTTTTATGGTCCCTTACTCAACCCTGAATTATAGGTATTTTTCTGATTTCCCACCCTGTCCCACAGAGTAGCTATTAAAAAGCAAGGATTGTCTCCATTTTTTCTCTACCATTCCTCCTTCCCCAATACTCAGAACAGGACGCTTATTGAATGTTGATCAGGTTGAACTGAAAGTCAGAGTAACCTGAGCCTCAGAATTCCTAGATATACAAGGCTTACAGTACCCTCTGCAGACAAAATGGGAACATTGGACTACATTTATAGAAGATTATAGTGGCACTCTTTTCTTAGTGCAGACCAAACATCCAGCTGCTAAACTACAATATAACATTTCCAAGGGAAGGAAGCCAATGTAAATTCACAGTATGTGTAAAGTCAAATTCAGAAAGCCTGAGTTTTTTAAACCACTGAATATAATTTTACAGTCTATTTGATATGATTTTTCTAGGCTGTGTTTCAATTCAAACCAGTCTCTTCATTTGAATACAGTCTCATAGTTCTCTTCTATACTCATTAGCAGCCACTTTGCAACATCAAGTTGCCTTATTCTGGGTGGCATGGAGAAAGGTTTTCCTTTATGACTTATTCTGGTTCTGAGTTTTTTATATGCACTTCTCCAAAATGATCCACTCTTTATTTTTCTGCCGAATGAGGAGGATTGGCCACTTAGTCTTAGACACAATGAGGTTTACTAGAAAAATCAGTGGCTTTGGAATTAGAAGACAAGGTTGTAGGTTCCAGCGCTTCTGCTAGGATCCATGTGGCCCTAAGAAAAATTTCTCACTCTATGTTTTAGATATCTTATTTACATAAGTGTAACAGAGGAGGGAGACTTATACCATATTATGTCTAAGGGAAATTCCTCTCTTAGCATTTTGGGATTCTGAGATCAGTTAGATGATGATTTTACAACTAAAGCCATTCTTCCATCAAAGTTAATGAAATTTACCCAAAGCGTGTGTGTGGGTGTATGTGTATATATACAACGAAGTAGAGTCTCAGAGATCTGGTTAGTCTTGAGCCACTCTGAAGCAGAAGGATGGTTCTTTGATCAAAAAAGTTTGAGGGGCACCTGGGTGGCTCAGTGGTTTGAGCCTTTACCTTTGGCTCAGGTCATGATCTCAGGTCCTGGGATTGAGCTCCACATCAGGCTCTCTGCTCAGCAGGGAGCCTGCTTCCCTCTCTCTCTCTGCCTGCCTCTCTGCCAACTTGTGATCTCTCTGTGTCAAATAAATAAATAAAACCTTTATTAAAAAGTTTGAAAAATATAGAATACTATATCCGATTCATGGGAATTAACTATCAAAGTAATTAAAAGCCTCAAAAGTCTTATTCTAAATAGGTATGTTTAACTTTTATCTTACTTAATTCACTATAAGAACTTTTTTTTTTCCTTTTAGGATGTCTTATGATCATCCAGGGGAATATTCTTCCTAGCAAGGGTTACTTACAAACATAAAAACATTTTTCCTGTCCCTCTGGATTATTCTGAGCCAATTATAATAATTGTTCATACTCTCACTCTGGAAAGTCTGGAAGTCTTACTTTCTATGGGCCAAAGACCTCAAGTGTGCCTCAGGTGTAGACTCTGCCCAATACTCAATCCATCAGCTCTTCAGTCAAGGTTCTTCTCTGCTAAAACGATGTACTCTTTTGCAAGCTTTCTCATTATATCAAATGTAACCTAGTTCAAAATGAATCAATTATTTTCTCTATCCCATAACCAAATTTCAGAACCACCTTTAAGAAATAGTGAATTCCATTGCTATTTCTATCATATTCCTAATCGCTTGACTTCAAAATTTTAAAGATTTAAAATTCTAAAGATTTTAAAGATTTAAAGATAATTATTAGATCATATGTTTTCTTGATTAATGCAATATAGACCAAATTATATCCCCCCAAATTAATATGTTGAGCCCTTAAGTCCCAATGTGATGTCATTTGGAGACAGGGACTTTGGGATGTAATTAGGTTTAGATGAGGCCATGATGGTGGGGCTGTCATGATAGAATTAGTGCCCTTATATAAAGAGACACAAGAGATTTTGCACACTCTCTCTGCCATATTAGTACGCAATGAAAAAAGCAGTCATCTGCAACCAGGAAGAGAGCTCTCACGAAAACCTGACCATGCTGGCACACTGACCACAGACATCCATCCTCCACAACTGTGAGAAAACAAATATGATAGTCTGTAGTACCCATTTTATGGTATTTCATTTTAGTGACCCATGCTGACTACAATAATCAAAATGCTGCTGCTTTATCTGAGAGAGTATTATAATGTTCCCCAAGAATTTTGCCTCTTCATTCTCCCCTTAGTCCCCATTTATGCTGGAATAACCAGGTTAATCTTTCCAAAAGGGAGAAGATATCGAGTTGATAATATACCCCCATTCTCATACCCTTTTTCCTTCTGAGAAATGAGAAGTATCTCAGACCTATGGTTTCTTGTTCTGCACATAAGGAGCTTGAATGTTGCCATTATATCCTCCAATAAGCAAAAAAGCCGAACAGACTGAAAAATCAACAACGCTTCTAGGATCCATAAAGGAGGTGAGGACACAGGGCAAACCACCGCCTGCAGGATTGAAGAGAGAGAGGATCATAGTCAAATTCGGAAAGCCCAAGTTTTTTAAACCACATTCTTCTCAAGCTCTATGGAAGATTCACCAAGATAGACCACATGCTGGGACATAAAATATACCTTAGTCATTTAACCAAGTGGGATTTACTTCAGGTATGAAAAACTGGCTCAGCAATCAAAAATCAATTAATGTAATCTATCACATAAACAGGCTAAAAAAGAAAAATCACATGATCATATAATAGATACAAAAAAAATTAGATAAGATCCAACACCAATTCATTATAAAAATTCTCAGTACATTAGGAAGAGAGAGGAATTTCTGTGACCAAAACCAACAGCTAATATTATTCTTAATAGTGAAAAATTTGAAACTTCCCCACCGACATCAGGTACACAGGCAACGATGCCCCATCTCACTACTTATTTTTAACTTTTTACTGGAAGTTCTTGCAAATGCAATAAGGCAAGGCAAGGAAATAAAAGGTATATGATGGGGAAGGAAGAGATCAAACTGTTCACAGATGACATGATAATCTATGTAGAAAATAAGAAAGATTTGAAAACAATTTCTTGGAACTGTAAATGATTATAGCAAGTTTATAGGATACAAAGTTAGTACTTTTTTTTATACAAAGCTAATATACAGAAGTCAATCACTATCCTGTATACTAGCAATAAATAAGTGATATTTGAAATTAAAAACACAAAATTTAAAAAAAATCTTAAAAAAAGATGAAATTAAAAACACAAAAACATTTCCATTAGCATTTCACAAAATAAAATACCTTGGTGTAATTATAACAAAATATTTACAAGATATAGATGAGGGGAAGTACCAAACTCTGATGAATGAAATCAAAGAAATAAATAAGTAGAGATTCCATATTCTTAGGAAAGGAAGACCCACTGGTGGCAGTCCATTGGGAAGATGTCAGCTCTATAGCTTCAAGATAATCCCAATCAAAATCCTAGTTTCTTTGAAAGATACCCACAAACTGTTCTGAAGTTTATAGGGAGGGGGGAAAGACTCAGAAGAGCCAACACAATATTGATAGAGAAGAACAAAATTGGAAGACTAACATTATCCAACTTCAAGACTTACTATAAAGTTACAGTATTCAAAACAGTGCAGTATGGCAAAGGAATAAACATATAGATCCACAGAAGAGAATAAAGAGCCCAGATATAGATCCATATACAAATAGTCCACTGATCTTTGACAAAGGACCAAAGATAGTTCAATGGAATAATGTCTCCAAGTGATGCAGGAACAAATGGACATCTACATGCAAAAAATGAGCCTATACAGAGAAACGTATGTCCTTCACAAAAAATAACTCAAAAGTGATCATGGACCTAAATGTAAAACTGTAAAACTTGTAGATGAACTTGGGTATGACAGTAGATTTTAGATACAATATCAAAGGTACCATCCATGAAAGAAAGAATTGAAGGCTGGAATAAATTAAAAACTTTTGTTCTGCAAAAGACAATGTCAAGAAAATTGGAAGACAAACAACAGTCAAGGAAAAAATTGTTTAGAAACAGCACATTTAAGATAAATAGTTGTTATCCAATATGTAAAGAACTATTAAAATTCAAAATTAAGAAAACAAGCCAATTTAAAAATGGGCCAAAGATCTTAACAGACATATCACCAAAGAAGAGGTACAGTTGACAAGTATATGAAGAGAATCCTCCACATTCTATGTGATCAGGGAAATGAAAATTAAAACAACACTGCAGCATGCCTTTAAAATGACCCAAATCCAGAATGCTGAGAACATCAGTGGTGCCAAGGACGTGGAGCAATAATACTCATTCATTGCTGGTGAGAATGCAAAATGGTAAGGCCATTCCAGAAGACAATTTGGCAGTTTATTACAAAATTACACTGCTATTACTATACCCATCTAGCAGTCTTGCTCCTTGATATTTACCCAAAGGAGCTGAAAGCTTGTGTACCCACAAAAAGCTATACATAGCAGCTCTTTATTCACAATTATGGAAATTTTGAAGTAACCGAGATGTTCTTGGTAGATGAATGGATAAACTGTGGTACATCCAGATGATGGACTGTTATTTAATGCTGAAAAGAAATGAGCTTTCAAGCCGTGCAAAGACATGGAGGAACTTTAAATGTATAATACTAAGTGAACGACACCAATCTGAAAAGACACACTACTGTATGGCTTGCAACTATATGATGTTCTAGAAAAAGCAAGACTATGGAGAAAGTACATAAATCAGGGGTTGGAGCAGGAGGAAGGAGTAGATGGAGAACAGAGGTTTTAGGGCACAAAAATGCTCTGTATGATACAGATAGATCCCTGTCATTATACATTATATAGTCCGCAGAGTGTACAATACCAAGAGTGAAACCTGTGGAATTTGGGTGGTTATAATGGGTCAATGTACTTGACCCCTCTGGTGGGCTAATAATGGGAGACATTGTGTCCATGTGGGTAAGGGAGATACAGGAAGCCTCCCTTCTTTCCTTTCAATCTTGCTGTGAACCTACACTTACCCCAAACAAACAAATAAATAAATAAAATCTGAAGCAAGAGGTTTTCCATAGCTAACTCAAATTTGTATTTCTCCAGTCCTTTTTGGAATGAGGCAGGAGAGATTTTCTTGACTACACTCATACACATACACACATAGCTGTATCTATTTCTCTTTATCCAAGAATGAAAACACTTTGGTTTAGTGTTCGTAGAGCCCCATGGTATATTCCTGTTTATCCTTCTCCCCCATTACTCTGTAATCTAGACCTTGCATGTGAGCCAGGTTAGCCAAATGACTCTTCTATAAAGATATGACTCATTCTATTTCTCCCTGCTCACCTAATTCTGTATCCGAGACATCCACGTGTTTTTCATTCTTCATGACTCAGCCTCAGTCCCACTTTCTCAATGAGGCCTTCCCTGAACCTCTCAGGTTCAAATTTCTCTCAATTTCTGTAGCATTGTGTTGCCTCCTACCCACTAACTCTGCCCTCTAATCCTGCAGAAACTTAGTTCTCGATATTAATAATTTGTGTACATCTCCTTGACCTACTGGAGTGTATTTAATAAAAGATCAAGGACCATATTGTAAATGTTTTATAACCTCACAGAACATCTATCATAGTTCTTTCTATGACAGAGGTGATCAACAAACACTCGTCACGTGGACCAGATATACATGAATTCACCTCAACTTTGAAATAACGGGGATTAAAATCCCTAATGTGTGTGTGTTAACATTTTAATAAAAGACTTAGGTTTTAGCCACAACCTTGCCATTAATTTTCTGTGTTCATCCTTTTTCCACCTGAGGCCATGGGACTAAATACTTGAAAGGGTTTTTCTAGCCCTCGTTATCCGTGGCTAATGGAAATTAGTGTTCACAGATCAATGCAGGTGCCACAAAGTAACCCAAGGTTTGATGCCACCTGGTAAGTTCAACAAATAAGTGAATTTTCTCCAAGCTTTAATCTCCTCAGATATTCAGATGGACTGGAACTTCTTTCCAGTACAGTCTGTTGGCTGAGGTACAGAGAAAATTCTTGTGTTTATATTTAACTTGTGTATATGGCGGGGATATTGAATTTACAATATAGCCTGAAGGTTATTGCTGTGGCTGAATGCTTTAAGAAGGGCAGGTGTGATGCCAGAGGAGCTTGGGGAACGCAGAAAGAACTTCATCATCAAAACCACCTCTTTAATAAGACCATGTGGCCTGTCAGGTTAGGAACACCCATTAGTCAGCTTGATGGGTTGGAAACCTGAAGGGACCTTAGGCTCTCCTTGAAGTCCCCTCTGAGAAGGGTCTTTGGAGTGAAACTCCCTTTGGCTTGTAGCCATGGTACATTCCTTCACATGAGATGAAGTAAATGTTTTGAAATACATTTTGAAGTAAATCTCCCCACCCTTATTGGGGCTAGAGAGAGTTTGTACTTCAAAGAGGAATGTGGCATATTTATACCAAAAAGGTACAAGTGGAAAAGCCTTTGATTTGCTTGTTTGCTTTTCTTATATTGCTTACAGTGGAGTGGTTTGGGTGGAAAGTTAAATTTCTTTCAAAAACACAACATAGAAGGGAGATGTTGGAAATTATAACAACAGTGTTTTTCTGTATGGACACTAACCTCTGAAGCTCTCCCCAGATCATCAGTTTTGCCAGGCTATCACCAATGTCACCCTAGCACTCTTAACACTTAAAAAAAAAAAATGTTTTTTAAATTTCTTTTTAGTGTTCCAGAACTCTTTGTTTTAACAAGCAAGGCCCAATGTATTACTTCTCTTTCCTGACTGTGTGCCCCCAGCTGCAATCCACTCAGGAAATGTAGGTGTTTAGGAGAGAAACAGGAAATAAACCACACTTTGGGTCTCAGTCCTGGGGGCTCCTGCTCCTTCTTACCCATGACAAGCATTTTGTGCCCATTACTTTATTTCACAAAACAATGTTGCAGGCACACAAGGCTTTGAAATCCCTTCTTTCTCTCTCTCTTTCATATTCTCAAGAGTAGAAAAATCAGTACCAAATCTTTATTAAGCTATTTCATGTTGATTTTTGAAGAATAGCTTAGGACAGAAAGCCCAAGTCTGTAGTTAGTTGCATGTTGCAGTCATATTTGACAAATACAGTCAAACCATTGCAACTTTGTACACTTCAGGGAGGGGGGAACCTGCTCTATCTTCTGATGACTGCAGAGACTTCACTCTGGTAGTGAGCAATTAGGGAGCTGGCTGTTGGCTCCTGGGAAGTGAGGGCCAGGTAGAACTTTTTTTAATGGCTCTCTAGGGAAAGACAAAATTCATCTCCATTTATCATAATGAAAACCAGGCAGAAGCAAAGCATGAGTGAGCTGCTAGAACAACAAAACTTGTTTTTATATGGTAAAGTTCATTAAGGGCTACTCTGTCTATCCCAGCACTGGCTTCTACATAATCCTACTGTTTGTATCATAAGGAACCCTTGGGAATAATGATCTAGTCCTCCTGCACTGGGCCTGAGGTGAGGTAGGGGATTCATCTCCTAGTTTTGGAAGAATTTCCAAATAGGAAATGAGTAGTCACTCAATAAATGATCACTGTTATTATTCTTACTTTGATCAGTTGTACTATGAAATGCTTTTCAAACTATACAACAATGTGCAGGGTAAATTCTGAACAACAACCTCTTGACCAAGATCATGCTCCCCAACATGGGGACCACGCAGGAGAGAACAGTTCTGAGCTCACAGAAGGGGGACATTGGATTTGTGTTTATTTTTTATAATCAGATAAATAATAATTTATATTATTTATAATATTTTATGTATTTATTATAAATAATAACATTCTTTACCAGCTAAAGGGATGATCCCTGCCATAGTTGTGGGATGTTGGCAAAACTAGAATATGAAATGAGTGACATCGTCCTTTTAAAGAAAAATCTGAAGAGGTTAAAGCTGTGTTTCCAAAAACAGTAGCAGGAAGCAGATGTCAGAGAGATCTTGGCCTGAACCTTCTTTTCGGTAACGATTAGTCATCCTCTGACACCTCAAGGGAGACTTCTGGACAATACTGTAGAGGTTAAGATGCCTGCCCAGATATTCAATCTTACCCTGTCCTAATGTTTAGAACCAAAAACAACAGTAGCATACCAGCAAGTCCCACACGTTAGTTTCATTGGCTCAGGGGCAGAGATGACTTGCCTACATTCCATCACCGAGACAGTTCTCTCTCCTTACCAGCGAGCATCCAAGTCTTGGCTGTCCTCTTGTTAGGAAGTTAGACAATACAGTCCACAGATGGCTTGAGTGATTTTGTCCAGTTAAGTACACACGTATTTTTTGGCTAATATTCTGAGTTTTTCTTCTTTTTCAGAAACTTCAAGGCCTTTTTGTTTTAAGTAGTCTCTAATCTGACATGGTATGCTCAAAGTCCTGCTTCTTCACTTTAGTGTTTTCCTTACCCCAGAAGATGGTTTTTATTTATATAAGAACCTTCTAGCAGACTTAGCTGATAGGATCTGTTGTGGCACTGAGCTCATAAGGTTAACCTCATTTGACAGTGGCTACTCATCATTGGTATTTACAATTAAGTTGAAAACATCAACTTGAAACTTACCAGTTTTTAGAAAGAGCAAGCAAGAGTCTATTAATCTGTCCCAGGACTGTAAGTAATTAAAGGAAAGAGTATAAGCACTTTGGCAGAAGAAAATGCTTTAAAAATACATATTCTTCCTTTCCAGCTTACCCCATAGAGAAAATGTTACTCTTTAGAAAAGTCATGTCCCATCGAATCCTTAACAAATAGCATTTTGAAAGCTATAAATATTTACTTATATCCATGACAACACTTTAGACTAACTTTCCATACATGCAAAGATAAGTTTATTTTCTTCATTAACATGAGCACCTAACTTGTGAATTAATATGTTATTCTTTAAAGCTAGAAACTTCTAAACACTCCACATTAAGAGGTAAAAAAGAATTTAACTACTAGAAATGTCCCTTACTATAGGGGTTTATTTTGTGAATAAATTATAACTCTCCTGTGTCCAGAAGGACTTTGAATTACTTAGCTAAAACAATTATTTATATCATTAGATTTTTGAAATGGAATAAAAAAACAAAGAAAGTCAAAGAAAAAGGGAAATATACCAGCTTCAGTTTGGTATGCTAGAAACCCAGCATAACACAGTTGCTGTATATGAGAATAAAATTTAGCTCTGAGCTTCTTAGTAGCCAAGATGAAAAGGGCAATGCACTATATTATGCAGTCCTCAGTGTCTGGTAAAATTAATTCTATAAATCTGTCAAGAGAAACAAGTGATTGCTTTCTATAACAGAATTATAAAAATAATTTCATGTGTGGGTCTTTTTACAAGCTATAGTAATAACATTAAGAGAAAGTAACTCTCCAGAGACTGTGAAATGTTGTTTTTTATATAGCTATTTTTTTACTCTCTCCAAATCTGACTACATTATATGGAAATGTGTAGGACTTTTCTAAAATAAAATTGAATTCTCATTAGCAGCCTGGTCTTTACATTTGAAACATTTTAATTCATAGGATTATTTTAATCCAATGGTTTAAAAATTGCTTTCAAATTCTGTTTCAAAACTTACTAGATTTTTTTGAAGATTCTATTTTATTATTTTATTTATTTGTCAGGGAGAGAGCACACAAGCTGGAGAAGAGGTAGGCAGAATGAGTCGTAGCCAACCCACTGAGCAAATAGCCACATGCAGGACTCGATACCAGGACCCTGAGATCATGACCCTCGATACCAGGACCCTGAACTGACAGTAGATGCTCAACCGACTGAGCCACCCAGGAGTCCCAAAAACTTAATAGATCTTTATTTTAAGGATATTCTTTTAATATGTTGTGCAGTTTTTAAAATTATTTATTTGGTTTTGTAAAGAAAAAGTAACTGAGTTGGCAAACATTTGAGGTAAATTTGGAGACATTAGCAAATGCTACTAAAATGGGTGGTGTCACCATTACTAAACAAAGAACCACCAAAAGACAAAAATCCTTCCTGTTCCATAAAAGAACGTTTAGTTTTTAGCCCATGAATTTACAGTGTTGAAGCCTGATGTACATGTTATAGTCTAGTGAATTTTCCTCCAGCTAGTGTGTTTATGCTACTAACTAAAACTTAAAAATTCAGCTGTGGCCTAGAAACAGGATGTCTTTAGTGTCTACATGCTTGTCAGTTGGTAAGAAACTTCATATGGGGTTACAATTTCCCTGAAGTTGTTATATTGTGAAATTTAAGTAAAGAGCCAAGGCCAGAAAATACAGCACTTCATCAAAATATAATGCATGAGGTCGGATGAATTCCGTAAGTTAGGCTGGTGGAAGCAGAGTGAGAATTCCCTTCCTTATTGGAAATGTGGATGTTCGAGGAGAAGAGAATGGGAATTACTTATTTGGGGCTTGATGTTTTACCCTGATTGTATAAAAAGACTTCAGAAGCTAGGAAGTAATCTTAAATACTCTATCTCAGAAGTGCGGTGTTCTTTCTATTTTTAAATGTGCTTTAGAATCCCTTTCTTGCATATGTCTTACAGGCTGTCCTACATTTCGTATTCAGAATATTTGAGCTTCCTATTTCTCTTACTTCAGAAGACAGGGAACTTATATATTTCCCTTAAAATACATTTGGAGATTTTAAAATTGTTTTCTTGTATATTATATGCCTGTATTGAAGAACGTCACGATAGCAAGAATAGGCAAAATCGGGAGAAAGAGAAAAGAATCTAAGAGAGAGGGGAGAAAGTCAGTGTATGGACCCATGCTTGTCCTGTTTTTATTTTGAAAAGTAAAAGCATCATCTTTTACCTGACTGAGTTACTGCCATGTTTTCTTGCCTATTACCAAAGATTTGTTTCCCATATAGCAGTCTGAATGATCATTTTTAAATTTTATTTATTTATTTATTTATTTATTTATTTATTTATTTATTTATATGTTTTATTTGACCCAGAGAGAGACCATGAGAGAGCTGGGGGAAAGACAGAGGGATAAGCAGATTCCCTGCTGAGCAGGTATTCCCCTAACGTGGGACTCCATCCCAGGATGCAGAGATCATGACCTGAGCCGAAGGCAGATGCTTAACCCTATTCATTTATTTTAAAAATTTATTGATTTTATTATATGCAGAGAGAAAGCACATGCAAGTGTGGTTCGGGCCAGAAGGAAAGAGAGAGACAGAATGCCAAGCAAGCTGGAACACAGGCCAGTCCCAGGACCCAGGGACCAGGATCTAACCCGAAATCAAGAGCTGGATGGTTAACCGACTGAGCCACCCAGGCGCCTGTGAACTGTCATCTTAAAATGTGTATTAGATATTGTTTAAAATTCTTTAAAGGTTTCCTCTTGCACTTAGAATAAACTTTACCATAGCCTATGAGCTCCTGGTCTGTCTCTAGCTTTTCAAAGATCTCTCTTTAGTCTTTGCTCTGCTTTTAAAACATGTCAAGACTTTCTCCACTTGACTTTCTTTAGCCAGGAAAGGGTCATTTCACTTGACTCTCTTTTGCCTGGAATGTTCTCCCTCCCATTCTGCTCATGCCTGGCTTCTCAACATTTAGGTCTCAGCTGCAAAATACCCTAGCAGAGGGACCTTCTTTGATTAATATACCTGATTGAGTCCTGCTTCCATCCCCAGCCCAGCCAGATTTTACAGTGTTGGGTTTTCATTTATTTCTTTATAGATTCCACACAGTCTGAAATTAATTTCATTAATGATTTAAATACTTTAGACTTGTCCCCTTTGATGAGGCTCTAAGTATCTAGAAAGCAGGGTCTTTGGTGTTAGGTATTCTTATCAACTATCACAGTGTTTGGCACCAGTTCAGTACAAAATAAATACTTGCTGAATAAGTGAATGAGCGAAATGAAGAATTTGGGTATGACTGGAGCACTGAGACTGTGTATTTTCTTGAACAGGAATGTGGTAAATTATAAAAACATCTAGAAGTTCTTCTAGGGACGCATGAGTGGTTCTGTCGATTAAGCATCTGATTCTTGATTTTGGCTCAGGTCATGATCTCAGGGTCATGGGTCCCACCCTGCATCTGGCTCCCTGCCCAGCATGGAGTCTGTGTGTCCTCTTCCTCCCCGCCCCTCCCTCTACCCCCACAGTGCTCTTTCTTTAAAAAAATAAGTAAACTCTTAAAAAAGAGAGAGAGAGAGAGACAATCTTCTAGAACCTTTTTGGGAAAAAATTTGCGTCATGGCAGGTGAGGAAGTTATGCTAGAAGGTGAGTTGAGGCTAAATCCTGGAGGTTTTGAATGTCGTAGTACATAGTTTCTGGACTCTCTTTTGTGGTCAATGGATAGCTACTGAAGGTTTCTAAATCGTCCATGTGTCCTTGTGAAATGCTTCTTTATTCCTTGCTATGGAAAACCACTAGGGCGTCAGAAGAATTTCATTCACTCACCAGTGGACAGAGTAACTTGGGAATGTCAGCAGGGTGTTGATTTAATCAGCATTCACTTCTTTTTCCATGCAGTCTGACTGCCACGTACAGTCCTGCTTCTGGTTTGGCAGGAGAAAATGTTCGCCTTAGTTCTTCACAGCCTGAGATGAAATCACCCAGTGCTTCTTGAAGGCATTTCTGGCCAGTATTTCTCATATGCCGGTGGTTCACTTGGCCTCCTTCAAAATTTGATACCATCTTGTCAAATCATTCCCCTTTTCTCAGCTGCTCTTTATTTTGCAATGCATTTTTCTAATGTATAGAGTTACCCTCTCCTGTGGTTTATCTTATTTTGGTCCTTTTTTTTTTTAAGGATTTTATTTATTTGACAGAGAGAGAGAGAAGACACAAGTACGCAGAGAGGCAGGCAGACAGAGAGGGGGAAGCAAGCTTCCTGATGAGCAGAGAACTCAATGTGGGCTCGTTCCCAGGACCCTGAGAGCATGATCTGAACTGAAGGCAGAGGCTTAACCCACTGAGCCACCTGGGCACCCCTATTTTATTTTGGTCTTAAAGGAAGTCCAGTGAGGAGCCTTCCAGGACAGTTTGCTTTTTTGTGTGTCAATGAAGTGATGGGTTAGCTGAAAACTAGTACTTACAAGGCCTTATAATAATCTCCATCCCAAAATATGGCATTATATGCAGCATACACGTGTTCACCCAGACTTTTCCTACCGCTTCAAATGTGTATATCTGATTTCTCAAATAGAGTGCAAAGATAGCAAGACTCTAGTTAAAATAATGGCTTCTTTTATAGACATTGGCAGCCAGTTCCAGTTTCCTGAACTGGTTTACAATGATTTAAAAACCATGGCCAGTTCATGAATAAGTTTTACAGTTTAACTTGAAGCATGGAATCTTATTATTTATACTGGGGAAGATGATATGATGCTCAATACTGGGTTATAAATGAGGAAAACAAAGAAAATGAATGGGGAAAACATCAAATGTGCCAAAACAAAACAAAACAAACTAAAAACTATGATAAAATTTAAGAAAAGGAACTAACTTGTCAGTGCTGGCTGGCAGTGCTCAAGAACTATGAAACATTCTTTGTTGGTAACCGTTATTGCAAGATCTCAGTGTGAATGGTGACTTTGGAGATGTCGTTATTAAACTGACTATCCTTTTCAGCCAGTAGAGCTTATGAAGCACACTCACATGTAATATACTTTTTGATTTGTGTGTAAAAGATTTATTTGTTAGAATTTCTTTTTTCCTCTTTCTTCCCCAGACATATCATAGACAAAATCCATATGTAAAGTAGGTGGAAAACAAACAAGAAAAAGAAGTCATATGGTCCCTATTCTCAGAGAGCTCTACTAGAAAAAATGAATATACTCAGGGAGGTACAATATACAGCAGAGTATGACAAGTGCTCATAGAGGAATAAGGATAAGGTGGTATGGTTGTATGTAACTGTGGCTATCATGTTGAGAAAAGATCCCTTAGAGAGGCAGGATTTAGGGTTGGCTTTATGGGATATGTTAGATTTCAGTAAGAAAAGACCAAGGGACAGAGGCTCTTAGACAGGTGGAACAGCCTAAGCAAAAGATGAAGGTAGGAAAGTGAAAAAATAAATTTATGTTCTGTCAATTTTAATTAACAAGAGTATATCAAAGTGTATTAGTAACTCCCCTGGACATATAGATTACACCATCATCATTTTTCCCCTTTTTTAAAAATTAGTTACATAGGTGGAATTTAGTGATTCACCATTTGCCTATAATATCCAGGGCTCGTTATGTCAAGTGCCTTCTTTAATGCTCTCACCCAGTTATCCGTTTCCCCCAACCATTTCCCCTCCAGCAACCCTCAGTTTTTTCCTAGAGTTCAGTGTCTTTGGTGGTTTGCCTTCCTCTCCAGTTTTCATGTTATTTTATTTTCTCCTTCCCTTCCCCTATGTTTTACTTCTTAAGTTCCACATGGGTGAAATTATACGGTCTTTGTCTTTCTCTGACTTATTTCACTTAGCACAATACCCTCTAATTTCATCTATATTATTGCAAATGTCAAGATTTCATTCCTTTTGATGGCTGAGTAATATTCCTGTGTGTGTGTGTGTGTGTGTGTGTGTATACCACATCTTCTTATCCACTCATCTTATACCATCATTATTTACATCTTTGAAATGGATGGGTCAAATTGTATTCTGTTGTTTATTTTTAAGGATTTTAGTGATTTCTGAAGCACATTTATATATATTACACAATTAAAACCTTCTGAAATCCTATATAGTAGATAGTAGTGTGGGGTTTTTACAAGCATTTTTTTTCCTTTAAGGATAACTGAGTCAGGGGCACCTGGGTGGCTCAGTGGGTTAAGCCTCTGCTCAGTTCATGATCTCAGGGTCCTGGGATCGGGCCCCACATTGGGTCTCTGCTCAGCGGGGAGCCTGCTTACCCCTCTCTGCCTACTTGTGATCTTTGTCAAATAAATAAAAATCTTTAAAAAAAAAAAGGGTAACTGAGTCATAAATTTTTAAATGATTTTTTCAGGTTTATTTGATAAGTATAGACACATACCTAATTTAGAACCTATTGTTTTTCTTCTATACCTATATACTCAACACTATAGATGTCCACACAGTTCATATTTAGTGACTAAGAAGTTGAAAAATGTAAATTAAGAAAGAAACCACATCCAAAATTCATGATTTTGACAGCCAAGATCATTCTGGGAGCATAGAATTGAGGACAAAGGTGAAAATGGCAGGGACAGTTGACAAGACAAAAACTTAATGGAAGGAAGGCCAGTAGCTAAGGGTATACAAGTTCAAAGGGAAGGTTTTACTATTATTAAACAAAGTTAAGGATTTCAGGTCTTAAAATAGGGCAGTATGGTGAAGGTTAAGATTATTTATATAACACAAAATGGCAATAATTGGGGACTTGGGCACTTAGTACTTCTATTTCTTATTAATACCTGACTGGCAAGACTGTCAAAAACAGACTCAATTGGGCGCCTGGGTGGCTCAGTGGGTTAAGCCGCTGCCTTCGGCTCAGGTCATGATCTCAGGGTTCTGGGATCGAGTCCCGCATCGGGCTCTCTGCTCAGCAGGGAGCCTGCTTCCTCCTCTCTCTCTCTCTCTCTCTGCCTGCCTCTCTGCCTACTCATGATCTGTCTGTCAAATAAATAAATAAAATCTTAAACAAAAACAAAAACAAAAACAAAACAAAAAACAGACTCAATTGAATCAGATATGCTGTTCCATGATTTTATGTTTACTTCTTAATGACAATGAGTTTTCATGTCTTCATACTACAAAATAGATCAAACATAATTTGGAATTTACCATGAGAAAGATTGCCAATATGAATATTCACTTTTTTGATATGGAGCAAACAGATCCGTCTATATACATTCTCTATGTCTAAAGCATAGAGAAAAATGTCTTAAATTGGGTAAATTCAATTCTATTTTGTTAAAGAATGCATCGTTGCCTTACACAGAGGACAATGTATTGTGTGGTTTAGGAGAAGATTTTGTACTGTCTGTGTAGTGGTTACTAAAAATTCTTCCTTTTGTGTTGATGAGAAAGTTGTAAGGCTGGAATCAGGTATTTCAAAAAAAATGTGGTAAAGCATTTTATGTGCCGTATTCAGCATTTCTTACACATTGGAATAGTTTACTCCTTTTAATTCTGTATTCTTGGGCGCCTGTGTAGCTCAGTGGGTTAAGGCCTCTGCCTTTGGCTCAGGTCATGATCTCGGGAGTCCCGGGATCGAGGCCCACATCAGGTTCTCTGCTCAGCAGGGGGCCTGCTTCCCCTTCTCTCTCTGCCTACTTGTGATCTCTCTCTCTCTATCTGTCAAATAGATAAAATATTTTAAAAAATCATAATTCTGTATTCTTCACATTCTAAAGCCCAGTAAATTTGATGGAGTGGGAGGTAGACTGATTCCCGTCCTTTGGAAATGCATAGGTTTGTTTGTACCCCATTGTCAGGATTAAAGGCAAAAGGAACAAAGAGAAAAGAGAAAATAAAAGATAAAAATGTCAAAAACATGAATTAGAGATGGTAGAGCATTGGCAGCTTTTTATTGTGACCAACCATGAAGCAAATCGAAGTGCAAAGATTCAGTTTGCCATAAAAGCAGGTGGCTCAGGTCACAGTGGGTAAAGAATGAACTTGGAGTAGAGCACATGTAGCTATTTTCATCAAAGCCTGAACAGCCACATATCATTTTAGGAGCCCTGTTCGTTAACCTCCCACTTTATAGTATAGAGATTGCATACAGTGAATATGAACTGGAAGCTGGCCCTGCCGCTTTAGCCTTTATCCCTTGGACTGGTACTTAGCCGGGTTAGAAATATTTGCCTTCATGTGGTCCTCTTCTTTTCTCCATAGCTTAACCAGTTGGAAAAGGCAGTGGAAGCAGCCCACACATTTTTCATGGCCAACCCCGAGCACATGGAAATGCAGCAGAACATTGAGAATTACAGAACAATGGCCGGCGTGGAAGCTCTCCAGCTTGTAGATCTGGAAGCCAAACCACATCTGGTGAGCGCCGGGGATCCTTGCCCTAATCGGAAAGAGCTAGGTGTTCCTGAGTTTCACTGGACTCCAAGCAGATTCCTGTGAATGAATGAATGGTTGATTCTCGATTCCTAATACAGTAATGGTTTTATTTTTTAGAGTTCTCAGATGAAATATTGTTATTACTGGGGTTGAAAAAATTGAGAGAAGGTGAAAATGCCCTTAGAAAATAGTATGATATAGTGAAAAGTAAAACATGATATAAACATCTGTCACCCCCTCTAAACCTCAGCGCCACCTCCAACCTTTAATTTTACACATGGAAGTTGAAGCCAGTACGAACTACTCAGGTCACACTGTGATTTCCCAGCTCCTTGCCCATTGATTTTCTATTGTACCTGTACTTTTCAAATTCTGGTATTTTAAAGCTATATAATTTTTCACTTAAATGAAAGCTTACTTGAAATCACAGTAAGTTGGGGAGGCTTTTTTTTTTTTTTCAATTGGAGATGTCACCATTCTTGACAGGTGACTTCCAAGATGGTTGAAGAACAGTATAAGAGATTTTCAATAGAAGCATTATTACTATTATTATTATTATTATTACTATTATTAAATTGGGCCAGGCCTGGAAATTGGGTGTGTCATGGTCACCCACACCAATCTACTGGATGTTGTTGCATGCCCATAGCTATATTCAGATGGAGTTAGAAAATGGTGTCTTGTCTATGGCCATACCACCCTGAACGCGCCCGATCTCGTCTGATCTCGGAAGCTAAGCAGGGTCGGGCCTGGTTAGTACTTGGATGGGAGAAAATGGTGTCTTGCATGTTTGTGCTCAGAAAGAATATGAAATTGACTGGTGCCACAGCATTCACCTTGCTCAATAATACCATTCTTATTTATAATTCCCTGAAACCAAGGAAGTTACTTTTTGTCTCCCAGTAAAACCCTACATTATTCTTCCATAGCCCAAAAACCCAGTGTCCCCCTGCCCAAATGATCCTGATTGACCCTGAATCCTGTTATTCAAGTGCTCCACAGGTGCTCTTTGGAAAAAATAAATATGTGTGTGTGCGTGTGTGTGTGTGGTGTGTGTGTGTGTAATTTTTTTTTTTTTCTGCTTCTTTGCAGGAGAGTTACAGTGCAGGAGTTAAACATTATGAGGCTGATGACTTTGAGCTTGCTATCAAGTACTTTGAGCAAGCTCTAAGAGAATATTACAGTGAAGATACGGAGTGCAGAGCCCTGTGCGAGGGGCCTCAGAGATTTGAAGAGTATGAGTACTTAGGGTACAAAGCTGGTCTCTATGAAGCCATTGCAGGTAAAGCTTATTTTTTCCCCTTATTTACTTCCTGACTATAGGAAATGCAGTCTGTAAATCTACCCCATCAATACAGAAGTAAAAATTGTAAAAAATGAAAGATATAGTAACCTGTCCTATCTCCTATAAATAAATCTACCTCGTTTAAATTTTGGTGATTGTACTCCCAAACTTGTTCAGATGCATATGTAAATGTTTCTGTATTTATTTATAATAATTATTATTTTTTTAAAAAATGAGACAATACTGTGAATACTGATTTTGAGCATATTTTTGTTTTTGTTTTATTTTATGCTTAACAATATAGTGTGGACTTCTTCTCATGTAAGTAGTACGTGTGGATCTACCTTATGGTTTTGAATGATTGTGCAATATTCCAATATATGTGGAAAACATAATTAAATTGACCAGTCCCCTTACTGATGAATATTGGAAAGTTATAGGTTTTCATTATTATAAGCAATGTAGTAGTGAATGCTTTTGTATAGTTTTTTTCAGTTACTTAAAAGAGATTTTTATTATCTATGAGAATGTAATATATTACAAAGCGGCATGTAAAATAGTAGGTAATGTGAATTATACATTTACTACAGAGATTAGCTAGTTAACCATTTATGGTGGGAAGCATTTGAAAAACATACAAAAATAAATTCTATTTATGTTAATAATATAGGTGTGAAAATAAAACTGTTAGAAGAAAATGCAAGAGGGGTGGCTGTGTGGCTCAGTTGGTAAAGCATCTGACTTGTGATTTTGGCTCAGAGCTTGGTCTCAGCAGGAAATCTGCTTGAGGTTTCTCTCCGTCCCTCTGCCCTTCTCCCTACCCGTGCATGCACTTGAGTTCATGCTTTCTCTCTGTCTTTAAAATAAATGAATAAATCTTTTAAAAAAGAAGCAAATGCAAGAGAATCTGTGTATAATGGGAGGAGAGGAAAACCAGTTCTTAGCATGACAAAAGACAAGATATATGAAGAAAAAGATAGACTTTACATAAGATTTTAAATACAAAAGATACAACAAATCAAGCCAACTTACAATTGACAAGTAGAAAAGTTGCAAAATATTTATAGGCAAACAGTTAATATCTATAATATTTAAGCAGAACTTGTAAATTATTGTTATTAGTAGTAATTTATTTCTGACTTATGGATAGTCATAATAATAAGCAACATTTACATAGCAGTTACAATATGCAAAACATTTTGTATATTTATGTATCTTTTAATCCTCTAAACAACTTCTGGTAGGTAGATGGTAGTGGTATCTATCATCTTCTCCCTTTTTTAAATGAGGAACTTATACCTCAGAGCAATGTGATTAAGGGGAAGCTAGGAATCAAATCTAGGCTTTTCTCAGTCTAGGACATATATTTTAATGTCTACATAAATGAAAAATGTACAAAGGATAACTTATTCAGTAATTAATGTTTAACAAATATCTGTTGAGTACATATTGTGTTCTAAGTTATAAATATGTATTTTAAAAAAGGATGTTCAGCTTCACCTATACATGTAAAAAGGCAAATTAAGGAAGTGAGTTTTCTCTTCCCAAATGCTTATGTTTTTGGTCTCCATGAAAAGCACCCCTCACCTAGCAGTTCAAACCAAGTCCCCAAAAGTTATTTTCCTTTAATTCCTTATTTAGATTCCTCCTAAGCAATCGGGATTCCCCTAATTCCTATTCTCCTCTATTTGTTACCAAACTCTGATAGGTGGTACTACCTAAAAGCGTGGGAGATTCCCTGGTTCTCTCCATCCCTTTTGCTACCACCCTGGTTCATATCCACAGTATCTTTTAACAAAGGCACAGTGATAGCCTCCTTGCTGGTCCTTGTGTCCTGATGAGGTTTTACTCTCTAGGCAGACATGGGGGCTTAAGTGGGTACGAGAAGAATAAATGAAACAAGATGGGATTGGGAGGGAGACAAACCATAAGTGACTCTTAATCTCACAAAACAAACTGAGGGTTGCTGGGGGGAGGGGGTTTGGGAGAAGGGGGTGGGATTATGGACATTGGGGAGGGTATGTGCTTTGGTGAGTGCTGTGAAGTGTGTAAACCTGGTGATTCACAGACCTGTACCCCTGGGGATAAAAATATATGTTTATAAAAAATAAAATAAATAAATAAATAAAAAGAGGAAAATATGTTCACAGAATCTCCCCCCACCATCCCTAGCCAAAGCCTTCCATTTTGGACTAAAACCCAAGACCTTTAATAAAGATATTCATGATTGTGCCCTTGTGTATAATTTCATCTCCTCTCTTCCTGTCTCTTTGATCCACTCCTGTGGCTTTCCTGGAAATGCCATGTTCATTTCCACTCACAGACTTTGAAAGGTGTTGTTTTCCTCGATCACTTGCCTAATGTCTTCTCTTGTTAAGTGCTTAATCCTCAGCCCCTTAGTATACTGACTGGCAAACAGTGGGTTCTTAGTAAATATTCATTAAATGAATGAGTGGAAGGGAAAAAAAGAAGAGAAGGATGGAAGGAAGGAAGGAAGGAAGGGAGGGAGAAAGGAAGGAGGAAGAAAATGATATAACCATCAATCACATTTCAGATTAAAAGGATTAATAATACTGTATGTTTTGAAAATGTAGGTCCTAAATTGTCAGGGTCTTTGAGAGGGACAATTGGGAAACATCTTTCAAAATTTAGATTAAACAGTAGACTGAAAATCAGTTTGTTGGATGAACTATTTGCCTCATAGTCAATTACCCAAAACCAACTCAGTTCATCTAAAATCAGTACCAGTGTCTGAATTATTGAGGATCCACCCCCAGGTTTTGTTTTGCTAAGCCTCTGACACAGTCATTTCCTTGCATTTTTGTGAGCTCTGCTCATTAGAATGTCAGTTTTATGTGTGTTTCACATTTCAATTGTTAAGGATTTGTTTACACTTACTCTTTTATTTGGGAATGCTTTTCATTTATTAGAGTTTATTACCTTGTAGCTGTGTAAGGATGTGTACCCTGTCTCCACCTCCTCCAGACTTGCCTCCATCAATGGCCACTGAACAGCTTTGGCAAAGGTCCTACATCTGATTTAGGAAAACTGACAGACAGAGTCCCACAGAACAACGTGTAATGGTTTGCATGAGGTCATCATAACATGTTAGTTGCTGGAAAAGAATAGAGATCTCTTAACTCAGGCTCTTAATACTTAATACTTAATACAACTATCACCACCATTATCTCCGCTTCCCGTAAAGAAAAGAGATTTTTAAAAAGTCACAGCTCTTGACACTCAGTCAAATATTATATAGTACAGAAATATGGCAAGTCTTCTTGAGAATTCAACACATGTCCAATTTATTGTGAGAAGGGAATTTTAAACAGTATTTCCACAGAAGTGTCTTGGATCTCAAACGTATTAAATCATAGTAATTGCACTTGATATAGAAAGGAGACAAGAAACACAACTTATGTGTTATCCTAACTCTGTGAATTCTTGTCTGGTTCAAAACTGTTCTAAGGGGCACCTGGGTGGCTCAGGCAGTTAAGCATCTGCCCTTGAGCTCAGGTCTTGATCCCAGGGTCCTGGGATCTAGTCCCAAGGCCATCTCCCTGCTTAGTGGGGAGCCTACTTCTCCCTCTCCCTCTGCTCCTCCTCCTGCTTGTGCTCTGTCAAATAAATAAATAGAATCTTCTTTAAAAAAAAAAAAAAAACTGTTCTAAATTAAAAGTGAAACTGGCTTTTAAAATACAGAATGGATGGGGCACCTGGGTGGCTCAGTGGGTTAAGCCTCTGCCTTCAGCTCAGGTCGTGATCCCAGGGCCCTGGGATCGAGCCCCACATGGGGTTCTCTGCTCAGCAGGGAGCCTGCTTCCTCCTTTCTCTCTCTGCCTGCCTCTCTGCCTACTGTGATCTCTCTCTGTCTGTCAAATAAATAAATAAAATCTTTAAAAAAAAATACAGAATGGTAGGGGCACATAAGTGGTTCAGTCATTAAGTGTCTGTCTTGGGCTCAGGTCATGATCCCAGGGTCCTGGGATGGAGTCTTGCATCAGGCCCCTTGCTCAGCAGGGAGCCTGCTTCTCCTTCTGCCTGCTACTCACTTTAACTTGTGTTCTCTCTCTGTCTCTGACAAATAAATAAATAAAATCTTTAAAAAAATAATAAAAAATGAAATATGGGGTATATTTAGGAAACCAGAATATTTTAATTTTAGAGTTAGAAGAACATTAAAAACACAAATGGCTTCTCAATGTAGTTATTTATTTCCAGGTATGCTTGTTAAAGCCCTAAAAAATATAATTTTGTGACTCTCATTTTGTTTTTCTTTGTATGTTGTGTTGAAAAATTACCTTCCTTCAGATTTTGGGTTCTTACTGGGTGTGTTTTCCACCTCTTCCTTTTGCTTGTCATTTGGAATTAGGAGGAGTGTGTGTTAGAAGGTAAAGAGGAATGCCAGTGGCCAGCTAACCAGGAGAAAACAGTTGAAGGTTGTTTGTCATTTTCATAAGAAATAAAACAGCTATTTGTTGGCTCTTTATATAGCTGTTTATTTCCACATATTACACAAGTAAACAGAACTTATTCTTCCCTTCCCATCCTCCTGCTGCATTTAAGAACCAGTGGATTGTAGGGATTATGTTAGCTGTTCTGTGTTGGGTTGAGTTAAGTCGTGCAAGAACTGGCCCATTTGCCTACATACCAGAAGAGACACACGCCCTTTCTGTTGTGTGCTGGGGTCCCTCTTCAAGTCATCAGGAGACAAGCCAAACTGCCCAACAGAGAACCTTTGAGAGGTTTTCTGTTGAGAGGAGGCAGTTGTGGTAAATTAAAATGTGAAGTCATGAAGTCAGACGATTTTATCATCAGTCTCAAGAGAGCCTGCTCTGCGCAAGCATGAATAAAATCTCCTTGCTGGAGAAGACCTCCATCTTCATTGTAAAAATCAAAGTTGGGGCAAAATGTAAGAAGTGTTTGTTTCTCTGGGACATTAGCTACTTTCGTTTCCTCAGCCCATGTGTGGACGAGTGAGAGCCCAGAGCTAAAGGGAGTGTGACAACCCTACACTTGAGAATCCTTAGCTGTTTACAGCAGGAAGGATGGGACACAGAAAGGGGAACAAAGAGAAAGAGGCAGAATGTCTAAATTCTTGAGCTTTCCTCCATATTTTAGCAGTCCCTACAGTATTAGGATTTCCAATGTTCAGATGGTGGACTATTCTGTAACTGGGTAGAATAGTTTCCTGATCAATATTGGCCACACCCCAATATAACATCTAGATACACATACAAATATACGTGTGTGTGTGTGTGTGTGTGCGTGTGTCAGTGAACGGGAGGGACCCACCTCTCACTCTTGTCTTCCAGATCACTATATGCAGGTGCTGGTCTGTCAGCACGAATGCGTGAGGGAACTTGCCACTCGCCCTGGCCGCCTCTCTCCAATTGAGAACTTTCTTCCCCTTCATTATGACTACCTACAGTTTGCCTACTATCGAGGTAAAGCGTGGATCATCCCGAAGACCTTTGGGGAAGGGGTGTCGTTCATCATTACATTGAATTTTCCTTTGTATTTCCCACTTTACCATTGAGGCAATGCGGGTTTATGGCTTTTTTTCTGTCATCTCACATCACCGCCACTCAGGCCAAAGAGAGCAGGTGATACCACAAGTGGGCAAATGCTGTGATGATGTCCTGAAAATTTTCTTAGACTGGTATTTTACATGATTTTCAATTTAATATTAAAAGGTCATATATTTGCAAGTTCAAAGACCAAATATCATAAAAGCCTCCCTCTCTTCCTTTTTCTGCAGCCCAATTTCATGCCCTACAACACAGTTTCCGAGTTATGTTTTTTTTTTAAAACACGTATGCACACACACACTAACTTATTTCCCCCTCTTATACACAGAAGGTGGCATATTATTTACACTGTTTTTTACATTGCTTTCTTCACTTAAGAATGTATATAAGTAAGGAGGGTGCGCCTGGGTGGCGCAGTTGGTTAAGCATCTGGTTCTTGATTTCAGTTTAGGTCATGATCTCAAGGTCCTGAGATGAAGCTCATTGGGTTCTGTGCTCATTGGGTTCTGTGCTGGGCGAAGAGCCTACTTAAGATTCTCTCTCAATAATAATAAAATAATAATAATAATAATAATAGTACCAGGGGTGCCTGGCTGGCTCAGTTGGTAGAGCATGCTACTCTTGATCACGGAGTTGTGGGTTCGAGCCCCCTGTTGGGTGTACAGATTACTTAAAAATAAAATCATAAAAAGTATTTTTTAGTAGGTTGGATCTATGAAATTACCATTTGCTTAGGTCAGTAAAAGCCAAATTTTGGCAATTTTATATGGTCTAACCTAATTGTATTGATACATGGAGATCTTCCTCATTAATTTTTCTTTACATCCACATACCATTGTACTGTAATTTATTTCATGCTTCCCCTTACTAATGGGTATTGTGTTGTTAGTAACTGGTATTTCAATCAAGGATCAAATGTGTAATATTTTATGTAAGTTAGTTCACATCCACAAGTGAATATCTATAGGATGGGTTTCTGGAAGTACGATTCCTGTGTCGAATCATTCATTCATTTTAAATTTTGATAGATGTTGCCAAATTTTCTTCCATGTATAGTACATTTTTCATTGCTCATCAACAGAATATATTGTGAAATTTTAGATTATTACCGAATCCCACTAGGTGAAAATTTTTATCTCAGTATAGTTTTAATTTCTATTTATCTAATTGAGAAAGAGAGATTGAACATCTTTCCTCACGCTTATAAGCAATTAATAGAATTGGGATTGCAGAAATCGGTTTTAGATGTCACGTGGTCGAACTCAGGACAAAAACAGAATTAACCGCCCAAATTCTGCTCTGCTTATTTGTATTAACTAATGGAAGTTGTCAACAAACATCTTCAGGTGGAAACTTGTAATAATTGATGTAAAACATCTAGCACCAAAGCAGTCCAAAGGTAGTACCATTTTAAATACCTGAAATTATGTCCTTCCTTTTGTCTGTGGCTCTCTTTTGAAGTATGACTAGCACTGAGTGTTGTATTAGTTTCAGGTGTACAACATGATGATTTGATAATCACTCAGGGCTCATTATGATAAGCATGGTCATCATCTGTCACCAAACAACGTTATTACGGTCTTACTGTATTCCCTATGCTAAACTTTTCAGCTCTGTGACTTATTTATCTTATAACTAGAAGTCTGTACTTCCGGATCTTCTTAATTTCCACCATCCCCTCACGCACCTCCCCTCTGGCAGCCATCAGTTGTTTCTCCATATTTGACAATCTGTTTTGGTCGGTGACCATTTCTGCATATGCTATTCAGCTTCACCTTATCCTCCCTCTTACTCATGTTTACTGCGGACCTCTCACAGGTATGTTGAAGTATTTCTTAAAAACCTCCTCAATGGACCTAGCCTGACTCTAATGCTACAACTCCTTGGTCTTTCAGTTGGTGAATATGTGAAAGCCTTGGAGTGTGCCAAGGCTTATCTTCTCCTTCATCCAGATGATGAGGACGTCCTAGACAATGTAGATTACTATGAGAGTCTCCTGGATGACAGCAGTGACCCAGCATCCATTGAGGCCAGAGAGGTGAGACCAAGGTCCTGAGAAGAAACTGCATTCTACTAGATGCTCTGGGCAGAATTGGTAAAAATATAGCAGTGCTCTGGAAGATATCTAGCCTTTGAGTCAAGGTTCTAGAAAGCAGTTCTTTTGTACTTCAGTACTAATGCCAGAAGCATATTTTTCTCCTACGTGACAGCTTGTGAAAATCTATTGAGAAGGAGACTTTTTGTGCAGCTGTGAATATTTTTTTAGCTCACTTGTCACTGTCTATTGAAAAATATTTCCACTTGAACATTTATCATATTCCTTAACTGTTACTTAAATATAAACTTTTCATTCTTTTTTTTTTTTTTCCCTCTAGGATTTGGCAATGTTTGTGAAGCGTCATAAAATGGAATCAGAACTAATAAAATCAGCTGCAGAGGGCCTGGGATTTTCATACACAGAACCGGTAAGAGCAAAAAAGGAAGAGGAAATCTGTTTTAAAAGAATACTCAATTGACTTCTTCTTTTTTTTTTTTTTAAGATTTTATTTATTTATTTGACACAGAGAGAGAGAGAGATCCCAAGTAGGCAGAGAAGCAGGCAGAGAGAGAGGAGGAAGCAGGCTGCCTGCTGAGCAGGGAGCCCTATGTAGGGCTGGATCCCAGGACCCTGAGATCATGACCTGAGCCAGAGGCAGAGACTTAACCCACTGAGCCATCCAGGCACCCCCTCAGTGGACTTCTTATTCATGATTTTATTTCCCAGCTTGATTTACCGAAGATTTTTTTTTGAAATTCCATTTGCCAATTTTATTTATTTATTAATTTAAATGTTTTAATTATGTTCAGTTAGCCAACATATAGTTTATTAAAGAGTCTTTTCTCCTGTCTTGTATTAACAAAACCCAGGGAGGCAGGGGTGGGTGTTTACTCAGTGTATGATAAACATTAAAAGACTTTAATAGATCTCCGTATCACTGAGATCCAAAGTCAAAAGCAGATATATTTGGGGGGAAGAGAAGTGTTTTGCACCTTATGATGAATTTGCCTCAGGATTGTTTTATGTCTTAAATTCTGGATGCAAGCTTTTATATTTCTCCTACACATTTTAAAAACTAGAAAGACTTCATACAGAACGAAATCAGTGTCAACTGTACTATTCGTCATGCTGACTTTTCTCCACTTGTCCATGTTGACTTTTAGTCATTCTTCATGTGAAGATACAACTTTGCCAGTACAGAGAGATTTCTGTTCTGATTTTTATTTAAGTTGTCATAAGCAATTTCTACATTTTTACAGCTTTTAAGATGATTTTTAGCTATGTAAATAGAACTGATGTGCAATAAATTAACTGTTTTCCTGACACTGGAAGTCTGATTTGTTTCTGATTTTTTTCTACCATGTTTAATGCATGAAGCATTTTCCCTCTGTATTGAACTATGCCCTATGAATAGATTACCAGGAATGGGATTATTCTGCCATAAGAAGACATGAGAATTTTTAAAATTCTTAAAATTGCTTTTCTAAGGGAATTTTCTGATACCTTCACTGGTTCTAGAAGTGCATAAAGTACCAGGTTACTATGAATATCTCAGCAGTGAGAAATAACATTAAAAATCATTTATATTTCTTATATACAAAATGATATATCACTGTTGTTTTCATTTGTATTCCTTTGATGGCTAACAAAAATTAACTTTTCACATATTGTCATTAATTACTTTTTCTGTGACCTGAATTATCTGGACATGCCTTTTTTCATATATCTGTTAGTTAACTATATAAGTTCTTTACATATACACCTGTCACATATTCATAAAAAAGCACTATTTGTAATATATCCTATTTGTAACATTCTTTTCATTACTGTTTTGTGTTTTTATTGGCATATTTTAAAAATTAGGAAAATTTTTAAGTATACTAATTCTAAATAACGTTTATAAGTATGCTTATACCCGGCCTTACTTATTATTTTTTAATTGCATTCTCCCAGGAAACTTCAGAAAAAGTTACTTTATGATCCTGCACAAATAATTAATCAAGCTGGCCTTTCTTGTTTGTTTTATTCATGAAACATAAGGGAGTTGGACTGAATGATCTCTTAATTGTCTTCCTGACATCAAATTTTATCCACTTCTTGGATAGAAAATATAAATACTTAAGCTAATTCCCTGCTATTTTTAAAAATCCATTTGTGCATCATTTTATCTTTGCCAACGTTTCATTGCCTTTAGGTTTTCTTTTTACTAATTAAAAAAATATTGTATCTTAATACAATATGCACGTTTCCCAATGTTTTAGGTCTTTTGAGTGTTTTAAATTTATATTTTCTTTTTATGCATTATATTTTAGTGACAAAGCTATTGATTTTTTTTTTAATTTAAAACAGAATTATTGGATCCGATATGGTGGACGACAGGATGAGAATCGGTGAGTTCTTCATTCAGAACACAATCCATTTCCTTTTAATGAGAAGAAATACTTAGAGTCATACCCATTATAAGGATCTTAGCTCAATGAAATAGGCAAAAAGATATAATTAAATGAATTCTACACTGGGAATTAGAAGCTCAGCCTTCTGGTCCCAGCTCGCTCTTTCTACAGTCATGTGACCTCGGTGCTTTGTTTTCCTTTCTAGTCTTCTGTGTTCCCTCCAAGGAAGGGGTTGGATCGGGTGATCTCTGAAGGTGAAACCTTCTATAGATTCTGTTTTTGATTAATAAAATAGAGCTTAGTTTTTTCTTGTTAATGCTGAATTCCCTTACTGTATTTGAAAGCAGGAAGCCCAAAAAGTTTCACTGCAAGCTAAACTACTAGGTGTCATTAACTCAATCAGAAATGAAGAGACTTCATTTTTTTGAAATGATAGAAGTGAAAAATCAATTTACATGTTATGAGCAGTTTGAGAAATCATAGAATGTTGGAGTTACATGTTTGAGCTGACCCGATCTAGCCTGTTCATTTTCCAAATTCAGAAATCAAGGTTCTGATTACAAGAGCTCCAAGAGTGGACATGCACAATTGGATTTGTTCAGTCTGTATATATTGAAAGGATATCATGCTGTGATTTGTATGTTTGCCAAGTCTGAAACTTGTGTCTTCTTTTTTGGAATAGTTGAGAACCACTGCATGAGGTCATGCTTTATTTCAGTTCAGTTATTGTTTGGGGTGTGCTCTATGCTCAGGACAAAAATAACAATGCCCCAAGTATCACGAAGATGCATGTGCTAATATTTTTCTGCTCTTTTGATACTTAATGTCTAATCTCAAGAGGGGTGAAGTTATGGATACAATTAACTGTCTCAAAAAAAAAAAAAAGAGTGCTAAGAAGAGTAAGGTGCCCTTTGTCTTTGAACATCCTTAATCAGTGGGAAATTCCATTTCAATTGTTTTTAATGGGCAGGGTCCCTTCAGGAGTGAACGTGGAAGGGGCAGAAGTTCATGGATTATCAATGGGGAAAAAGTCATTGCCCAAGATAGATCGAGACTTAAAAGAGGGTAAGTATCTGTGCACTTCTGCTTACAGGAGGGGAAGGAAGAGGTCGGACTTGGCTCGTTGTTATTTAAATTAAGGAAGAGTCCACTTTCTCTGGAAACTAAGGAATAGGACTAAGCTACTATATTTTATGACATTCTAAGCTACTATATTTTATGACATTCTGAAAGCAAGACTTGAAAACAGTGTCTCAAATTTGTATGTCATCACCTTTGGTTTCCAATAAAAGTGTTTCCAGATTCACTCCCTTATCTGTTGCCCACAGGAGTCCTGTGAACTAGGCAGGGACAGAATGATCAGTTGAGTACCTGAGGCTTGGAGAGGTCACAGGGCTTCTGTCACCTAGTGAGTAAGTGCCAGAGAGTACAGAGTATACTGCACATCAGAGGAACTTGAAGCGACAGGTCACAGGACTATCAGCTGAGTTCATCTACAGTGCTTGAAGTACATATATTCGAGCAGGACTCTGAGTGGTGAGTAGAATTTAGGTTGCATTGACAGCGGTGTGGAGGGAGCCATATTAATGGATAAAACAATGGAACAAAGGCACAGACATGGAGAGAGCAGAACGTAATATACTTATGTCAGATCAAAATTCACAGAAACACATGTAGAGTGTTGTCAAAGTAGTTTTTAGATAAAGCTAAACATTGTCATAATTTATAATTTCTCAGGCAAATTTATACACAGTTCATTTGAATACTGGAAGCATCTCATACAAGACAACTGTCCCCACTTTCCAGGCAAGAAACTGAGGCCCACAGAGATACAGTGGCATGTCCAGTGTCTCACAGTTCATACTGGGTTGAGCAGGCATCGAACCCAGGTTTTTGAATCCAGATCTAGATCCCATTTTCCCTTACTTAGCTGGAGGTGGAACATAAAAGGGTCTAGAGATCCAAAATGCATCCTTTATTGATTAAATAACAGCAAGATAAGCAGGTTTTAAAAACCTGCGTTGAGAAGTACAGAACTCCTTTCCCCCACGAGATAGTGTGACAGCACATTCCTCCAGCTGGTTGGAAAACGTCTGGCTCTCCACAGCTCTCACATTTCCCAGCCCTTTCCTTCCTCAGCTTCCAAGTCAGTTTGAGGCAGTAAACAGGATAAAGCACTCATCTCATCTGACCTGGCCCTCAGTTTGTAGCCACAAAGCCTAAGCTGTTCTACAAATGCCGGAGAGTTCCATGGTCAGCCAGAGTTCGTGTTGCTTTTTCAGCTGAGAAATCACCCAGGAAGTGTGTGCCAGGAAGCCAGCACTTTGCTGTTAAGGTTTGGGAAACTCCAGGATGGTTGCCAAACTTCAAAGTGGGTTTTTTTTGTTTGTTTGTTTGTTTGTTTTGTTTTTTGTTTTTTTGTGGGGTTTTTTTTTTTTGGTGTTTTGTTTTGTTTTGTTTTGTTTTGTTTTTGTCCCCTGGCTCCCCAGGACTCTGATGTACAGCAGCTGTCTAGGAAGGCTAGCATGAAAAGTAGATCAGGAGACTATTCCCAGGGGTGGAGAGACCATGACTTTCCAGGTTACCAAAATCTATCACTTTTGTAGAGTTTGCTTAGTTGAATGGGGTACTGAATCTTAGGATGTTCTCTGGGAAACCACTGGAAAGACTTCTGTGGAGTCACTAGAGATTTAAATAGTTTCTAAATTAAGAACAGTGGTAGACAGAGGCAAAGTTCCCAACCAGAAAGCACTTTCCTATCTTAGTCTGGCTCCAAGCACATGTCAGGGAGGTAAGAAAGCTTGCATGCTTCACAGAGTAGACTATATTTCAGCTTTTCTCCTCCTCCACAAAGTGACTGTCATCTACTCTTGGTTGCCTGACAGCAATTAGTAGTATTCGCACTGGACGTCTCTGAAGCATTACAGGAGTGGCCCAGGACCATGTCCCAGACAGACTCCAGTCCACGGAATATGCATATCATCAATCTAACAACACCCATCCCTTACCCATTCTCCATCCAAGTGCCAGTTTCCAAAGGTCCTGCTCCATAATCATCCCCGTCAGTATAGTAGAAATAACATTGAACTTGGAATCAGGCATCCCAGTTTCTAGGATTGGTTAGTCTGTTGTGCTGTGGTGTGATGGACACCTAGAGACGTGAGGTCTTTGGGCTCTGTGATTTTCAGCTGTAAAAGAAGGACAGCAACTTTGTGCTGAGGAACAGTGTGAAAAGTCTTCTGTAGACCGTAAAGGGCTGTGCTCACATAAGGTCTGGTTACTTAGCACATCCCTGTTGTGACTTGTAGAACGCTGTAATATTTATGGTAAAATGCTGCTTCTTGCCATGTGAGCCACAGGCAGTGAGCACAAAGGAGTATTTTCCTAGATGATCCCTCTTTATTGCAACTAGAGAATCCAAGCCAGGCACATACTTTATGAATGAGAGAAGAATTAAGTTGTTTAGCTAAATCTCCCTGAGCTGTGGTTAGGAGTTGGCTGAAGCCATCAAATCAGGCCCCAGGAACCACAACTTATTGGACCACAGTTTTATTTTTATTTTAATGTTTTCCTCTGTCTGGTGTGCTACTAGTCATTTGCAGGCTGGTGAATGTATGTGTTTCAATGACACGGTTTGTTTTTCCTTCTTCTTCTTCTTTTTATTTATTTATTTATTTTTCCCCCCCCTTTTGGCTAGTGGGTGGGTAGTTGGTTGTGTCTTGTGAAATGCATGTGTGGGAAGTTTCTGTATAAAAGTCTATGCTCAGTGGTGATTGTGGTAACTACATGAAAGGCAGGTTTCTAGCATTGATTCTGCCTGAAGCTGTGAGTGGGCGGGTAGTTAAGACTCCTTTGCACTCTGTCCCTTCTCCTGATCTTTGTATGTTCCATGTGGCATGACTAGAAGAACTGGCAATGTCTCTGTAGCCCTTTCAAATTATACTCCTTTATTCTTATTAAGATGCCACACTTAGAACTTAACATAATAGACCAGGCATATATTACTATAATACTAAATAATCAACACTGTAATAGCAAATACTTCTACAGAACTTAGAAATGATTAAAGTCATCTCTTGAAAATCAGGTCATTGTATTTAAAGTTCATATACTCTCAAGAGAGGAAAGGAAAAAATATGATATAATACAAACCAACCCGATTCACTCAACCCTTGATCTGTCATCCATTTCTTTTTGACTTTTATATTAGAAGTGCTTTTCAGTGAACCGGCAAGTCGCTTTTCTTTCTTGTTGAAGGAACACCTCTTTTACCTTTCTAAGTGGGAATGGAATATGTAGTTTACTTTTCCAAATATTTGGGAAACTGCTTTAATTTGGCTGTGGATCTTAAACAGCTACATAGATTAGAGTAACTTTTCCTAAACAACCTGTGTTTTAAGTTAAGAGGTCCTGTTGGGGAAAGGAATGTTCTCCTGGTCTTTTATTGCTTGCTGCCAGAAAAAAAAAAGAAGAAGAAGAAGAATAAATAAATCACAAATGTAGCAGCTTACAATAATATACATTTACTATCCCACGTTTTTGGGGGTCAGAAATTTGGGGGTAGCTTGGCAAGCTCCCTTGCTTCCCAGTCTGGCACAGACTTCCCTCAAATTGTTGATCATCTCTGAGATCTCGCTTGACTGGGGAACTATCTTCTTCTAAGCTCAGAAGACAGAATTTGGTTCCTAAAGTCTTAGTGGACAGTGGTCCTCAGTTCCCAGTTGATCACTGGCTGGAGGAGGCCTCCTCATTCCTTGCTGCATGAGTCTGTCTACAATGAAAGTTGAGAAGGCAATAGGCAGACTCTGCCAGCAGGGTGGAAGTTGCAGTCTCGTGTAATACAGTCCCAGAAGGGATGCCCCATCACCTTGGCCATACTCTGTTGTTGGAAGTGTGTTCCAGTCCCCACTCATACTCGAGGAAAGCAGATTACACAAGCCCATGAATCCCAGGAGGCAGTGATCATCAGGGGGCCGTCTTACAAGTTTCTCTGCCATAGGAACAAAGGCAGGAGGGAGGAAGGAGGAAGGAGAGAAGAAGGAAGGGAGGAAGGGAGGTTGGTTTTTGTGCTCAGTGAAGGGAGAGAACTGCTTCATGCTCTCTTGATAGTCCACATATTCATGCTTATTTCCATATTAAAAGTTCTAAGAAGTCCTCTTAAATTTTATGTAGCCTAGTACTTCCCAAACATATTTGATCAAGAAACTCCTTTTTTCATCAAAAGCTTTCTGCAGAACAAAGGCTGAGACACATTGAATTGTGTATGTATGTGTATATATATTTTTTTCTCTGTTCATCCAAAAGATTGGTACTGAAACTATACCTTGTGGTCATATTCCTGGAATCTGAGAAATTCTGTACTTATAGATTTTTTTATGACAATCTAAAAAAATTAATAGGGGCAACTAGCGGGTCATGTAAATAACCACCTGATAGCCCAGTCGCACCATGAGACTTCACACTGTGGTGGGTGAGCCTACTAACCCACTGGCACCTGTTGGTGATACTTCGGTGACTGAACACTAACAAAATATGAAGCCCAACAAACGTATAAATAATGTATCAGGAGCAGACGAAGGCCCAAATTTATCATGGTACACTACAACTTCATAGTAATTGCAATCAAGAAAAGTTGCAGTGCAATGACTCATTACACATCAGAAATACTATAAAGGATGCTGGCTCCAAAGAATCTGGGCCAGATCAGTGAGTAGAACATTCCTATGGAATGTAGCCTGTCGGTTCCTGCAAAATAACATTAACCATTTCATTTAATGTTGTTAACTTGAATTTAGTTAGTTTTATGGTCTTGCTTTTATTTAATATTGTGAATTGCTTTTGGTATTACAGTTACATGAAACTCTAAAGATAAATAGATACAGCACTTACAGTTTTATAATTGTAAGTATGGAAGCAAAATTGAAATAAAATAATGTGTCAGCACTGCCTCTCCTTAGGGAACTTTTCCTTTAACAGATAACCGTATATTATTAAAGACTGGGAAACACTGTCTTTTTATCTTAATACTCCACTAATTGTGGGCTGTAATGAATCTTTCATCATAACTAGAATACTGATAAACGTGGTGCTGTTCCCCAGTTTCACCAATTAATTTTAAAGGACTAGAGGGGAGATTCATTTCCATTGGTTTCTTCCTTCTTCACCTGATGTGCTGTAGGCCCATGTGTTGGGGACCATTGCAGGAGAAGAAGGGAACAGCTGAGCCCTCCCCGTGCCTCCCTCCCAGGCGGACTGTGGTTATTGACAGGCACATGTCAGGTCCCTTAGGAGTTTATAAAGACCAGAACATTTTTTTTTTCCTTTTCTGTTCAGTTTTTTAGCTCAAGCTGCTTGCACTGCGTTACAGCTGAAGATTTCCTTGCCAACAGAAGCTTCATCCTTCGGTTCTGTTCTCTGTGAGGAAAGAGCCTGGTCAGGTCTAGATTTTGGTCATTAACCACCTAAAGCATGACCCCAAATCATCTCCTTCTGAAAAGCCCACATGGGCTAATTTTATGAAGTTGTGGGCCCTATCCAGGGAGAGAGCCAGGGCCTATAGGAAACCTTCCCATGCAAAGAAAGTAATACAAAGATTTGCCCAGAGAACAGAAAAAAAGAAAAAAAATATTCCACAAACAAGACCATTTAGAGTCAGTTAGGTGGCGGGAAGGAGACTAGGAAGGAGTTGGCTGGCTTGGGTATGGCTGTCCTGATGGTGCATTTACCAGCTGAGTTTTTGAGTGAAGATATTTCTCTCCATACCAGTGAGACTGCGGTATATATGTCATGTATGGGGGCACAAACATGTGATCAAGTCATGTGATGTTGTAACACAGTGAGGAGCCAAGTGTTGTGGGGACGGATGTGTGCAGTTACCAAGAAAGTTCTAGAAGTTCTCTGAACGTCATCCTGTGAGATTCCTAGTCTGCTTTGCAGGATCATTGCTGAAATCAAATGAAAAGATAGTGTAGCAAACCCACAATACTGTACAAATGTGACACCCTTATTGTGATGTTATGGAGAAACCTGGTTGTCAGACATCTATCTTTTTCCTGAATCCATAGTAGTATACATAGAAAGATTCCAACGTGTCTTTGCATTCTTATTTTTTTTTTCTTTTGCTTTCTTGGCAACGAAAGGTAAATCATAAATTTAATAAGTAAATTTCACAATCTCACTGAATTAGAATTAAATATGTGGAAAAGTGTACATTATTTTTGGATAGAAAAACTGATATGAAAGTACAAACTTAAATTTTTCTTTTGTTGACATAGTTCTTCAGTGTTTTCTTTTTAATTTTTTTATTTATTTGACAGAGAGAGAGAAATCACAAGTAGGCAGAGAGGCAGGCAGAGAGAGAGGAGGAAGCAGGCTCCCCGCGGAGCAGAGAACCTGACGTGGGGCTCGATCCCAGGACCCAGGGATCATGACCTGAGCCGAAGGCAGAGGCTTTAACCCACTGAGCCACCCAGGCACCCCTTTTTTTTAAAAACTCATCTGTTTGGCTTGTCATCAGATTCATCTCAATGAAGCACAGATTCTCAAATAACCTTCCTGAAGCCACAACCAGGAAGGGACTTGATCAAAAATCAAGGTGGGGGCATTTTCATAGCCTGCATTGGGAGGATTTGAGTTTTGTCCAGATCTGGACACAACTCATGGATCTGGAATAGTTAGCGACTTTATACCCAGGACAATAGCCATTCAGCATGTGTTCTGGGTATTCATTGTTTTTTTGCACCACACCCAATGCTCCATGCAATCCGTGCCCTCTCTAATACCCCAACCTCCCACCAAGGTTGGTTGGTTGGTTCCCCCAACTTCCCACCCCCCGCCCCTTCAAAACCCTCAGATTGTTTTTCAGAGTCCATAGTCTCTCATGGCTCACCTCATTCTTAAGTATTCATGAGCAAACTGATTCTCATGAATTTCACATTGAAAACTGATGGGAGTTCTGTGCTTCCCCCACCTTGGGAACAGAGGTAACAGAGAAGACCGTATGTTCTGTCTCTTCAGGTGGCCCTCTGCTCTATGAGAACATCACGTTTGTCTATAACTCGGAACAGTTGAACGGGACTCAGCGGGTTCTCCTGGATAACGTCCTGTCAGAGGAACAGTGCCGGGAGCTCCACAGCGTGGCCAGTGTGAGGACCCGTGTGGGAGGGGAGCCGGATGGTGCTGACCTGGTGGGAGCCCTGGAGCTCTCGGGTCCTGGTCTCACTTGGAGTCAGGAAGCCAGGCCTGAAATGTCACTTTCTTGAGGACAAGGACATCAGTGTGGGGGCATTTCCATAGCCTGCATTGGGAGGATTTGAATTTTGTCCAGATCTGGACACAACTCATGGATCTGGAATAGTTATTGACTTTATACCCAGGACAATAGCCATTCAGCATGTGTTCTGCTACCAAATAAAGTCACTGGGAATCTCTACATTTTAATCAATAATTAACCCATATATTGATCATTGATAGCTTATCTGTTTCTACAAATCTAGTATTTCATGATGAACATGGAAAGTGAAGTTTAAATGAAGATTCCTCTTTGGATGGGAAGAATTAATGATATCAGGATCCTGGTACAAAATAAGGTTGGGTCTGAGCATTGACTGTGGTGCTTAGTTTCCTGGCAGTCAGGGCAAAAAGAGAGAGCTGATGAAGTCATCACTGTCATTAAGAAAGCATCTTCTTGTATTTTGCTTCCAGGGAATCATGCTTGTTGGTGATGGATACAGAGGGAAAACTTCACCCCATACACCCAATGAGAAGTTTGAAGGTGCAACTGTCCTGAAAGCACTCAAAGTAAAGTCCTAGCTTGGGTTTGGGTTCCCAAGAGTCCACAAATACCTTCTGTGCATGTAGACACAGGAAACAGGAGAGTCGAGATGGTAGACCTGTCAGGAGAAGTGAAGGGAGAAAGCATGAAATGATATCTCCATGGTTTTAAATCACTCCTTGGTTCCCTTCATTGGGTCATCAACTTATCAAACACTGTAGATCCTAAATTCATATCTGACAAATAATATACAGCCCTTCTCCTCCCCATCCTCAAAGAGATCCTGGGGCAATGGCAAGAACGTACTGAACCCCCTGAGGATTCTGCCCCACACCAAGTGTTGCTGGGGAGAAAGGAGTGTTCTCTGAGAAGAGACAAGAGGAAGAGATTAGGTTTCAGTGTTCCCACTGTGATGAGGAAGGATGAATTTCAGTGGCTCATTTTCCTAACCCAAATCCAAGAGCATGAGGCTGTATTTCCACTGGTCAGTGCAAATGTGATCCTCTTTACACTGCCTTACTGGAACCAAGTACCTGTTTTTCCCCTGCCTTCCGGTCACACCAGTGCCAGCGCGATCTCATGCTCTTCTTTGTTTTCAGTTTGGTTACGAAGGCCGAGTCCCCCTGAAGAGTGCCCGTCTGTTTTATGACATCAGTGAGAAGGCTCGAAAGATTGTAGAATCCTATTTCATGCTGAACTCAACCCTGTATTTTTCCTATACACACATGGTCTGCCGAACAGCCCTATCTGGTAAGATTCCAGAGTCTGAACTTTTTCCCTTCTACCCATGGTGAAATGAGAATGAAAACAATGTAAAACAAAGTTCTGTTACATGTTACACTCATGGTTTAGCAAAGTTGTAAATTCCCCAAACAGAAGCAGCTTGTTCACTCTTTGCTCCCCCTTCCCTCTGTTTCTCCTTGTTTGACCCCCTCAAGTTCCAGAAAGCCATCGCTTTGCCTGTCTTTCCTTTCAGAACCATTTCCCCTCCTTGCTTAAAGGCACACAGAGAAGGACTGTCCTGTTTTAGGTTTCACTTTGCAGGGAACCAGGAACCTGGAAATTACAGTCCCCCATCACACCCTGAAGCGCTAAGTGGTTGCATAGAAGATGAAGGCATTTTTCAAAGAAATGTTCTTAAAAAGGCAGAGACTGCCTCACTTGTGGTTGTCATGATTTCTCTTCTAGATCTTCTCTTCCACCCCCTGCTGAGTGGGAGGGGAGGAAGAATGTCATGGGAGGAGACTTGGACATGTGAACTTTCAGCTGAATCAATCTTTTCTTTTTGCATCTTCATTTCACCCCTCTCCTTTCGTCTTTGCTGCATGAAGTCTGACCCATGGAATGCATGGGATTTTTATTTTGTAGCTTCATATCAAGAAACTTTCACAGGAAAACAGGGAGGCGTGATTTGTCCACAGTTTTACAAGTTTGCACCCAAGCAGGACCGGTCTCTTGACAGCTTAGTCGGTTCGTTCATCTCTGTGGGTCTCTCTTGTGTCTCCTTAAATTCTCAAAGGGCACTAGTGATGGGAGAAGACAGGTTGTCAGCTTGGCTGGTGGAGGGTCCTGCTCTCCTGTCATCTCACCTGTTCCCTTTTCTGGCAGGTCAGCAGGAGAGAAGAACGGACCTCAGTCACCCCATCCACGCTGACAACTGCCTGTTGGATCCTGAGGCCAATGAATGCTGGAAGGAGCCTCCTGCGTACACGTTCCGGGACTATAGGTACAAGCATCACCACCTTCACTGATGAAGATTTTGCTCAACAGTTACCAACTCTCCATGGAAACTAAAAAATTCATCTGTTTGGCTTGTCATCAGATTCATCTCAATGAAGCAGAGATTCTCAAAGAACCTTCCTGAAGCCACAACCAGGAAGGAACTTGATCATCTCAGATTTTTACCTTAAAAATCCAAGCACGTTTTGTTATACCTTAATCCACAAAATGCCCATTTTGTTTTCATATTAAAAACAGTTTTAGTAGAGTTTCCTTATTTGATCATTTGGCTTTCACTGAAATGTATCCCTTGTGGGACATATATCTCAGTCTGAGAACCCAAGGGTCTTCTGCCCCAGGGCTCATAGGGGTCTTACAATATCATTCAGCTATGTCTGCCTTCTAGAAATAAGAAACTGGAAACTCTGAGGAAAGATTGGATGATGTTCTAGTGTCTAAAGAGAAGTCAACGTGTATTTAATTGTGGTTAATTACTGCCATAGAGTGTGCCACACAAAAACATTTATTGAACACCCCCTAGCTGCAAGGCAAGACTACAGCTCTTGGAGCTTTCTAGCTACGGGGTTGGGGGGGGGGGGAATACATCCTTTAGAGTTACAAGCCTAAGAGGGAAGAAGAGAATTATAAGTAGCATGGGCAAGTTCGAAGGAGTAGATTAAATACAGTTAGGTTTTCTTGGGGAAAAGTGAAATGGGACATGAAATTGGAAATACAATTAAAATGTTAGCATAAGTAAAACAAGTAAATATTCAGGGGTATGACCTGAACTATATCTGATCTTACTCTTTAGGGTTGGGAGGGTTGGTTATTTCAATGTCCAGTTCAAAGGAAACTTGACCAATCAGGCTGGTCAGTTTATTACATCTCCAGTATGTTCTGATGAAGCTGTTGTGAGCACATAATCATACAAATGGTTTTCTCTTTTTTCTTATAGTGCTCTCCTGTATATGAATGATGACTTTGAAGGAGGAGAATTCATTTTCACTGAGATGGATGCCAAGACTGTGACAGTAAGTAAAACTATACAGGCAAAATTTTGTTGCATTTCTTCATATCAATCTTGCTATTTTTCTGAGGATTCAGACTGTTGGACTTCAAATATCTGAGCTTGAGAATTCAAGAGGTGCACAGCTGGCCAGCAAACGTATACATCATAAAATGTTAGGGGTGGATTCATCAGTGAAACCTTCCAGTCCATTTTACAGACAGGTAATTTAAAGAATAGGTATATGAAGGATTTGCTTATAATTACATGGCCAGTTAGTGTTAGACTTGAAATCAGAACTTGGGTCTTCTCATTCTTTGACGGAAACACAAGAACACCCATTTCTAAGTTACCCATGCCTAGGACTAGACAAATGGATTCAGTGGGATAGCTTTTGAACAATCTGGTGTTCTCCATGCTTGGATTGAGCATTGCACTCTAGACCACTAGTTATCGAAATTACTGTGTATGTATATATATGCTTGTGACTGTAAGTAAACCTGTACCTGAAAATTGATTTATACACATTACACACACACACACACACACACACACATACATACACACACTAAAGATGAGATTCTAAACACAACTCCATAAGTAAAAAATCAACAGTTAATTTCAACTAGGTAAACCAATGTCTTTGGAAAACCAGTCTACTGAGTTATAGACCATATAGCCAGCATCCTTTAGACTTTAAGTCAAAGAGAATACAACAGGGTAGGGAAAACACCTTTTCCAATTGAGGATATAACTGAAATATAAATGGATTATGAGATACATCTTTCCTCCATAGAGAATCTAAATAGTTGAAGCATGTATCTGATAAACTTTAAAGATTTGGGGTTATACATACTATTTTCACAGCAAAACTGAGTATTATGCTTTCCCTCTCCTATTTTGTGACCTTTTCTTAATAGTGAAATACGCATCTATCATTCATGGCATACCACTGGGATATAAGCAGATGACATAAAAAATTCTGTACTACTGGCTTTAAAAGAGAACTCTGTAGAGATTCTGGTTAAAATTGTCCAGAAACATTGGAATAATTAAGAAAAATATTTCATACCATTCTTGCAATAATGTGTATCTAAAAAGTTATGATGCCTCTTGGTTTGTTGTGAAAGCTTAAGTATCAACCGTTATTTTAATGCTTCATGATCTGGAAAATTAAATCAGGATTGATGATCTGGGTTGCTTCTAATCCCAACACAAAATTACCATTTAAAAAAAAAGTCTCTTTGGAGAAAGCGTTTGATTTCTGAGCTCTTCCAACACTATACCAGATTTTAAAATGCTTGCAGCTCACACAGTTAGAAAGAAGGGGGAAAAAAAAAAAAAAATCACAGGTTGAAAGATTTATTTGCTTCTACACCATCTAGTGGCCATATTTGGAAATACTCAATGTTTGAAAGCAAGTGATGCCTGGAATACCATGTGAGAACCAATAATTCATTAATTGTTGAATGCAAATTAACTGTAATTCTGCTGTTTAAAGATATGAAAGCATATAATCCTGATCTTCTACATATCTATACTTTTAAGAGAAAGGTGTAAGTATTTTAAAACGTACTGAATCTCACCCCCACGACCCCTAAAAATGTAAAAGAAAAATTGATTTAAACAGTGTTTTGATTGAAAAGCCCCAAGTTGAAAGATTCATTTTTCCCAATTTAGCTCTATTTCAGATTCATTCATATGGTGGAGTTTTTAGACCATTTTGTAAATAATAAAAATTCTTGGGTAATCAGTCCTAATGACAAAGAGAAATGATTAGCTTTACTTTTCAGCTTTCCTTTCTTTGACACAAGGGACAAATGAAGCAGAGAAATGTCCCAACTTGGAGCTACGCAAGGAAAATAGTCTTCTAAGTTCTTTACTTTGGAAAAATCTGGGAATTACACAATTCACTGAATGGTGGCTAAAGTTTTACATTCATTCAAGATGAATACAGCACAAAGGCTTCTCTGACTTTGAACCATCAGTTAGATGGAAAGCAAAGGAATGTTCCTTTATCATACTTGGAAGATATGTAGATCATTTTCAATGCCAGCGTATTTGTGAAACATAAGTATTTGGGGATTTGGGTTTCCTCTGTGCAAATTTGGGAGACGTGAGATTTAATAAGTTCTATTTGCATCACAAAAAATTAAATTCAATATAAACTGTGTTCCAAAAGTATGTTTACAATCATCTAAACTTCAGGACATATTTTCCTGTAAAAGTCATGTCATAAATGAAGCTTGTTTATTCCTTTTCGTGGCTAATGTGTAACAGGTGACCCTCTCCATTTGATAAGATCGGTCACGGAGACTTTTGTGAACTTAGAGGTATCTAATCAATTTCAAATGCTTCAGCAGCTGATGGTCTCTTCTCCTAAACTTTCCCAAGTTCTTCTGTGTAAAAACTTCTTTCAATTCCTCCTGTTCCATCAGAGATAAGGCATCAAGTCCCCACATCCTATCTTTAATACTGTAAAATGTTACTGTTGACCCTTGATGGTCACATAGAAGCAATGGCGCCCACATGTGGTAGAGAGGGCCCAGACCAGCACTCAGGAATGAGCCGCCCAGAAAACCTGAAACTAGATCTTAAAGCTGTGTATATGGGAAGGCTTTCCTATCCTACTTCATGTGTTTCAAGTATCATTAATTCTGTTGTTTCTACGTGGAAACGTAAAACAAATTCCTTCTCCAGGGAAATGAAATCAGATTGATACCAAAGGCACCCGTAAGTGGTGAACTCCAGCTTTGCATCCGAAAAGTCATCTTTACAAAGCAGCATAAGTAAATCAACTCTCTTCAGCAAAGACAAATCATTTCTCAATTATTGTGACTAGAAGAGTAACCGGAAGCTGACTGCTTTTCTCTGCTCATCTCTCTCTCTCTCTCTCTCTCTCTCACACACACACACACACACACAGGTTTCAGACTTCTTGCCTTCTCCACCTCCCTCCGACCTCCCATGTGTATCTTACAGTCTAGGGGTACCTATGTTAGGTAGCATCCAAGGACCTCAGGAAATTTCTAAATATTTCTCTTTGAAGCCAGCAGTGAAAACACATAGCCATCTCCTTTTATGGTGAAGGAAACCAAAAGTTCTTCTAATGGGCAGGTATCAATCCAAGTCAATGCAGAAAATCACTCCTTAAAATGAGCCCATGTCATCAAATGGTAGGATTTTTTTTTTTTCTTTTACTCTACTTTTCTAAGCTCTGCTATGGAATGAGTACTATTTCTGTGTTTCTCAGAAAACTGAATTCTACTGACATCCGATGCTTTTTTTTGTTTGTTTTTAGCCTTTTTAAAAATTAACTTATAGGGGCGCCTGGGTGTCTCAGTGGGTTGAAGCTTCTGCCTTCGACTCAGGTCATGATCCCAGGTCCCCGGGATCGAGCCCCACATCCGGCTCTCTGCTCTGCCTGCCTCTCTGCCTACTTGTGATCTCTGTCTATCAAATAAAAAATTTTTTTTAAATTAACTTATAATGTATTATTTGCTTCAGAGATATAGGTCTGTGATTCATCAGTCTTACACAGTTCACAGCACTCTCTATAGCACATACTTTCCCCAGTGTCCATCACCCAGCCACACCATTCCTCCGGCTTCCTCCCCTCCAGCAACCCTCAGTTTGTTTCCTGAGATTAAGAGTCTCTTATGGTTTATCTCCTTCTCCAGTTTTATCTTGTTTCATTTTTCCCTCCCTTCGCCTATGATTTTCTATCTTATTTCCCAAAATTCTCAAATCAGTGAGATTATATAATTGTCCCTCTACCCTCTAGTTCCATCCATGTCATTGCAAATGGCAGGATTTCATTTTTGATGGCTGCATAATATTCCTGTGTGTGTGTGTGTGTGTGTGTGTATACACACCACATCTTCTTTATCTGTTCATCTCTTGATGGACATCTGGGCTCTTCCCATAGTTTGGCTATTGCGGACATTTTTCTACTATAAACATTCAGGTGCACATGCCCCTTCAGATCACTACATTTGCATCTTTGGGGTAAGTACCTAGTAGTGTAGTTGCTGGGTCATAGGGTAGCTCTATTTTCAACTTTTTGAGTAACCTTCATACTGTTTTCAGAGTGGCCGCACCAGCTTGCATTCCCACCAACAGTGTAGGAGGGTTCCCCTTTCTCCGCATCCTCACCAGCATCTGTCGTTTCCTGACTTGTTGATTTTAGCCATTCTGACTGGCGTGAGGTGGTATCTCAGTGTGGTTTTGATTTGTATTTCCCTGATGCCGAGTGATGTGGAGCACTTTTTTATGTGTCTGTTGGCCATCTGGATGTCTTCTTTGCAGAAATGTCTGTTCATGTATTCTGCCCATTTCTTGATTGGATTCTTTGTTCTTTGGGTTTGAGTTTGATAAGTTCTTTATATATTTTGGATGACATCAGACACTTCTTAAAATACAGATGCCAGGCCCCTTATATTCTGTTGCTCAGTTCACTCAGTTTGGAGAACCTGCTCATTTGATCGGACACTGTCATTGCCCTCACTCCTCTTCTGTCTCTGCCCTCTTTCCCTGAACATTACTGAGCAGTTTCACCTGAGCACAAGCTTGGAAGGACTGTGTTCATCACTGCAGAGCCTGGAGGCCATGGAATAGGTCCCTCCAAGGAGGAGAGTGAATTCACTGAGACCAATGGACAGGAATACTATAGTGGGAACTAAAGTATCATATGGCATTAGACTTGACTTTTAAAAATCTTCGTGTTATGAAAGGGCTCACAAAGCAGACATGTACAACTGAGGCATGAAAAATGTGCACCCATGGAGCCACTACCTAGATCAGTAATAAAAGGTACCAGCACTTTTATGCACTCCTTGACTTGTTTTTGTCATTCCCCAGATATTAAATGAGCAGCTGCCATATGCCAGATTTTGTGCTAGAGCTAAAGGCTGGGAAATAAAGTAAAAAGGAGCCTTTGTCTCCATGGAGTTTGTCGGCCATAGGGTTGCCTGTGTGGGATAGTGACTTTGTGCCCTTGACTATACCAGCCATTTTACCTGAACACTTTAATGTCTGAATCACACCTTATTCCGGGCTTACCTTGGTTTCACAGGTGAGGAAAGTGAACCAACCGATGTCTACTCCAGCCCCAGGATTCCATTATTCTTTGATTCAAAACTTGACCTAAATAATCCCATAGAAGGATGGAGAAAGGGGTTGTAGAGATGCTCCTGATATGGAAAGGAGAGTCTCATTTTCACCTTCTTCCTCAGGCCTCTATCAAACCAAAGTGTGGCCGTATGGTCAGCTTCTCTTCCGGAGGAGAGAACCCACATGGAGTGAAGGCAGTCACCAAGGGCCAGAGGTGTGCCGTGGCTCTGTGGTTTACCTTGGATCCACTTTACAGAGAATTGGTGAGTGTCTAACCCCCACCCCCCGAAGGCCAAGCAGATGTCCCAAAGACCTGCTTTGTGAACTGATTTATCTGAAAAGTCCATTAATTGTTCCATAACCCTTCAGGGATCTTAGAGATCATAAAATCAATCAAACTATTATAGAGTCCTTTCTTTCTGGTTTCCAACACTGGTTGTGTTGAACAGATTTTTCATGATGAAGCAATTACACAGCTGTTGTTGTAGTGTGAGTCTGAGAGAAAGAAGAGGGGCTGGGAAGGTAATTTCTTAATCAGGGAGGTTCTAACAAGAAAACGTTTGAGGAAATAGTGATGGCAGTCCTTAGTTAGTCTTGAGCTTATTACCAAACTGTGGCATCAAGAGAGAAGAACCACTTTCTGCTGGGCACCAGGAAGACTTACCCATTTTCTCAACAAACCATAAAGACAAGCACTCAGGGGTGCCTGGGTGGCTCAGTCGGTTAAGTGTCTGCCTTCTGCTCCGGTCATGATCCCAGGATCCTGTGATCGAGTCCCACGTTGGGCTCCTTGCTTTGTGAGGAGGCTGCTTCTCCCTCTCCCTTTGCCTGCCACTCCCCCTGCTTGGGCGGACTCTCTCCCTCTCTATCAAATAAATAAATAAATAAATAAATAATAAAATATTTTACAAAAATAAATAAAAAATGAAAAGAGCACTGAATAATTTATGAGACACGTGTAGGAGATGGTGAGCCAACCTGAAAAGTTTGTTTTTATTTACTATTGTTAACTTAAACATTGCATTTAACATCTAGTTTTTATTATACTGGAAGTAGACACTTAACCTGGACCCCATCCTTCTGGATGCCCCCCACCAGAGCTTATGGTCTCTTTCTGTGAGGCTTTAGAGGGAGGAGTTAAGACCAATGGGTGGAAGGAAAATGTCGGCTCAACATAGAAATGACTTAAAAATTGTTGCTACCCTTTGGTGGAGTTGTCTGCCCTGGAATTAGCAAGTTCCTTGTCCCTCCAGTCAAAGCCTCAGCAACAGCTTGGCCTAGGATACTGACACTGAAACTGAAACTTCACGGCAGGGGCTAAACTGGTGTCTTTGTCTCCTTCAGCCCCGGGTACTGATGAGTTATGAAAATCTAGTCTTTAAAACAGCATTCGATCCAATTTTCTCTTTGGATACCTAAATTGGATCCAATTTAGTCAGAAACTGTTTAAAATTCATTCCTGTGTCTCATGCATTTTGCCACGCGATCTAACTCACACAGATTTTAGGTCACATTCTGCAAGCATTCTTTTACGTACTTCACAGATGTTTATGGAAGATCTCTGTGCCTGAGCAACCCTGCTCAGTAGGCCATGGGGGTACCACGGTGACAAAGCACTGTCCCTGACCATGAGGGGCTTGGAGAGGTCTGCAAGGAAGTAGATCTAAGACAGCAGTGCACATTTTGTAGGGAGCAAGGAAGACTGACTTGTAGAGGCTCACTCCCTGCTGGGGAGATGAGAGCCAGGTGCCCAAAGGGACAAGTGTCCTGGTCCTGACTGGAGGGGCTGGTGGCAGGCAGAACACTCAGTTCTGAGAACTTCAAGAGGCACTGAACAGTCTTCCTCAACTGTGATTCCTTTCTTTCCTTGTGCTTGTCCACTCGGAAACACCAGCACCTCCCTCCCCCAACTGTGCTCCTGCACCAGGGAATAGGCAAATGAGCAGATGGGGAAGATGACAAACTCTTGGAACATCACCACATTCTTTTCTCTCTCTAGTGTTCAATTCAGCAAACATGGAGTCCGTTTCATTGCTCAGTATCCCAACACTCTCTTCCAAGATATTTTCCATCGAATAAACTTAACACAAAGTAAATTCTCTTGGCTCCTTCCCAATTCAGAGGGTTCGGAAACTTCTCCAGAATCGGGGCAGTAGCGGCATCTAGTGGTCACAGGAGAGAATGACCAGAACCTCATCAACTACTGGAAAAATGAGCGTGTGGGATTCCCAGGCTCCACATTGTGATCAGCAGGGCAGTTTTACAGACTACTGACATCTGTCTCCATCCGCAAACATTCTGGCTAAATTGATAGAGAGTGTGACCCAGGCATGGAGAGCTTTAAAAGCTCCCCAGGTAATTCAAATGTACAACAAACTTCGGGAGTCCGGAGCTGGGCACCTCTTCTCAGATGGAATCCCTGAGCAAGGAAAGCCTATGAAGGAGTCAGCAAAGCTGGCAGATTTCTCTGCTGGTTGTAGGTTGTTTTAAAGGTATCAATTCTCAAAGAGTAGTTAGCATTGTAGACTCTGAAGAATGCACGATATCGGAAGCCTGGAACCTCAAACAACAGGAACCCGTACAAGGGTTGAAAGCATGAACCAGACGGTTGCGTGGTTGGGACCGAAATGCTAGGGGCCCCTCAGAAGCACGTGCGAGCCGGGTGTTAAATGGGGGTACGATCTAGAAGCTGCAGCAGTTGGGCTTAGGGGTGGTGACAGCCCAAATCTGCCGTTCTCTAGTGGGACTGATTTTGCCTGCTAGGGCGCATTCGGCAAGGGCTAGAGACGTTTTTGGTTGTCAAGACTTGGAGGGCGGCTCTACCAGGTCCCTGTAATGGGCAGAGGTCAAGGCTGTTGCTAAACATTCTACTAGGTTTGGGACCACACCCAACAACAAAGAATTCTCTGGCCGGAAATGTCAGGAGTGCCAAGGTGGAGAAATCCTGCCCTAAACTCAGGCAGCCATAGCGGGCACTGTAAAGGGGGTGGAAACAGGAGGGAGAACGGACAGGACATGGTGATTTATCTGGTCCAAGGAGTCATGGCTGGGCTTGGAGGGCAAAGGGGTGAGCAGCGGCGGTCTTGACTGAGAGAGAGAATTGGTGAACAGGAAGGGCATAGGTGTGTGGGGGAGAAAACACTGACTCTGGCTGGAATGCTGGATTGGAGCCCTGAGTCAGAGATGCCTGTGGAACCACAGTGTAGAAAGGGTACTAGTCGGTTGACTGCATAAGACTTCCGGGCAAGAGAGAAATCTTGGAAAAGTTACTGCTTAAGACAAAAGGAAGTCAGGAGAAGGCACCACTGCAGGGACGGAGATGAGGGTCCTGAACCGGACCTAGCTCCCATCTCTGCACACAAAGATACCTGGAAGTGTTTGGGAAGCACCTGCCGGTGGGAGTGACCATGGTTCCCGTAACAGAAATGTGTTGGTTACCTGTTTTGCAGGAGCGGATACAGGCCGATGAAGTGATCGCCATCCTGGATCAGGAACAACAAGGAAAGCAGGGACTGAATATCAACCCCAGGGATGAGCTATAAAAACGAGGGAAAGAAAAGTTCTATCAGATATTTATTTAAATTGTTAATCTTATGAGAACCCCTTTATTTTTGTACAGAGCCATGATATAAATTAACAGGTCAATCCGAGTCACCAGATCCCCCTGCTGTGCCTGCGGGCGCACGTCCTTTGCTGCAGATCCGAAAGCTCTGGCAGAAAGAATAAGTTTGTTCTTGGCAACACTACACCTGTCCTGCATGCTCCGGTTCTAAGGTTAGCGTGTGACTGGACTCAGAAGGCTTTCGGACCCCGTGCCCTTCAGCAACACCCTCTTCCAGTATGGAGGCCACAAGCTGGAGTCCAAGGAGCACCCAGCAGGGTTTATGCTGCCTCCATGTCCCTGATCCTCTTGGAAGAGTGCTGTAGGTGATGGAGAGGCCCAGCATCACCAGGCTCCTGGTGGAGTCACTGGCCCTGGTATTTTCCCCGGAGAGCAGACTTACACTGGAAGCTTCGATTCCTCCTCCCCAGTGCTCCAGGAAGGACTGCCTTAAGACTTGTGTCTTTAGAAAAGGTTGTTCGGAGGGTTGAAGTAGAATGACTCCTCACCCTTGTACCTTTGGAAGAAAATCTTCAATCCCACCTGAATTGGGACACCATTGACATGTTGCCCGAGTGTGGGGCCCATTGGTGAGAAGGGATATTTTGTAAGACAAGTGGATTTCGGACTGATTCCCATCTTCAGCTGCATGTATTTTGGTGTCCCTTGTCTTGGCTGCTCTCCAGTTCCCAGATTCATGCTTGTGTCTGATTGTTTAATACAGGGAGGCTGATCCTAACACCTGGCATTTAGTTTTCTTCTCTCAAATGTTTGGTGTGTCTTTAGGTAATGGTTTTGTGGCTTTGGGGACAGCCCAGGGACAACACCTGGCTATGACTCGTTTTGCTGATGTTTCAGGGCCACAAGGAAAGTGGAAACAACTTTTGAAGGCACAGAAATGGTTAACAGAGGTGTTCCTCCAGAGAACATCTGGTCCCTGGCCAGAATGCTAAGGAAGCCCTGCAAAACATTATTCAGGGTGACTGGGGTGGTTCCAGTCTTGGGAAGGCTACTAACCGGTGGCAGAGATTACTTGCCTCTGGGAGGGGCACTGGCACAGGTCGTAGTTCTTTAGAAAACCATCAGATGTAAACGTTCACTGGAAAATCACATTTATTGGTTGCCTTTTATGACCTTGGTTGATGGTTAAGCACATTCATCCTTTGAGACTGAAAAACTGAGTCATAGTGAGTTATGTGCCATCTGTTTTCCACTCAACCTTCGGTTGGGAGAAGGGAAGGAACGTTAGGTTATAATCCCAGCTGGGTCCAGTATGCCCTGCTGTGTGACCTGGAGCTACTGTCTTTTCCTTTCTGGGTTTCAGTTTCCTTTTCTGAAAATGACATACCAGCTTATAATTATTTCCCAAGCCCTTCAGCCTCTTGCTTTAAATACAACACCGAGCCAATGAAAAACACAAACAAAGCCGATTTTAGAAATAGGCACCAATACCACCAAATTTACTTGAGCAAACGTTTTGAGATTTGGGAAGGGGTTCTTCCTGCGTCTATGTGATTTGAAAACTTTAAACCCAATTTTAGGGCTAAAACTCCCCGAGCTTTGGGAAGGCGGATCTCTGTTTGCCGTCTCACGGAGAAGTGTTTGCTGGCACACAGATCTGCTGATAGGAGAATCTGGGCAAGATCTAATTTCTGTTTTCTGGCAACGAGGCATCAACAAAGAAAACAGTCTTTGGCTCCTTGTCGTTCCCGCTTCCTGGGTGCCGTGGGAGCTCCAGGAGAGGCTGGGACTCCGGCACTAAGGTGGGGATTCTGCCCCACAGAAAGTGGAGGCCGGCCTCCAGAGCTGTGCTATGGGTCTCCTCTTGTGCCATGGGCTGACTGCCCAGGGCGGTGATTCCTGTTTTTCAGGCCGCCCGTGGTGTTGTACACCTGGGACATCGTGTATCCACTTTTTTAAAAGACTTCATTTATTTATTTGACAGAGGAGAGAGAGTGATCACAAGCAGGCAGAGAGAGGGGAAACAAGCTCCCTGCCGAGCAGAGAGCCTGACACGGGGCTTGATCCCTGGACCCTGAGATCATGACCTGAGCAAAGGCAGAGGCTTTAACCCACTGAGCCACCCAGGTGCCACTGCACTTTTTTTTTTTTTTTTAAGATTTTTATTTATTTATCAGATAGCGATCACAAGTAGGCAGAGAGGCAGGCAGAGAGAGAGAGACAGAGACAGAGGGAAACAGACTCCCTGCTGAGCAGAGAGCCCAATGCGGAGCTCAATCCTAGGACCCCGGCATCATGACCTGAGTCGAAGGCAGAGGCTTTAACTAACTGAGCCACCCAGGTGCCCCTCTGCACTTTTCAATCAGCTCCCCATCCAACCAGACATAATTGTGTTCAGAGAGTTAGGGAGTGTCATTGGAGGACTTGAAGCCGATCTGAGCCAGGGTTACCAAGTCAAGTTTATGTGAGAATGTCTGGCCCAGGGTGTGGCCACTAGAGGAAGGGGTGCCTTTTTGATTTGGCTGGAGAAGGTGCTTGTTCCCCAGCCTCTGGACCTGGAGAGGTGGGTCTGTGCAGAAGGGGGTGCTTTTTCTCATTCACTCAGCAGCACTGTCTGTGCTGGAGACCACCCGGGCCTAAAGGCCCACTTTCTAGGACCTCAAGGCCAGTCCTCTTCAGCTAAACCACTTGGGGGACTTTCACTTGTCAGAGGACCATTGGGTGAAAAGCCTGCAGTTTCACAAAGCTTTTATTTTTGTCCTCTTACTGCTCTGGGTGCTTGTAAGCCAGAGCTTGCTCACGCACTAGAACTCGGGAAGTGTTCTGGGTACAGATCCTGAGGCCCGCTTTCCAGATGAGGACATGGACAGCAGTGAAAGGAAGTTGCGGCCTGTGGTCACTCAGCTTGGAATGTTTTTGTGTGAGATCGGAATATAGCCCTTTGAACAGGAGGGAGGAAAAAAGTACCAGAGATGTTTGCTCCCTTGGCCATGCTTCCAAGCATATTAAATATAAAATAATACATTAATGTGAAGAAAAAAGTACATTTTTTTATAAAATCTGAACTTTTGCTCCTCTCTCTTCTTCCTGCTGAGTGATATGTGAAGGCGTATTTCCCCTTCTCTCCTCAGAGATGTATTGAATACGGGTTGTGTAATTCAATGAGATCAGCCCCACTTTGGAAAAAATCCCATGTGCCAGACTCTGCCTTCATGAAGCTCACAGAAGGAAAGGGGGTTCTAGTTAGGTGTCTTTTTCCTCTTCCTTCAAAGCAGAGAGAATCTTGAGCATAAATTTCTTCTTGAGGAAACACCGATGCGGGACAGAGTGATATTCTTGGATATGTGGGGTACTTTCTTCAGAGCCCTGATTATAGTTTATTTGACAAGAAATTTTAGTTTTAATGCAGTCTCCGTCATTACTGGGCACAAAGCATTTTTTGGCACTTATTCAGTTGAGGAGAAGCCATGAAATGAGTCACTACCATTTAATAATATATACCTGTGAGTTTTAATTGAAGTACAAATGCTGAAATATTTCACATGAGACAGCCACAGGGAACAACTCCCTCACTGACGTCAAGGAAGGAGGTAATGGGGGCCACCTCACCAATTCCTTATGCCAAGTAATGAAACATTCTGAGGTGACTGACAGTGGTATGGCTGAGAAGTGGAGAAGACTTTAACTGTTCCCACATCCAGAACTCCCCAGGGGTATGGGAGCCATTTGGCAAAAACTCTAAACCACAAGTTAGATTCAGGTCCTTGGTTACGATCCCTCTTCCTCCTGCCAAGAAGCCCACGATGTGAAGTGACCTCCCCACCTAGTCCCACAGCCCACCCGCAAAACCCCTACTCCCAGGTAATTTGATGTTTTTAACATGAGACAAGAGGCTATTTTGTTTGGGACCTGGTTGATTTCTTCAGACACATTGAGACATGTAACGTCAACCACTCTTTGAGCTCACTGCTGAGCTGGAGATGCAGACTCATGGGGTCAGACCTTCGCCCTTACCTTCCACCCCTGGAAAATCACCACGTTCTCTGTACCTCCTGCTGACCTGTGAGGCCAAACAACGTCAAGTCTGGAACAATCTGATCATCCATCTTGGCTTGCTCTGCAGTGGATGGCATCCGCCATGTAAAAGATTGGCATGGCGAGTCACCTCTGCCTTCAAAAATGTGGTTAAGGGCTCCCAAGAAAAATAACCATGCAAGATGTTCCTGCCCTCTCTTTTCCTGCCACACATTGCTAGGAGGAAAATCTGAATGGTCCTTTCATTCAATATACAACACAGCTCTTCTAGCCACTTGATAGGATGTACCTGAGAGGAGGGGGAACATAAGGTGACAAGAGCAGAGTTTGAGAGCCTTTCCACTCTATGGGCCCTCCCCGGTCATCTGTTTCAGAGGGGCCATCCGCCTGCATTCTTCATGCTGTCTCCACTTCAACAGTGACCTGGGTGTCATCCGTCCATCTGGGAGCTCTTGTCATTGGCCCCTCTTGACAGATTTAGTTGCTCTCCCCTTTTGATGGCAATGTGATGGCAAAGGCCTTGGAAACCTGAACCAGCTTGTAGTTCAACCTTCCCTTCTTCTCCCACGTTGCTGTGTCTGCCTCCGAATTACAACCTGATGGTGGGCGGGGATAGAAATGAGAACCAGGGAAGAGGCATTACCTGCCATGGCTCATCTTTTTCCACTTGTAAATCATACATCCCATTGTTTCAAAGGGTTGTAATCATGGTTGGCATTTATAAAGCTTTTTTATGGTCTCGAAGCACTTGGCAATCATACGTAACTGCACAATTATCTTGAGAGACACATCAGAGCAATCTTCATTTTGTAAACAGGGAAAATGAATGGTCACAGCAGAGCGTTCTGGTGAACCTCCAGTCACTCATGAATTCGTTAATCAGATGGTTTTTGAGTGGCTACGTGGCAGTGAGTTTAAGGAGGTACTCGAAAATGACCAAGGTTCCATCCTCCCGTTTGAAGAATTCAAAGCAAAGTAGAAAAGGAAATAAGATTGTTTGTGTTATACGCAGACAAGGAATCGTGGAACACGACATCAAAAACTAATGATGTCCTAATAAAAAAAATTAAAAAAAAAAAACTAATGATGTCCTGTGTGGGGACTAATGTAAGAATAAAATAAAATAAATAAAAATGCTAACTCTTAAAAAAAAAAAAAGAAATGCATATAAACAAATGAAACAATACAAAATGAGGTGAGTGCTGTGAAAAAGGGTTATAATAGAAGCAGGGACAAAAAAAAAAAAAAAAAAAAAGCCACGGGAAGGGAGAGAGAAGGGAGTGGTTGCAAAGAGGGAAAGCGTCACAGAAAAGGTGACCTTCAGCAGGGTCTCAAGTCCTGGGTTTGCAACCGATAAGCAGAAGCGCACCATGTGACCTCTCATTCCACCACAGTGTCCTCCACTGAAAAAGCATGGCATTTGACCTGGGTGATTTCCAGGGTTCTGAAACGTTAAGCTGTCCGCGAGAGAGTTCATATAAAAGCTGGTGTTCCGGAAGGGGGGGGTGGGATTTTTACTGCGGATCGCCCTGGGAAAGCACTTTAATGAATGCTGTGAAAATGCAAATAAATACCAGTTTAAAAGGAAGTTTTATTTTATTTCCTCAGGAGGAGGTATATTTAAGTGGGTGGGGTGAAGCTGCCGAGTACCATGATTCTTACTAAAAAGCAGAGGAGCCGCCAGTGTCAGGGGAAGCAGATGTGAAAGCCATCCTTCAGGGGCTTCTTCCGGTGGCCTAATCCGTTGCCGGCGAGTCTGAGAAAATTCCTATCTCACCTGCCGTGGTCAAAGTCTTCACCTTTCATCTCAGAAATGGGAATAATGAGTGTTTCCCAGCCCACCTGAGGATAGTCAGGTCCATTGTCTGAAAAGCCTAAAGCATTTGGTAAAATGAGTCAAGCTTTTAGTAAAACCAGGAATCTAGGCAATACTTTCAGGGACGACATCTCTTCTAAGGTCGGGCAGGGAATAGGGTTTCAGAGGCTTTAGGAATCCTTGGAAGTAAACCATCTCCAGCAGGAGTTAATGGGGTCCATTTGCCTCATTTCAAGCCAAAGGGCTGAATAGGACGTCATGTCATGTGTACAATCACACATACTCTGTTTGGTCCCTGTACCCGTTTTTGGTTTGTTCAACTTTTTAAATGCCTTTGAAGGTCTTAAGCAATTACATTGCTTAGGTTTAGAATAAATGATAGAGCCCCGAGGCTTAGAAGCCAACTTCAAGGTTTCTGGTCACTGGAGTAGAATCCTGGGCTCTCGTGATGTTCCAGCGTTTCACACATTTGCTGAACAGACACCAGTATTTCTACTTGATTTCGAGTTCAGAGTGTCAAGACCTTTATTCTCACAAGATAATAGGAGTTAGAATTACACTTCTTTGAGGTGAATATTGGTAAGCAAGTAAGACCTGTTAAGCTTTTTCTTCTCTCGGTATCCAAGATAAAGTTATCACAACGTTTTCTAGCAAATTTAGTTCTGAGTAATCATAATTTGAAATGTGTCCTGCTTTTAGCTACTTAATACAAGTGAAGAACAGTCATGAAGGCATTGTTGGCCCTCTCTTGACCGGGGAGTGTCAAGATTCCTGAAACAGGAATCCATTTCCCTTCATTGTTTATGGCACGGTGGTCACTAAGTGTTTTGCCGCCCTCCAGTAGACAAGGTCGTGATTCACATACAGGGAAGAACATGCCCGGAGAGGATGAATACTTTGTCTTAGGTCAAAGTCACAGTAGCTGTCAGTTTCCTGAGTGGAAACTAAGTGTTTGGACTCTGTCAGGACACTGCAGTTCTGACCATTTTTTTTTAGGAATCGTTAGAAGGCAGGAGGAATCCAATACGGACTTATGTGACCTCAGGACTCACCCCTCTGCACACCCCAGTGGAAATCTAGAAGAAGACTACTGTCTTCAGCAAGGTGGTTGCTTCTGGGACTCTGAGTGTGCCAGGTATGATTATGGGTCTGTTCAAACACGCTCTGCTCTCCTCCCGGGGAGCACTTTGAGCCTCCTCTGAACTTCCAGGCCGCAGGGCTGAGCACAGGGTACAGATTTTTTTCTCAGCCATTTGGCATTGTGTAATGATTTTTGTCTCTAAGGGTAATGAAAGTACATCAGATGTTGTTCTCTGTACCATGAACTTGGCTTTGAAGCACCAGTGATCCACTTCAAAAGCTCGGCACCATGTGGAGGTTCTGTCTCTGGGGACTCTGCTCTGTCGAGGTGCGCCCGTCAACCTGGGACACAGTGCCTACCAAGGCACTTACAACTAAAGGCCAGTTGTCAAAGATGTCAAAGGTGACAAACTGGCATACGGAAATCTTCAAACCACAGAGCCTTCAGAATCAGCATAGAGTATACATCATGCTTTGAATGTTGGGGGAGGGGTGCATCATTTACATGCAGAATGATTTAGAAATTAAATGAAAAGAGATAGAGTGGCCTTCAAAGCTCAGCATAGGGTGCTTTTGGTTATTGTTTATCTGAAGTCCTCACTAACCTGTCCAGAGCTGTTTAGACTAGAAAGATGATGCCAGTGTTGGAAGCTTAAGGGAAAATCACAGACACAGTAAAGTTCTGTTTTTATAATTCAGCAAATCAAGACCACTGCAAACAGCGGACTCCCATGCCAGAAGGAGTCTGGAGAGCATCTGGTCCTACACCCCTTATAGAATTTAGAGTTGGGGACATGAAGGCCCAGGGAAAAAATTTATTGACCCATCTTTCTACAAAAGTTACTAGTAGAATCTGGACTTAAATCCAGGTCCTCTGACCCCTGGTCCAGGTCACCATCACAGAGTTAGGGTAGAGCAGCAAGGGAGAGGGCAGGTTTTGTGCCCCCCAGACAGGGAATATCTGCAGCCTTTTCCCAGCTCTCTGCTTACAGACACGTTTCTTATCCCCTCATATTCAATGTCTTTGTAAAAGAGCAAGTAATACTTATCTGTTGAGTTATCTGAAGATTTAATTGAGCCAGAGGAAGGAAAATGTCAAACATCTAGCAGGCAATCATTAAAAGGCAATTGTTATTTTTACTACATGAAAATGTGTAAAAAGAAGAAAAACGGATAGGACTATGATTTCTCCAGCAATGCTTTTTCAGCTCTCATGATTTTTTTTTTTTCTTTTAATGCATTCTCCCCTGAAACATCTTGGAATCTTCAAAGTTAATTTTCATAGTGTTAGATTTAAAAATGGTATCTGGCCATAAACCACACCCTTCGTGCTGGGGCCGGGGCACAGGAGAAGGGAAACTTGTTCTACAAATTTGAAAAGGTGTTTTAATTCCGATTTAGTTGCCTGTCACCAATCTGGAAGGAGATCCTGGCCTTCCTGCAGCCACGTCACTGGGCCCTTCTGACCTGCTCACCTCCCGCACTGGGACATTTCAGTGGCTTTTCTGAGCCACCATTTTAGAAGGCACATTTTTTTTTTTTTTTTTTTTTTCCTGTTCCTTTTCCTGAGCGTTCTCTCACTTTCTTTTCAGGGTGCAGAAAACACAGAATCAGAGCTTAGCAGCAGATGGCACTATCAGCATACTTTGCAGTAAGGGGTAAAAAAAAAGAGAGTCATTCATTCATTCATTCATTCATTCTGATAAGTCCCGATTTAACACTGAATGTGTGTTCAGCATTGAGAGGGTTGCTAAACAGAAGAGGTGGCACTTGGGCCGGCTGGGAGGAGGCTTGCTATGCGGGGACCCGCAGGGGACCTGTGTCAGCAGAGGAGGTATGCCCGGGTGGTCTTTGGAGAGAGCAAGATTGGGGCAGGCTTAAACAGCAAAGGAGGAATTTTTGAGGAAGTTGGTCTGGAGCTGTTCCTTTAAAGGCTGAGTAGAATATGGAATGGTGAAAAGGCAAGGTGGGAACTTAAAATGGACTGTGAAAGCAAAGAGGCCTCCACTGTGGCCATAGACACGATTCCTGGTGGCCACCGCTCCGACGGGTCTGACCTCTCTCGCTTTGCGTGAGCCTCCTGCCTCCCATGGGTGGCTGGTCGCACAACCAGGACCTCATTTGGCCCTTACCGCTATCCTGTGACGTCGGCTTTACTCCTATGATGGTCCTAATTTGATGAATAAGAACATCGAGGCCTTCAGACGGAAAGGGACTTGCTTAAGTTCACACCAGCAGTGTCTGGTAGTGCTGGAATCCAGAACTCAGTCTCGTCCCAGCTCACGCAAGCAGGAAACCTAGGCTCTTACAACACAGGCTGTCACAGCGAAGAGAGCTTGGGACGCAGAGTGACAGTATCAGTTTCAGCTGTCAGGCGGGCTTCAGGTTACCAAGGGCCTGACCAAGAGCTAGGCTGGACTGTGGTGTTGGAGCTGATCCTGTAAACCTCAGGGAGGGTTCTGAGGTTTGGGGAAGCTAACGATGGGTGTCGGTGCTGCAGCCGCCTACACGGGATTGGAAGGATAGGGACAGGAATCAGGGAGACCAATGAAGAAAATGTTACAGAAATTAAGGCCAGGGGTGGAGAGCAGATGGGAGTGCTCTATGCCAGTGGGGAGGAGATTTTATGTTTGTCATTAATTCTTGGCACGTAGGAATGAAACAAAGCCGACTGACTTTTAAAACGACTGGTTTTTAAATTCCCTATAGATGGGGCACCTGGGTGGCCCATTCAGTTAAGTCTCTGCCTTTGTCTCAGGCTCCCCTGATCTACCAGAGTAGGACTCCCTGCTTAGAGGGGAGCCTGCTTCTCCCTCTCCCTGTGCCTCCTCCCCCACTTGTACACTCACTCTCTCCCTCTGCCACTCCCCCTGCTTGTGCTCTCTCTCAAATAAATAAACAAAATCTTTAAATTAATAAATAAATTCCCTATAGACTACACATCTCCTCATTGCCCGCACCCAGAGAAGCCTAATCTCATTACCCTCCACCACACCCACACCGGCTGTCCTCTGTGACACACACATGCACACTCCTTAGTCCATTATCGCCCAGACACAATGTGAGGATAGCCTGAATCCAACTGGCAGCCATGGGACCAAAGAGGAAAAGATTAAGGAGAGACATGTTGAAGAAAAAGAAATAAGGAGTTGGTGGCTCACAGAGCCACCAAGAAGATTAAAATCATGAGTCTGAGATTTTTGAGCCTAGGAAAAACAATGTTATCAAAGCAAACAGAGAAAAGGGTTGGGGGGATAATCTGGTCCCATAGAGAAGGTGACCTGATGGGCCCTGAGGACTCCTGGTTGCTGTTGAACACTTGGCCGGAATACAAATTTATTTCCTACTCTGGTTGTGGATTTCTTACTCTTCACTTGGGATTAAAAACTTATAAATGATATAGGTCTTTTTATAGCTCTTTTACAAGTAAGAAAATGAGAGAGAGAGAACTACCGAATCATTAGTGTTACCATTCCTTGTTTAAAACCCTTCTGCTGGGGCACCTGGGTGGCTCCGGGAGTTAAGCCTCTGCCTTCGGCTCAGGGTCCTGGGATTGAGCCCCATGTCGGGCTCCCCACTCAGCAGAGAGCCTGCTTGTTCTTTTCTGCCTCTCCCCGCTCAGCTTGTGGGCTCGCTCTCTCTCTCTCTATCTCAAATAAATAAATAAATAAAATCTTAAAACAAACAAACAAAAAACAAAACCCTTCTGCTGACATCAAAACAAATTCTGTGGCTGTTTTATTTTCAAGGCTTACAGAACCAGACGCATCGCATCGGGGCCCCTGTCTACAGCCTCTCCTCCCGGTGATCCACCCCACACTCTGTTCTCTCTTGGCTTTCGGGTGTTTGCCCTCTGTTCTCTCTGTCTGGAGCATGCTCAGCTCTCAGGCTTCCGGCTCTCCAGGCTCCACTAGCTCACTGAGGCAGGCAGTGCAGCCAACTGTCCCAGGTCCCAAGGGGTGAGGGGAAAGAGTTAAGAGTGTTAAAAACAGGATGGCCCCAGGCAAACCTGGACAGCTCGTCACCCTACAGCCCATGTCCATTCTAGTCTTGGATGTTTCTTCCTCCAGGAACCCTCCTCTGACCTGCTATGGCACTAAGCTAAGTCCAGTCTTCCTGCTGGCGTAGTTGGGCTCCAGCTTTTGTTCTCTTCCAGGACATTTCTCGATTTCCTAATTACTGACTTCACGTCCATCTTCCCTGCTTTCCACATCAGCTGTCTTAGTGCCACCTCCTCTTTCTCCACGCAGGTCCAAGTAACCTTTGTCTCTCCCTGAATGAATGCAGCAGGCTCCTAACTTCTCTCCCTGCTTCCACTGTTCAGTGCACTGTTCAGTGCACTCAACACAAAAGCCAGTCATCCTTTCAAATCATAAGCCGGCCCATGTCACTCCTCTGCTCAAAACCTTTCACTGGTTTTCCACCTGGTTTTCTACTGTTTTCCACTGGAAAACAGTCCTTACTGCTCCTAGAACATGCCCAGCATATTCTTGGCTCAGGGCCTTTGCACGCACTTTGTAGGCACTGCTGTTTACACCTGTATCTTTCTTCCCTCAGCTGTTCACACAGCTCACCCCACCCCCCACCGTCATCCAGCAATCAGATGAAAGCTCCCCTTCTTCGGGAGGTCTTCTGGGACCTCTCCTTATGCTTGAACTCTTGCAGTTGACATCCCCTCTCTGCTATAGTATTTCGCAACACTGACCACCTCTTTACAGTTCACCTAAATTATTTTGTCTACATGTCTTCCTCCACTCCAAATGTAGTTTCTAGGGCAGGAATTTTATGCATTACTGTTATTTCCAGACTTTAAAATTGTACATGGTACAGAGCAGAACTCAAGAAATACTTACTGAAGGCAAGCATACATGATTAAGTGAAGGAGTGAAGGCACATAGTAGGCAGGACACCTGACACAGCATCCGAGTTTTAGGTTAGCTGCTCTGGATTTGGGTTCTTTCGCCCTCCAGCTCTTATATTCTCCAACCATGGCGTAAAGGCATTGGATTCAGTGTTCTTTAAGGACGGTACAGGCAGTGGTATTCTCCAAGCCCACCAGTCAATATTAGGGAAGAAGCAGAATCTAAAGTTATTAAAGTTATGAAGTTATTAAACTGGGTTTGAAAGCCAGAAAACATTAACAGACAAAGAAGCATTGTGCAAGTTACAACTGGGGGAAAAAATACAATACATACAAGAGACATGCGGAGTCTGTATGTGAGGAAATGCAAAGAGGGCAGATGCTTGAGCTGAGCTTACACAGACAATTCATTACAGCGCTAGCATTGAACCTCAGCCCAGGGATAAATTGTCTTAGGAGCCTGGAAAATGACACCAAGGGCGGGCCAATCCCCATCAGATTACAAAGATCTGCACTGATACAATTTGTGATTAGAACGCTGTTTGCAAATCTTTCTTCACACCCACCAAATGGCCCCCAGAGTGGGTGGATTCTCGAATTAGTCATATGAGAACAGAGGGTTTAATAGAGGGAGATTCTAGGAGGTTCTAGGCTGCTCCCTTTGGAAATGCATCAGCCCTTCAGAAATGGGAAGTAATTGAAATTAAGATGCACACACTTTTTACCTATTACCGTGCTATCTCAGGTGGGAGAAACAAGGCAGCCACCGTCTTGCAGAGGGTACTTAGAAGGAGGGAGCAAGGGCTGGGTGAGTCCATTTAAAGCAGACTCTTCGGGTGCTGCAGCCACCACACCCTGCATGTGAGGCACCGGACCGGTTATTCAGCTTCCCCTGTACGGCTACTGTGTGGCTACAAACCTGAGCCCAGGAACGCCAGCCAGTTATTCTGCAGTAACCAAATCCCCTGTGTTGTGGCGCTTATCGACGTGATCGCCCTCTGCAGCTGCGGTTGAATAAGTTTTTGCTGTTGTCATCTTGTTTGGTAACACAGCAATAGCAAGTATTGCAAATATAATTGTTACATTTTAAAAAAGCTCTTGGCAGTTCCAGAAGTTGTACCTGTGTGTGTGTGTGTGTGTGTGTGTGTGTGCGCACGCATGCGTGCCAATGTATGTGGACATTTACCATCCATCTGAGTCTTCTCAGAGCAGCTCTGGGAACTCGGATCCCACCTCAAGGAAGTAAACACGGATTGGATTTAGACCCAGCTAATAAATAACAAACCCCTAGTTCATGACAGAATGCTTTGTCATGCCGCCAAACCTTTTAAATGCTTTTTTAGTACCGTTGGTTCCATTTTACAGCTAAGGAAATTGATGCTCCAAGACGTTAAATAATCTTGTCAAAACAATAGCGAAAACAGCTTGCCAAGGCATGATTTAAGGATTTTAGGATTTGTTCCCTAGACATAGAAACATTTTTAAAGAAAATCTTTGGACAAGTACTACTGCATAAATTAGGAAAAATCAGGCTGCTTGGGTTGAAGCAGGAGTCTGGACGTTGGAGCCCGGTCTGCTCACCCCACTCATTTGCCTCCGTGGTCTCCCTAGAACATTCCAAATAGCCTTCTGGGTGGACTCCAGGGTGCCCCCAGCTTGAAGGGCTGTGAATCTATCATTCTGAGAAGTTCCTACAAATATCAGGTGCAGACTATCAGTGCCTTCCCCTGGAACATGTTCTGGAACCAGCGAGACCACAGATATAGGATCCTGAATTTCTTCGTAAATGTACATGTTAAGGGTGGAAAAGATCTGAGAAATCAACAAGTCTAAAAACCCCACATCCCTAATAAAATGATAATAATTTTTATTTTTATTGACTAATAGAAATCCAGAAAGAAGAAATGATTTGCCTAGGGAAGTCAGTTGACCAGTTGTCCTCTCTCTTTTATTTTTACTTATTTTTTAAAAATTTAGTTATTGGAGAGTGAGAGAGAGAGTGAGCATGAGTAGGAAGAGGGGCAGAAGGAGAATCAGACTCCCCGATTTGTGGGGATCCGATCCCAGGACCCCAGCATCATGACCTGAGGCAAAGGCAGATGCTTAACAGACTGAGCCACCCAGGCGCCCCTGTCCTCTGTCTTTTAGAGAAGTGATATTGACAATTGTCCTTTAACCATCAGAGCAAAGAAAGTGCTGGGGCAAGATCTGAGCAACGTCCTTCATGGCAGGATTTACCCCAACAGCTGCTGGATTATGAGGCTATTCCAGAGGTTCTAGAAAAGGGATTGAGGGGCTTAGGGTGGCAGGGTTTGGGGTGGTTGGGGGGCCAGGCTGGGGAAAGGGCTATTTATAAATAGCCCAGAAGCTTTTAGTAGCTAGTCTATCTACCGTGGTACAGCAGGGTAGAATAGGAGTCCTCACCTTTAAGCATGAATCCAGCGGAATACCCACATCTACAGGATTTCCTTGGAATTGCTGCAACTCTATTAAGGTCATGGGGCCTCCGTCCCACTGCTGATGCTGCTTCCTTTCCAGGAGAGGAAAGAAGAGCCAGGGAGGAACCGAACTTCTGCCAGCCAAGTGTCACATCAAAGAATTCCACCCAGATCCCCCAGGTGCAAATCCCTGAGGGCCATCACCAGGCAGATAGTGCTGTCTCTGGTAATTGGGTTGACATCATCTAGCAGCCTTAGAGGATTTGAATCCCTTCCATCACTCCTGCTACCTCCCACCTGGTGGTGAAAACCTCAGGCTGAGGCCGGGTGGTATACAAAAGCCAATGCAAGGAATCTACAAGGTCATACTCACTTAACTATCCCCAGATACTTAAAGAGAAAAGAAGATCAAGGCTCCAGTTGCCTCCAAGTGGGTGCCAAGAGGGAGCCAAGGGTGGTCATGGAAATATATACTCATGGGACTAGAAGACTTCTCAATAGTTACGTAGTCCAGACCAGGGCCAAGGCTTGAATCTTCAAAACGATCCATCCCCACCACAACCAGCCTGTAAGATGTTCTGTTCTGGAATGAGCCTTGGTCTTCTTCACTTCCAGATCTTTCTACATATAGTTTCCTCAACCTACAGTACCATTCCTCTTCCCAGCTGCTTCTTGGGCCATCTCCTTCTTGTCTTCCAAACCTCATTTCAGAACATATTTATTTAAGGGGTTACCGAATATGCCCTTAGAAATGTTCAAAAGCCACTGGGACTTCACCTACGTAGCATTCACTATACTGCTTTCATGCCTAACTCTCTTCCTGTACTGGGACCTGCGTTAGGACTGGAACTGGCTCACATTATGCTGATCCAGTGGGGCTTCCAACTGGACCTAACACAGCAAAGGCATTTAAAAATGTGAATGAACAAATGCATGCCTGAATGATTGAACGGCTACCTCTTGAGCCCTGATAAGGAATTTGTATTCATAGTCTCATATTATCATTTCACCATGCTTGTGAAGAAGTGAAGACTTGTTCGGTTTGTAAGAAGTAATATGTTGATGCCCATTTTATGGAAGAGGAAAAAAGCTTCTGAAAGAAAGGAGGAAAAAAAAAAGAAACGTTATATATTTGGGACATACACGAGCCCTTCACTGTGCCAGGTACTCTCAAAATGTTTATCATCTTTATCCTTGTGACTGACTTGGGAAAAGTTATTTTCATCACTCTCTTGTGGATTTATGTGTAAATGTACACACCCTTTTCGGGGTACAGTTCTGTGGGTCTTGACAATGGCAGCAGGCCCCGCGGCTGCCACCGAGTACCCTCCACAGGCTGCCCTTTGTAACCACGCCCCCCTTCCCCCACCGCCCTGCCAAGCAAGCACGGGGTGTTCTCCATCACTAAAGTTTGCAGAATCACATTTTTTAACAAATACAAAACCGAAGCTCAGAGAATTTAAGCAGCTCACTCAAGGTAAGTGTTCAGTGGGCCATTAGATTTTGCCTTGGAGCCCAGACTTCTGATTCCCTGTGAGGGTGGAAAGTGAGAGTGTGGAGCCAAGGAAAACAGCTGCCCGTTCCCTGGCCCACCTCCGACCTCCACAGACAGGGCCCTGTCCTTCGTCCTTGTTCCATGGACATAGGGCAAACACAACCTCATTACCCAAGGCAGAATCTGATAAGGCACCACCTCTGATCCCTCACGAGGTGCTGAGGGAAGACTGTTGTTCCTGCCCAATAGAATGATCTAAAAACCTTTAGGATGGGCAAGCCGCTTCGCAGACTTCTCTTATCTCCAAGGCTAGAGGGCTGTGAGGGGAGGTCACTGCTGACATTTACCTCCCAATTCACCAGCTTCCCCACCAAGGCCCAGGGGCCCTTTTCCAGACAGAGGTAGGCAGGCAGGTCCCAAGGAGAGGGCTGTCACTAATCGGGCTGATGTAGTTAACTGTCACGTTTGCTCCCCTCCTCACCCCCCATGGGGAAGCCAGTCCTGGTCTCAGCTCCACTGCCTTCCTGGAGTGCTGCTGGGAGAGGGCCATTTCCGGGGGGGGGCGGAGGGGGCATCGGCTTCGTGGGACAGAAGGGAGAGAAAAATCATTTCATCTTCATCCTGCTTTTACTCAGGGTGGCGGGATATTGGTGCCACTTTCGTTGAAAGGTAATCTCTTTTCTAATAATAATAACACAAGTACTTGTTTGGGGCTGAAGGCAGGTAAGCGAGCTCTGATCTGCCCTGACATAGACAGGAAATAGCTGTAGGCCTCCTGCATCCCACCCAGGCCCCTCCCTGCTGCCCCTCTCCCCCAGCTCTTCTTCCCTCATCTCCCCCCACCTCCCCTCTGCTTCAAGGACACCTCGGGAAATAATTTGCCATTGAAGAGGGCGCATGCTCTCCTTCGGGCTGCAGCCTGTGCTGCACTACACCCCCAGCTCTGCCACCTGGTGAAGCTGGATCTGTTCCTGAGGTCTCGGCAGCCCTGACCCTTGAGGTGCAGAAGTCTCCAGAAGCCCCAGGCTTTGCACCCTGCATTCTCTGCTGAGGGGCTGTAGCAGAGACAATGGACCAAATGCAAGACTCTCACCTAGAACCAGGAAAGCACGTAATGAAAGACCATTCACAGGCTGGGAAATCCCCATTTTCTGGCCCAGTTACAAAGGAGCTGGGTGATCTTGGGAGACTGGTTCACATTCAATGTGAACATCATCTTTCTCATCCACACATGTGAATATACAAGACTGATCTTACAGGGTTGTAGAGGAGACGATGCCTGTCAAGGGGCAGACAGACCACACCCCATAGGCTAGGAGTAATTAGAGTCACTCCCATCATCTCTGTCACTGTCCCTCCACAGAGTTCCGTTTAAACAACAGTGTTCAGGTATGTGTATAAATTACAGACCAGAGGTGTCTTCTGTCATATGTTGCCAATCCACAATATGACACACTATGAAGAATGACCCAGCTCATGCCCCGTGTTTATTCCTGGATGGAACTTCTGCCCTGCGAGCCTGTTGGTTTTCACCTTAAACTTGGTTCTACACCAAGTAGTAGATATAGGAAATTTCTCTCTCTCCCTGAGCCAGAGCCCAGGACTAAGCCAGTGCTGTTGGCTTGGGCCTTTTTCTTCCAGGCCCTACTCTGGTTCCTCTGCCTGCCCCCCATCTCCCAACCTAATCGAGGTTCATCCTAAATAGAAGGAAACTTCTAACCAAAATAAATACATAGTAATTAAAAAAAAAAAATCTCAAGAGATCACAAACCAGAGATGAAAAGATGAGAACCCACTGATCTCAGCCACTTTCCCAGTCCGGAGGTGAGTGTACTGAAGGTGGAGGCCATTCATCCCTCTGACCACGAGTGGACATCATCTCAGCTCCTTCACACTCTGCCTATTCCAGGTGGAGTTCCCTTGTTCCTTGTCACAATGTCTGAGCATCAGAGGTGAGGACGTGAGTCCCACAGAAGATGGGTGTTCAAATCATGAGACGTGAAAGCAGAAAACTAACTTTTATGCTACAGCTAACTATTAGTGCGCGACTGGTTGATGTCATGATCCATTCATTGACTATTTTTGGATCAAAATGATAGCCGATCCACTCGGTTCACTGTCTTTGGAGCTACTTCCCCACTTCCCAGCCTGGCCTTTCCCTTCTTAGTCTGTGAAATTTGGGGCCAAATGGAAAGGGATATGGATCAAGCAAATAATTCATTAAATAGTCCCTTACTTCATAGGAATCCTGGAAGCATGTTTTAAAGTTAAAGGTTAATTTAGCTGGTGTCTTTACCCATTAAATGTACATGAATTTTCCATCACACTAATACTTGGAATTTAAAGATCAGCTTTCATCTCACGGCTTTGAGATAGCGCTGACATTGGCTTTGAGTTCTCTTGCCTTCTTTGGTGAGAAAAACTGAAGATCAATAGAAATTTTAAGATGGAGCCAGTAACACATTGTAAATGATCAGACTACTTAATCCTTCCATTCTTAAACCACTCTTCTAGGCACCTTATAGTCTTAACCCCTGTAACCCATTAGTCAAGGATTATGATTATCCTTTCCTTATGCTATGCAGAACTATGCTGAAAATACATAGAGTAGAAATCCTTAAAACCAACAGTAGTTATTTTTAAATGGTAAGATTATAAGTAAATGTTTTTTTTCTTTTAATGTTTTCCCATTTTTAACACAAAAGTAATTTTAATTATTTTTATTAATTAAATTATTTAATTAATTAAAAAATTAATCATATTAATTTTAACCTAAAGTGGTATCATTTAAACTTTGTATTTCATAAGGCTGCATACAGTGGAATACAAGTCTTTTTAATAGTCAAAAGGCATGATGTGTGAGAGTGTTAGTGCTATTCAGTTATTACTCCATTTCTCTAAGATTCTGTAAATTCTTAGGCCTCCAGGTATGCTTTGCCTGGGGAGAATCCCAGGCAAAAAATCTAAGAGAGTCAGTGAAGGATACTCTACTCTTCTAGCCCTTTAAAGACAGTCACGTAACCTGTGTGTCCTCGTATCAAAGCAGAATGTAGCCAGTAGCTCACAGATTCATGTCATTCTGTTCCATGTTCTTGAGGTTTAGGCCTGGCAGAGTGAAGAGAGCTGATGGGTGAGGACACCCAGGGTGGGAAATAGAACACTGAGTCATTCCATTCTCACCACATGTTAACCGTGAGCCTCCAGCCCACCCAAGAGCCTTAGGCAAAGTCTGCTGGCCACTGTTTCCCCATCTGTGGGCCCCAATGCTGACCAATCGTCCCCTCTGGCACCTTATAAGGGAAAGCTAATTAGAAAGCTCACCTTGCAAGAATGCTGCAGAAAGACCTTTCACACGGAGTAGAACCACAGTGCCCAGAGGCACTGTGACTCAGTGGTAAACCTGACTTCCAACACCCAGGTCTGATCACTTGCCAGCCAAAAAAAGAGAGAAGACCTATATGGCAAAGGCCAGGCAAATTCCCACGGGATGAGCCCCAAAGATGGTACATGGGAGGGGCAGGTCCTCAAAGTACTCTAGAAAGTACTAGTTACAGGTATAGTGACAGGAAGAGAAGGCAAGAGATCAATCAATTCATTTACACATTTGTTTATTTTATTTGTCAGACCCTAATGGATCAAGGGCTATGTTATTTGCTGTGGGGAAAACAAAGTTAAGTCAGACAGCTCTAACCCTCAGGTCTAGTTAGAGGGAAAGACAGATATTAAATATTAAATGCCTTATAATGTTTAGAAATGAAAATATATACAAAAGCCTTGGAATTACAAAATCAAGAGTAGCTTTAGGCTGAGAAGGAAAATGAAAGCTTCACCTGGGACCTAAATCCCAACTGGGTCTTCAGGAATGACCAGAAGTTCACCACACAGGGAAAAGCATGCCAGAGCAACGAATGTGCCTAAGTAAATAGAACAACTAAGGCAGAGTAAATAATCCGGCTTTTGAAAATTAGTATCATTTCCCAATTATTCTGTAGCTCTCCACAGCCACATCATTCTATAAAGTTGTCTTGGAAGTTTCTCCATACCTAAAACCCACAGGAAGTTTGGTACTCCCAAAGTAGTCCAGTGAATAGATAGAGAGGAAGGGCGGGGGAAGGGAGTTGAGCAATATCAGGAACCCCCCCCCAAAAAAAAAAGAAAAAAAAAGAAAGAAAGAAAGAAAGAAAGAAAGGAAGGAAGGAAGAAAGAAAAAAAAGAAAAGAAAAGAAAAGAAAGAAAAGAAAAGAAAAGAAAAGAAAAGAAAAGAAAAGAAAAGAAAAGGCCAAGCTCTTTCACACAAGGCTCCAGGATGTTCTCCCTACAAGGCTGTGTCAGAGACCTAGCCTAAGCAGGCTTCCGGTGATTCTTCCCCTCCATCTGCCAATTCAGTTACTTGATACATTTTTACACTAAGCTGGCTGGGAACAACTTAACAGCCACCTGGGTGTTTGTGTGTTTTTTAATGTTGTTATTCCTTGTGTCTTATCTTTCGCTTTGATTTTGTATTTTCTTATTTCCCAACTTACCCTGGCCTTGGGTATGTATGAGGGTGTCAACTTTCCTGTTTGGCACCCTTGGGAGACAGTTAAATGCCTGTTACTACCTTGTCTGTATTGTTTCCTCCTCAGTTTCTCCCTCTCCTGACAATAAGTATGACAAGCAAAGCCGTGGTATCTTCTATTCATTCCCCATTTTATCCCCATTTTATCATTTCAGCTCGAAGAGATAAAAAATAAGGGGCAGGAATAACTTCTTAAATGAAAAGGAGTGAGATACTTGGGAAGCCAAAATGTCTTCCCTTTTCACAGAGGCAGATACGAGCTTCGAGGTAAAGCCATCAGGTTCACACACTGTTTGAGCTTGGGCCCATTGCCACCCATGACTCAGCAGGTGGTGAGGACTTTGAAATCCTCCTCCTGAATGTTATTTATTCCCTAGAGAAAGCAGAACTTCCTCGGGAACTTTATAAATGTGAAAGGAGTCAGTGAAGCCTTTCCAGAATATTCTTCTCTAATATCTTGGTGCTTTCTCTAAGATCACAAACTTTGATGCATAGCCCATGGAGACAAATGTCAGCTTCAGTTCTTAGACTAAAATAGGTCCAGATGCACATTTATTTGCTATTTTAAATTAACAGAAAGATGTCTTGGCTTCGAATCCCTTCTTCTTGTCCTCAGTGATGCTACCATATCCATCGTTCTGAAAATACCACCCTAATAACATCATTCTTCTGTTTTAAAATCTCTGCTAGTTTTCTTCTGCCTTTAAGACAAAAATCCAAGCTACACTGTCATGCGCTTGAAGTCCTTAGGCTCTCTTGTAACTCTCCAACTTTGTGTCTCCATATTACCAGCCACATACTCAGCCCATCCAGCCACAAAAAAGGCT